>NC_044567.1:52880732-53180732 GCF_007565055.1 Rhinopithecus roxellana
TAACATAGTGAAACCCCGTCTCTACTAAAAATACAAAAAATTGGCCAGGCGAGGTGGCGGGCACCTGTAGTCCCAGCTACTCGGGAGGCTGAGGCAGAAGAATGGCATGAACCTGGGAGGCGGAGCTTGCAGTGAGCCGAGATTGCGCCACTGCACTCCAGTCTGGGCGACAGAGTGAGACTCCATCTCAAAATAAATAAATAAATATTTTTTTAAAAAGTACAAAAATTAGCCAGGTGTGGTGGTAGGTGCTTTGTAATCTCAGCTACTTGGGAGGCCGAGGATAAGAATCGCTTGAACCCAGGAGGCAGAAGCTGCAGTGAGCCAAGATCACACCACTGCACTCCAGCCTGGGTGACAGAGCAAGACCCTGTCTCAAAATAATATTAGTAATAATTCATATATCAGACAGTTCACCCAATAAAGTGTATAATTCACTGGTTTTTAGTACATCCACAGAGTTGAACAACCATCATCACATCAATTTTAGAACATTTTGCTCACCCCAAAAAGAAATTTCATGCCTATTAGCAGTCACCCCCATTTCCCTCCAATCTATCTCTCTGCTCCCCAGCCCTGGCCCTAGGTAGCTGCTACATCTATTTTCTGTCTTTATAGATTTGTCTGTTGTGGATAATTCATATAAATAGAATCATATAATATGTTTAATTTATATGAATCCACTTGAAGAAACTGAAGTGAAATCAAAGGAATTAAGTTTGAATTAGTTGTAAAACCGTGGACTTATTGATGAATACGAGCTATGAAAGTGGACAGCAGCCTTCTTCTACCTCCTCTCTCCCTTCTCTCCCCAATCTCCTGATTTTTGTTAGTTATATTATTATTTTTACTTTTTCTAGAGCATTCACAGTCTGTTGTTGTTTTGTTTGGGGTTTTTTCTGTTGGTTTTTTTTTTTTTTTTTTTTGCTTTCTTTTTTTGTTGTTTTTTTTTTTTGCTTTTATTTTGAGACGGAGTTTCACTCTTGTTACCCAGGCTGGAGTGCAATGGCATGATCTCGGCTCACCACTACCTCCACCTCCCGGCTTCAAGTGATTCTCCTGCTTCAGCCTCCTGAGTAGCTGGGACTATAGACATGCGACACCATGGCCCAGCTAATTTTGTATTTTTAGCAGAGACAGGGTTTCTCTATGTTGGTCAGGCTGGTCGCGAACCTCCAGCCTCAGGTGATCTGCCTGCCTCAGCCTCTCAAAGTGCTGGGATTACAGGCGTGAACCACCGCACCCGGCCACAGTCTGTTCTTTAAGCATCATCCTTGTAGTGACTTGACAATAGTTTCTTATTTAAGTAGATTCAAGGTTTGTTATCAGTCTGTTTACACAGATTCTGTATTCCTGAGTTCTTTATTTTGCTTCAACTCCTAACTGGGTAGATTTTGTGATTAAGAAATTTTTATCCACCCCCGTCCCCCAAAAGGCTAGAGAGTTTATTTTCTTTTGGTTCGTTTATGCATGAGATTGTCTTTTCTTTGATATTTATTTATTTATTAATTTATTTATTTATTTATTTATTTATTTATTATTGAGACAGGGTCTTACTCTGTCACGAAGGCTGGAGTGCAGTGATGCAGTCATGGCTCTCTGCAGCCTCGACCTCCTGGGCTCAAATGATCCTCCCACCTCAGCCTCCTGAGTAGCTGGGACCACAGGCATGCACTACCACACCCAGCTAATTTTTCTATTTTTCGTAGAGACAGGGTTTTGCCATGTTGCCTAGGCTGGTGTCAAACTCCTCAGATCAAGTGATCCACCCTCCTCGGCCTCCCAAAGTGCTGGGATTACAGACATGCGCCACTGTGCCCAGTCTGAATTACTATTCTCATTGCATTGTTTTTTAACGTGAAGCCAATATAAAGAATTTCCTTCTGCTCCTTCTCTTATTACCTATCTTTTAGGTTGGATTTTTTTTTTTTTTTTTTTTTTTTTGAGACAGAGTCTCACGCTGTCGCCCAAGCTGGAGTGCAATGGCACAATCTCAGCTCACTGCAACCTCTGCCTCCTGGGTTCAAGCGATTGTCCTGCCTTAGCCTCCCGAGTAGCTGGTACTACAGGCATGCTCCACGACACCAGTCAATTTTTGTACTTTTTAGTAGAGATGGGGTTTCACCATGTTGGCCAGGCTGGTCTCGAGCTCCTCACCTCAAGTGATCCACCCGCCTCGGCCTCCCAAAGTGCTGGGATTACAGGCGTGAGCCACTGCGCCCGGCCAGGTTGGATTTTTTTCTCCTTATCGCCCTCCTTTCCTTCCTTCTTTGCTTTTCTACAATATGTATCCAGAGTTTACATGCTGAGTGACTTTCCTCTGAGCTGGGTGTGGGCAGCTCTGCTCAGAAACTGGATTCGCTTTGATAATAGTGTGGTTGTGTGCTAGTGTGGGTGACTTTGTGTCTTTGACTCTCCCTGCCTTCTCTGTGACCATTCCCTATGTGGCCCCCGCCCGCTTGCATAGAAATCATGCTTGGGGGAGGATTTATTGAAAGAGTTCTGCTCTTGACCAGGTGCGGTGGCTCACACCTGTAATCCTAGCACTTTGGGAGGCTGAGATGGGCAGATCACTCAAGGACAGGAGTTCAAGACCAGACTGGGCAACATGGCAAAACCCCATCTCTACTAAAAATTAGCCGGGTGTGGTGGTGCACGCCTGTAGTCCCAGCTATTCAGGAGGCTGAGGCAAGAGGATTGCTTAAGCCCAGGAGTTCAAGACCAGTCTGAGCAACATAGTGAGAGCTCCCATCTCTAAAAAAGTTAATAAACAATGAATAAAGAGTGTCACTCTTTTTTTTTTTTTTTTTTTTGAGACGGAGTCTCGCTGTGTCACCCAGGCTGGAGTGCAGTGGCGCAATCTCGGCTCACTGCAAGCTCCGCCTCCCGGGTTCATGTCATTCTCCTGCCTCAGCCTCCCAAGTAGCTGGGACTACAGGTGCCCACCACCACGCCTGGTTAATTTTTTGTATTTTTAGTAGAGATGGGGTTTCACCGTGTGAGCCAGGATGGTCTCGATCTCCTGACCTCGTGATCCACCCGTCTTGGCCTCCCAAAGTGCTGGGACTAGGGAGTGAGCCACCGTGCCCAGCCAAGAGTTCCACTCTTAAGCTGAGTGAGGGGCTTCAGATGACACTCAATCCAACAGAGGGCAGTGCTTGCCAAGAAGGAAGCTGGCCTTTTCTTTTTTCTTTTTTTTTTCTTTTTTTTTTTTGAGACGGAGTCTCGCTCTGTGGCCCAGGCTGGAGTGCAGTGGCCGGATCTCAGCTCACTACAAGCTCCGCCTCCCGGGTTTACCGCCATTCTCCTGCCTCAGCCTCCCGAGTAGCTGGGTCTACAGGCGCCAGCCACCTCGCCCGGCTAGCTTTTTTTGTATTTTTTTAGTAGAGCCAGGGTTTCACCGTGTTAGCCAGGATGGTCTCGATCTCCTGACCTCGTGATCCGCCCGTCTCGGCCTCCCAAAGTGCTGGGATTACAGGCTTGAGCCACCGCGCCCGGCCGAAGCTGGCCTTTTCTCCCTGGCTGGACGCTGGCTAAATGCTAAGCCTCCTATACCAGGACAGCCCGAGGGGCGTGCACAGAAGACGTCTTCAGGACACCCAGATGCATGTCATCTGGCGTTCGGGGAGAATGGATCCTGGGGCCTGACTCCCCCCAAGGAAGTCTGCAGGTGGGGCTGCCAGAGGAAGCAGTCTGCGGTGTCGTGGGAGGGGAGAGGGCAGCAGTGGGGGAGGCCTCCCTTCCTGACCTCCTCCAGGAGTCAGATGGACACCGCGGAGGGAGACACGGTGCTCATGAGAGGAGCCTCTTGCAGGATTGCCTACCCAGGCAAGACGGCCTGGCTGGAAAGGCAACCCTCACATCAAGGAATTGGGCAAAGTAAAAACCAGGGCTGCCAGGTGCGATGGCTGAAGCCTGTAATCCCAGCACTTTGGGAGGCCGAGACGGGCGGATCACGAGGTCAGGAGATGGAGACCATCCTGGCTAACACGGTGAAACCCCGTCTCTACTAAAAAAATACAAAAAACTAGCCGGGCGAGGTGGCGGGCACCTGTAGTCCCAGCTACTCGGGAGGCTGAGGCAGGAGAATGGCTTGAACCTGGGAGGTGGAGCTTGCAGTGAGCTGAGATCCGGCCACTGCACTCCAGCCTGGGCGACAGAGCGAGACTCCGTCTCAAAAAAAAAACAAAAAATACCAGGGCCAGAGACCCCAAAGTGCCCACAAAGGCCCCCCACACCCAGCCTCTGAGCATCTGCCACATGGGGGGCACTGACAGCGCGAAAACAACCCGGACACACACAGTACTCGGCCTGTTCTCAGCCATCCTCCCACGCCCGCTCATCTCTGGAGGCGACAGAATTGCGAGGGGAGGGGGGATGTCAGGGATGTGGGGTGAAAGACGGAACAAGGAGAACAAAACCCCACTGTAGCCCCACCTCTTCCCAAGGCAATTTTCTGGTCCTGGATAGAAACTTTATTTGGGGCCAGGCACAGTGGCTCACACCTGTAATGCCAGTACTTTGGGAACCTGAAGCGGGTGGATGACAAGGTCAGGAGTTGGAGACCAGCCTGGCCAACATGGTGAAACCCTATCTGTACTAAAAATACAAAAATTAGCTGGGCGTGGTGGCGTGCGCCTGTAGTCCCAGCTACTCAGGAGGCTGAGGCAGGAGAATCGCTTGAACCTGGGAGGCAGAGGTTGCAGTGAGCTGAGATGGTGCCACTGCACTCCAGCCTGGGGCAACAGAGCAAGACTCCATCTCAAAATAAATAAATAAAATAAAAAATTTAAAAAATAGCTGGGTGTGGTGGCTCGCACCTGTAATCCCAGCTACTTGGGAGGCTGAGGCAGGAGAATCACTTGAACCCAGGAAGCAGAGGTTACAGAGAGCTGAGATTACGCCACTGCACTCCAGCCTGGGTGACAGAGCGAGACTCAGTCTCAAACAAAAAAAAAAAAGAAAAAAGAAACTTTATTTGGAAGCAGGGCCAAAGTTTTTATTTCAATGGGACCAGACTGTTTAGTTTGTGCGTGTGACTGGAGAAGCGATGGGCTCTGGCCACGGGTGGGAGATGTGGCCAAACTAGTGTGAGGACAATAAAGTCGTGGCTGGTTTACTTTTCCAAAGTCCAGCCTGCTCAGTAAACCTGGTGCACACGCGTATGGGCCCTGTCTGCAGCCACAGGGCCCGGGGCCATGGATCTGGGAAAGGAGGGGAGGTCTAACCCCTCTGCTTCCGGCTGGGCTGGTGTTAGTTTCCCAGAAGCAGTGGCCCTTTCCCATGTTGGGGGTCAGGCAGGGCTGGGGCTTTGGGGAGCCAGGGACACTCCAGCTCTGGTCCCCTGCCCTTTGGGCCCCCTGTCTTTGGACAGGCCCCATACACCTCAGTGCCTCAAGGGAACCAAACAGGCACTGAGCCCAAGCAGGAACACGAATTCTGGCATGAGGATAGAGCGGTCCGGGAAGCCTTTTGGAGCCTTTTGGAGCTCAACTCAAAGCTGACTTTGAGTTGAGTCTTGCAGAAGGAGGATTTCAGGATGCACAAAAGAGGAACTGGTGCTCTCGGTGGAAGAAATGGACGCGTGCAAAGTCTGGGAAGTCGGTGTGCCCACGCGGCTGGCACGGCCAGAGTGTGAGGCCCATGCAAGGGTGTGATGGGATGTGGATATGGAATGCTTGATATTACCGTGATTATCGCCCTTAAAGCAGCATCCACATTGGCCATAACCAATCTGGGCCTCGCTTCGCTCCTCTGTAACCTGGGGAGAATTGCTCTATTTCTTCTTTGGCCCACAATATGCCCTGGCAATAAATGAGTCCTATTTTCTCAAACTAACACATTAATCCAATGCTCAGAGGACACCTTTTACAGTCAGAAAAGCTCAGGCTCAAATCCTAGTTCTGCCGCTTCCTCACTGTGAAACTCCTGGTAAGCTTCTCTCTCTTTTTCTCCCCCAAGATAGAGTCTTGCTCTGTTGCCCAGGCTGGGGTGCAGCAGCACAATCGCAGCTCACCACAACCTCTGCCTCCTGGTTCAAGCGATTCTCCTGCCTCAGCCTCCCAAGCAGCTGGGATTATAGGTGCCCACCACCATGCCCAGCTAATGTTTTTATATTTTTAGTAGAGACGGGGTTTCACCATATTGGCCAGGTCGGCCTTGACCTCCCAAAGTGCTAGGATTACAGACGTGAGCCACCGCGTCCAGCCTCTCTTTACTGATCTGCAAAACGGGGATAAGCTCTACCCAGAAGGAGAGATCAACATAATGTACATAAAGGCCGGGCACAGCGTGAGCCGTGGAAACAGGAGTTCCTCGTCCCCCAACCCTGTTCCCACCTCCATAGAGGCTCTCACTTACATAGGAGGCCAGCAGGGTGGTCGGGGCCAAGAAGAGAGCCAGGTAGAGGCAGGGGGCTGTGGCAAGCAGGCTGGAGGCGCAGATGAGGGGCTCAGCTCTTGGAATGACTTTCTTGTACCTCCTCGCAGCTTCTGCCCCCAAGATGACCCCAATGACGCCGGTTATGATGGTCAATGACCCAAAAATCAGGCTAATGGGAGAGAACACAGAGGGGTTGGTCAGCTGGGTGAGCTCAGCATGGAGACCTTTCACCCTGCTCCCAGCCCCAGGTCTAGCCCCATGGCTCAAGGGCACGATCTGGTGTCTACAGGGAATATGGCTGTGGGCCCCTGATCTGACCCAGGCCTTACCCACCCTCATCACTGAGGCTCCCAGGACCTGGGGACCCTGACCAGGGACCAATGTCCCACTGCCCTCCCCCAGCCCCTTTCCTACCTCCTCCCCTATCTCATCCTGGGGATCCCACTGGCCATGTGGGTGATCGCCCAGAACCCCAGGTCCCAGCCTGCCTCATCTCCATTGACCCTTTCCCTCTCATCCCCCAAAACTGCCCACTCAAAATCTGAATTCCAGGGTCCCACTCTGGCCCCAACCTTCTCTCTTTCCAGCTCCCAGTACTACGAGGAATGGAGGCAAGCGAACATGTATTTACTAAGCCCCTGTGATACACCCGGCCCTTGTCTGGGCCCTCTACACGCCTTCCTTCCTTGAATCCCATCCTTCCCCTTCCTGTCTTTGAACCCCCCTCAGGCAGCCCCTGCCTGACCTCCGTCCCTTTCCCACCCACTTTTAGACCCACTTCTACTCCATTTCGCTTCCCCTTGTACATCCTTCCTGTGGAGACCTGTCCCTACAAAATAATCGCCACATAGGCTCCCCAAGAGTGCATTCTGTGGTGGCAGGAGATCTGTGGTGGGAAGAGTTCAAGATCAGAAAGATCTCATCTCTACAAAAAATGTTTAAATGATCCAGCCTTGGCGGCGTGCACCTGTAGTCCCAGCTACTCAAGAGGCTGAGGCGGGAAGATCACTTGAGCTCAGAAGTTCGAGGCCACAGTGAGTTATGATCATACCGCTGCACTCCAGCTTGGGCAACAGAGCAAGAATCTGTCTCTAAAAATAAAATTAAAAACACAGACCTGACCACGTCCCCGCCCACCTCCTGCCTAAAATTCTCCACCAGCTCTCAGATACCCACTAGATTTGTCCCCAGTTCCGTAAGGTGTACATTGTTCTTTGTGATCTGACTCTGACTCACATCAACTCCAGGTCCTAGCTCTATTTTCTTCACCCAGACTAGTTGCTCTCCCCTCCCGACTCCCAACCACACAGTTTCATTCCTCTGCCTGGAACACCCTTCACTAGTTTTTGACCTATCAAACTCCTACTCATCCTTCAAGACCCAGCACAGCCTACTTGGGGATGCCCTTCCTTTGTTCGCTTGCTGATCCCTTCACTCCCATCAGTTCCCACAGCACCTTCTGTGTCTGTCATCAGGTTCATTCGCTGGCCTGGGAATTCCTAGAGAACAGTAACAGGTTTGGTTTCCTCTCTTGACTCTATGCTGGGAGTATAGAGCCTGGCACACGAGAGACATATGTTGAGCAAGTGAACTCATGGATTCCTCCTACAATTCCCAGATGGACAGATGAGCAAGGAGAGGCTGAGAAAAGTCAAGGCCAAGATTACCCAGCTGGTAAATGACAGACCAGGATTTGAATATACATCCTCACCCTCCTGGTCTATTCTGCAACCTCTAGCCTCCTTTTAAAGGAGCTCAAAGGGGCCAGGCGAGGTGGCTTATGCTTGCAATCCCAGCACTTTGGGAGGCCGAGGCGGGTGGATCACTTGAGGTCAGGAATTCAAGACCAACCTGGCCAACATAGCAAAACCCCAACTCTACTAAAAAAAAAATTGGCTGGGGCCGGGCGCGGTGGCTCAAGCCTGTAATCCCAGCACTTTGGGAGGCCGAGACGGGCGGATCACGAGGTCAGGAGATCGAGACCATCCTGGCTAACACGGTGAAACCCGTCTCTACTAAAATACAAAAAAAAACTAGCCGGGCGAAGTGGCGGGCCGCCTGTAGTCCAGCTACTCGGGAGGCTGAGGCAGGAGAATGGCGTAAACTCGGGAGGCAGAGCTTGCAGTGAGCTGAGATCTGGCCACTGCACTCCAGTCCGGGCGACAGAGCGAGACTCCGCCTCAAAAAAAAAAAAAAAAAAAAAAAAAAAAAAAAAAAAAAAAAAAAAAAAAATTGGCTGGGAATGGTGGTGGGCACCTGTAATCCCAGCTACTTGGGAGGTTGAGGCAAGAGAATCACTTGAATCTGGGAGGTGGAGGTTGCAGTGAGCTGAGATCGCACCACAGCACTTCAGCCTGGGCAAGAAAGTGAGACTCTATCTCAAAAACAAAATGAAACTAAACAAATAAAGGAGCTCAAAGGGAACGCTGAGACTGTGCCCAGCGTGAACTCTTGAAGACACCAGTCTAACCAGGATCTTTCCAGCCTCTCAGTAGCTCCCTGTTGTCCTCTGAGCAAGCTCCTGGCCAGCACTGACAGCTCTGCGGGACTGGTCCATGCCGACTGATGTAGCTTCCCCTCTCTTCTCCCACCCTCGCTTTGCCCAGATGACTGAGAATTCTCTAAATTCTCTACTAAAAGTACAAAAATTGGCTGGGTGTGGTGGCGGGCGCCTGTAGTCCCAGCTACTCGGGAGGCTGAGGCAGGAGAATCGCTTGAACCTGGGAGGTGGAGCTTGCAGTGAGCTGAGATCGTGCCGCTGCACTCCAGCCTAGCAACACAGCAAGACTGTCTCAAAAAAAAAGAAAGAAGAAGAAGAAGGAGGAGGAGGAGGAGGAGGAGGAGGAGGGGAGGGGGAGGGGGACGAGGAGGGGAGGGGGAGGGGGAGGAGGGAGAGGGGGAGGCGGAGGGGGCAGGGGCAGGGGCCGGGGCAGGCAGAAAGAAGAAAGAAGAGCTTTCCAAACCTTCCCAGCCTTCTGAGCTGTGCGAGGTCTGGCTCAGCCTAGTCAAGTGACCCGAATCCCAGATGCATGCTGGCCGCCTCTGAGTCCTGGTCTGAGCTGACCTTGGCAGGTTCTCGAGATATTCGTGAGACTTAGGATTGATTATCTAGACAGGCTGCCTGAAAAAGCACCCCCGCCAGCCCCTGAACGGGAGGTGCAGCCAGAGGACATGGCCCAGCTCCGAAGCCCTTCACGTTCCCTCCATCCACACAGGGCCTTCCCAGCATCACAGACTCTCACAGCCAAGAGAGGCCTTAAAAATCTGTAAGTCAGGCCGGGCACTGGTGGCTCACGCCTGTAATCCCAGCACTTTGGGAGGCTGAGGTGGGCCAATCATTTGAAGTCGGGAGTTTGAGACCAACCTGGCCAACATGGTGAAACCCCATCTCTACTAAAAGTACAAAAAAAAAATTAGCCGGTTGTGGTGGCGCATGCCTGTAATCTTAGCTACTAGGAAGGCTGAGGCAGGAGAACAACTTGAACCCAGGAGGTAGAGATTGCAGTCAGCCAAGATTGTGCCATTGCACTCCAACCTGGGCAACAAGAGTGAAACTCTGTCTCAAAAAAAAAAAAAAAAAAAAACAGGCATGGTGGCGTGTGTGTGCCTGTGGTCCCAGCTACTTGGGAGGCTGAGGTGGGAGGATTGCTTAAGCCTGGGAGGTCGAGGCTGCAGCAAACTGTACCATTGCACTCTAGCCTGGTGACAGAGTGACACATTGACTCAAAAAAGAAAGAGGAGAAGGAAGGGAGGAAGGGAGGGAGGGAGGGAGGGAGAGAGAGAGACAAGAAGGAGAGGAGGGGGGAGGGAGGGAGAGAGAAAGAAAGAGAGAAGGAAGGAGAGAAAAAACAAGAGAGGAGAGGAGAAGAGAAGAGAGAAAAGAAGAGAGGAGAGGAGAAGAGAAGAGTAGAGAAGAGAAGAGAAGAGAGAAGGAAGGAGGAGAAGGAGGAGGAGGGAAGGAGAAGGAGGAGGAGGGAAGGAGAAGGTAGGCGCAGGTGCAGTCAGCAGAGGACCAGTGTCGCCAAAACCCTGGCGGAGGATGGGGCTCCAGGGAAGAGGAGAGCATCCCCAGGAGCCCCCAAGACCCACCAGGACAGGGTCAGAACGGAGGAGGGGACCACGCGGAGGCTGAAGAGCAGCTGCTGGAGGCAGTGGCGAGGCCGGGGTTAAGGGTTCCGGGAGGAGGAGGAGAGAAGGAAGGGAGAACTGAAGGGTGTCCTTGACTCAGCATCAAGCAGTCACTGGAGCTCTTGGAGCACAGGGTGGAAGGTGATAGGAACAGAAGTGGAGCCCAGCCGGGCAGCAGACAGCCCAGGAAGCGGGAGAGGGCGTGCCCTAAGGGCAGAGTGCCCGGCCTTCCCTCCCAGGAGCCTTCTCACACACATGAAATCCCAAAACTAGCGAAGCAACGAGGCCTCCCGGGCCCCAGTTTGCCATCTGTAAAATGGGATGCCCTCATAGAAGATGCTACAGGCCCCTCTGAAGGGTGGGGCTCCTCTCATCCCACAGCCCCACAGAAGCCTCATGCCCATCTCCCACCAGTGCCTTCTGGAGCCCACAGTGGCCCCAAGAGTGGAGAGACGGGGGATTCAGCTCACAGAGGACAAGGGAGCTGGCCATGGCCACCCAGAGTGGCAGAGGCTCAGCCCGAGCCCAAGCCAGGCCTCCTGCTGCCATCTGGGTCCGAGCCTCACTGTCTTCACACAGCACCACGTGTCCCACCCCAAGAAACTGAATTTCGGAGCTCAGAACTTCCTCAGGAAGAGCCCCCAAGCTGGGCAAGGTGCCCAGTGCCCCCGGACGCCCTCACCTGTCAGGGTTGCTGCACGGCTCCTGGAAGCACGGAGGCTGCAGCCCGTGAACCACGCGTGCCTCAAGCAGAAACTTGGGGGCCCAGAACCCCAGGGCTCCAGTCACAAAGGCCATGGCGGTCACTCCGAGGGTGGACCACACAAAACTCCAGCTGCAAGACAAGGTGCCCCAGCTGGAGTCGGGAGAGGGCTGGGGCTGAAGGGGCCTGCCCACTCCTCCCAACTCCTGGGCACCAGGAACTTTTCCATCTCATCTCATTACCTTCAAGATTCCATAGGTAGCAATTGCTAACTCCTCTTTACAGATAGGCAAACTGTGGCTCCGAAGAAGACACTCAGGTTACCCCAAGCTCCAGCCTCCAGACCCTTCCTGGCAGCACCCTGAGCTCCAGCCTCCCCTATGTTTCGGAGACCCCCCTACCCACATACCTTGGCTCCTCCTCCCTCCCTCCTCTCTGCAGGACCAAATCTCCCCATCCTGAGGGTTCCCCAGCCAGCATCACATTCTCCAGGAGGCTGTCCCTGCCTGCCCCACCTTCCTCTGAGTCCTCCTGGTCGGTTTCACAGCTCAGTAACAGAAGTGGGTCCTGTCCATGCCCTGCCTTGCAGTGAATTGTGAGGCCTGGGACCAGCAGTTGACTCCTGCCTGCCTCCCCCAGCATGGCTGGCACAGAGGATCACGCACGCCATGAGGCTTGGAGAGGTGAGTGATGAACTCCCAGCATCCTCCAAGCAACCCGGAGAAGGGGACAAGGCTGGAGAATTCCATCCATTGAATAAGCAAGGTCAGTGAGGCTCTGAGTACCAGGGCCACTTATGGGCAGGGCAGCGGCAGAGGCAAGGCTGGGGCTCATGCCATCTCCCTCCCTCCCTGTCCATATTTCTGTCACATGGCAAGGTGATGGAGGCTGAGCCCTAAGGGAGGGAGGGGCACTTCAGTTGGTAAGTGGGATCTCAGAGGAAGAGGAGGGCTGTAAACATTGGGACAATAAGGGAGGGCTCCCTGGAGGTGGAGAGAGGGGGTCAGTGAGGCTGGGGCAGACAAAGGGGTTTTTCCATGCCTTGCAGGGGGTAGCAGTGACACTCACTTTTTCCCCAGGTATCTGACGTCCTCACACCAGCTGCTCCTCGAGCCTCCCGCGGCCCCCTCCCCCTGCGTCTCGGTAGCTCCCCGGGGTGGGTCTGGAACCAGCAGGATAAGCAGGATCAAGGCCATGGCCTCCAGGCAGGGCATGATCTGGGGACAGGAGGGCCCAGGAAGCTCAGGGCCACATATTATCACAGCCCAAGAGACCCCGGGGGCAACTGGTCACAGTACCAGCCAGTGTCTGACCTCTAGGGTCCAGGCCCTGGGAGTAGTGGGGGTGACTTGTTTTTCAGGGCGCTGGTATCCACAGAGCGGGATGTACCACTGTTTCTCAGCCCTCACCACTGCAGCCTTTCCAGGGAGTGGAGTCTTTTTGGGACTTCATGTAATTCCCATCTTTCCAGTACAGACACCACCCTTTTGGGGTCAACGGGCCTGAGATGGTTGAGAACAGGGACCCTCACTACCCTGGCCCTGCCTCCTGAGTACCTGCTGCCCCTAGAGCTGACCTTTCCCTGGCCCAGGCCTCCATCTGCCACATAGTCCTGCCCTGGCATCCTCTCCTAGCGGCCCCTCTGCTCAAACCCCAAGGACGGGGATCTCACTACCCACCTTGGGTCAGCCTTCAAACAGCTCAGACCATGAGAAGGCTTATTCAATCCAGGTCAGACCTGCCTCCTCGAAGCCCACCCCACTCCCGAGATTCCAAATCTGGCTTCAGCGCTTCACACGCCAGCTCCCCGGCACTGGGCCGGCTCCGTGGAGGTCTGCATGCAGCCTGCACTCCCACCAAGCTGCATTCCCAGGGCTGAGCTCAGCGCCCTCCACTATGGAGTTCCTTCCTCTTCAGAACGGTCCTGCTCCATGCCCATGTTGGAATTACAAGGCCCGCAGCCCAGCGGGGCCTGCCTGGCATCTTCCTCAGCATCCTGCTCAACTGCTGAGCGAGCCTAGCTGCCAGTCCGCCAGGGCCTACTCCGTGCCCTGACCCTGCGGCTTGGAACTTCCATCTCTCGTCTCACTGATCCTCAAGATGCCTTAGGTAGCGTTTACTACCCCCACTTTACCGACAGGTAAACTGAGGCTCTGAAGAAGGTGACCTGCTTGAGATCACACAGCTGGTAAACTAAGCAGCCAGCTTTGAGCCTAGGGCCACCACCTCCCCAGCCCATGCTCCCTGTGGGGCCCCAAAGCTGCCAATGCCTGACCACCCCCCGCCCCCCCAATGGCGCCGCGTGCTACTCCAAGTGGCTAAGGTCACCCAAGGCTGGAAAGTCCCTGCTGGTCCAGAGGGAAAGCAGAGGGAAGAAAAGGAAGCTGGACTCACTCGGAGGGCCCAGCGCCAGTTCCCAGTCAGCGTCGTCACAGCCGACCCCAGCACGTAACCCAAACCACTACAACAGAGGGTCAAGGGCAATGGACTGTGAGGGGAGGGAGGCAGAAGGCAGACCCCACTGCCAGCCTGACCCAGGGTGCTCCCCCGTGCCCCAGGGAGCTGGTTCTCTGCAGGCACAGAGCTGTTTCACTGAGGAAAGTAAGCCACGTGAGGTCCAGATGTCCACTGCCCTTGGTCAAATCACCAGTGACCTCTGGATCCTGGCCCACCCCCAGCGCCACTCTCCCCACCTATGGAAACACATACTGTCCGCCCTCCTGCCCAAGGCTGGGCCCTGCTTGAATCAGGCAAGTTCAGGAAATCTGGGTCAGAGGCCAGGGTCCTGACTGCAAATCCTGCTTCCTCACCTCGCCTCCCAGGGCCGGCCCCTCCCTGGCCGGGCCACACTGCCGAGTGTACGAATCTGCAGGGCGCATCCTCATCACCTCTACTCCTCCCCCAGCCCATCAGTTGGCGTCACTGCCCCCGTTGACAGATGAGGAAACTGAGGCTCGGAGAGGTAGACTCATGTGGCGAGGAAGGGGTAGCACTGGGACTCAAATTGCAGCCCTCCTGGTTTGACCTCTCCTACCCATGCCCAGCCCCTGTTCTGACTCCTTTGGGCCTCAGTTTACCACCTGGGGAAGTGGACCCATGGGTAATACCAACCTTCCAACAGGGATAAAGATGTAGAAGACGGCCAGCACGCGGGTGCGCTCGTCCCTCACGAAGAGGTCGCCCAGGACGGTGGGCGCGATGGTGGCGTAGCTGGCCGAGCCAGTGCCCACGACGCCCCGGGACAGGAAGAAGAGCCAAGAATACTGGGCGAGCAGGCACAAGACCACGTGAGTTCCAGAAATCACCCATAGGGCCAGGAACCCGAGGGTTTGTTGGAAAAGCCAAGGGGACCTCATGTCACAGGACCCCAGAGTAGGGAGAGGGGATCGGGGCTATGGACACCTCTCCACTCCAGGTTTCCAAAGTCCCACATGTGTCCCCTGAAGCCACCGCCTACCCCCCTGCCCAGGGGAGCCCTTCTCCTGGGTCCCACCATTGCTAACCAGGCCAGTTCCCCAAGACAGCAGCTGTTACCCCCAGTTCCACCCCCAGCAGAGTCAGGCAGAAATGAAGCTGGTGCGGCAGTGAGAGGTAGGAGAGAGGAGGTCTCCTGTTAAGAAAGTCCACCAGGCTGGGCGCGGTGGCTCAAGCCTGTAATCCCATCACTTTGGGAGGCCGAGACGGGCGGATCACGAGGTCAGGAGATGGAGACCATCCTGGCTAACACAGTGAAACCCCGTCTCTACTAAAAAAAAATACAAAAAACTAGCCGGGTGAGGTGGTGGGCGCCTGTAGTCCCAGCTACTCGGGAGGCTGAGGCAGGAGAATGGCGTAAACCCGGGAGGCGCAGCTTGCAGTGAGCTGAGATCCGGCCACTGCACTCCAGCCTGGGCGACAGAGTGAGACTCCGCCTCAAAAAAAAAAAAAAAAAAAAAGAAAGTCCGCCGGGTCGGCCAGCCACGGTGGCTCACGCAAGTAATCCCAGCACTTTGGGAGGCTGAGGCGGGTGGATCAACTGAGGTTGGGAGTTCGAGACCAGCCTGGCCCACACGGCAAAACCTTGTCTCTACTAAAAAATACAAAAATTAGCTGGGCGTGGTGGCACACGCCTGGTATCCCAGCTGCTCTGGAGGCTGAGACAGGAGAATCACTTGAACTCGGGAATCGGAGTTTGCAGTGAGCCGAGATCGCACCATTGCACTCCAGCCTGGGCAACAAGAGCGAAATTGTGTCTCAAAAAAAAAAAAAAAAAAAAGTCCACCAGCTCTGCCCTGCGCAGCTCAGGCTGGAGACTGGGCCCTCACCTCCTCTCCCAGCCCTCCGTGCAATCCCTGATCCAGTCACAGTTGGGAATGGAGCAGAATTGTCCCCACGCAGCTCTGATGGGGCTGGATCAGGGAGGAAGCAGGTGGGGAAGGGGCGTCAGGGGCCTGGGCAGAGGCATGGACACCTACCCGGGGGGAGATGAAGGAGCTAGAGAGCCCAGCTCCTGACCAGAGCAAGATCCCGAAGCTCATGGTGGTCTTGCGGCTGTATCGGTCGCCCAGGTAGCCAAACACGGGTGCAGACAGCAGCAGGCAGCCGATGAAGACTGGAGGAGACACACAGGGGCAGCCTGGGTCCCCCCACGACCGTGGCAGGGCAGACGGCCCAGCAGGCCTGGGGAGGGAAGGGGCCTGACTCAGAAGCCACAAGCTGGCACCTTGGCAGCGGGCCCAGGGTAGGAGGAAGAAAAGATAAGGTGAACCTCACAGTGCGTGGCCAACATACAACCCCAGCCGAGAGTGTGGAGGCCTGGACCCGGCCCCGAACCCAAAGCCCAGCTCTGCCGCTTGCTCTGGGTGTCACCCCAACACTGGAGAAGTCACCATCCCCCCCAGGATGGTGAAGGTGAGATGGGAAGTGAATGTGGAGCGTCAGGCATGGAGCAGATGCCAGTTTCCAGGCTTTACAAAAACACGTAACCCCTGTGAACCTGGATATGGGGACAGGTCTGATTTTTCATTCATGTACCTACTGGGGCAACAGGGAGCAGGGGAAGAGGGAAGTCAGCCTGGGCCTGCTCTGAGCAGTAAATGAGGACAGTTTAGAATGAGCACATTGGGCCGGGCGCAGTGGCTCACGCCTGTAATCCCAGCACTTTAGTTGGCTGAGGTGGGCAGATTGCCTGAGCTCAGGAGTTCTAGACCAGCCTGGGCAACATAGTGAAACTCTGTCTCTACTAAAAAAAAAAAAAAATACAAAAAAGTTAGCCAGGCCTGATGGTGGGCGCCAGTAATCCCAGCTACTCGGGAGCCTGAGGCACGAGAATTGCTTGAACCCGGGAGGCAGAGGCTGCAGTGAGCCGAGATCACGCCACTGTACTCCAGCCTGGGCGACAGAGGAAGGCTTGGTCTCAAAAAAAGGAAAAAACAAAAGAAAGAATAAGCACATTCACTGTGAACTAGTGATGATTCCAGGAAGCCAGGAAAGAATTGGTTTTCCTACATAGGTAAAATGTTCCCTGGACACAGCTGCATTTATACTTTCATTTAATTTGTAAGACAAAATCTCACTCTGTCACCCAGACTGGAGTGCAGTGGTTCAATCTCGGCTCACTGCAGCCTCTGCCTCCTGGCCTCAAGCCATCCTCCCACCTCAGCCTCCAGAGTAGTTGAGACTACAGGCACGTTACCACCACACTTGGCTAATTTTTGTCGTTTTTGTAGAGACGGGGTTTCACCATCTTGCCCAGGCTGGTCTCGAACTCCTGGGCACAAGGGATCCACCCACCTCGGCCTCCCAAAGTGCTGGGGTTACAGGCGTGGGCCACCGCGCCCGGCGCACTTTCCATTTTTCTGTTGGGCTGTTGTTTGTTCATATGTTTTGGAAATAAGTTCCCATAGTCTTTTATGTTTGTTTTAAGAATTAAAAACGCAACTTCTGGGACTAAGTTGGCTGGGTTTAAATCCTGGCTCACCACTTTCTAGCTATGTGACCTTGGGCAGATTCCTTAACTCTTTTGTTCCCCTTTCATCAACAGTGCTATTCCCTTGTTTGGTTACTGAGAGGATGAAGTAAAATAAAGCACATAAAAGTTATCTGCATAGCTTCATGTAAACATCCAACAAATGTTATCTATTATTATTACTGATTGCATAATTTCAATCATCATCATACAGAAGTGTTTAGCTTTGATGTGGTCAAGTTTATTAACCTTCTGGAGGGGCAAGAGTTGTTTCACGTCTTGTTCATGCATATCTTCTTTATCCAAAAGTTATAAAACTATTTCCCAGCCGGGCGCGGTGGCTCACACCTGTCATCCCAGCACTTTGGGAGGCCAAGGCGGGTGGATCACCTGAGGTCGGGAGTTCGAGACCAGCCTGGCCAACATGGTGAAACCCCATCTCTACTACAAATACAGAAATTAGCCAGGTGTGGTGGTGCATGCCTGTAACCCCAGCTACTAGGGAGGCTGAGGGAGGAGAATGGCTTGAACCCAGGAGGCGGAGGTTGCAGTGAGCCAAGATTGTGCCACTGCACTCCAGTCTGTGTGACAGAGCGAGACTCTGTCTCAAAAAAACAACAAACAACAACAATAAATAAATAAATATATTTTCCCCCATATTCTTCACATGCAGGGATCACTTGCAGGCTGTTTTAAGTGCCTTAAACCTGCAGATGCTCTGTGGCTGACTCTGCAGATGCCCTTCCCAAGGGGAAAGTAGACACTCCTCATTTCCAATGTCTCCAAATTCAAATGGTTTCTTTGACACCATGGATGAAATGAATGCTCCTAGAGTTAAAAGACAGACTCTGGAGCCACACTTCCTGGATTCAAATCCCAGCTTCAGCAAGTCTCCTAACTTCTCTGAGCCTCAGTTTCATCAGCTGTAAAATGGACATAATAATAAAACCTGCCTCGTGGGATTGTTGTGAAGATTAAATAAGTTGATATTTAAAGCACTTAGAATGGTGCCTGGCACGTGGTAGGGGCCAAGTCAGTGTTAGTTTTAAATATGATTAATTAATTAACTCACTCCAGCAGCCTCTCTAGCCCATGGGTGGGTGAAGGGAGCCTGACCACTGCCTCTTCTCACCTTCTACCACTCTCTCTTTTTCTTGTTTTTTTGAGACCGAGTCTCATTCTGTGGCCCAGTCTGAAGCGCAGTGGCACGATCTCAGTTCACTGCAACCTCTGCCTCTGGGTTCAAGTGATTCTCCTGTCTCTGTCTCCCAAGTAGCGGGATTACAGGCACCTGCCACCACACCCGGCTAATCTTTGTATTTTTAGTAGAGACGGGGTTTCACCATGTTGGTCAGGCTGGTCTCAAACTCCCAACCTCAGGTGATCCGCCCACGTCGGCCTCCCAAAGTGCTGGGATTACCGGCGTGAGCCACCACGCCCGGCCCAATCCCTCTGTCTCTTAACCACCCTCTCCCTCAGTCATCAGTTTCCTCTTCTTAGCAGCCCTGTGGACAAACAGGCTGGGTCTAGGGCCACAGCATGGCAACCCGAAAAGGTAAAGAGACCTCACCTGAGGCCACCAGAGACCAGCCTGGTCATCAGGCCGCCAAGCCCACTGTCCTTTCCATGAAATTTTTGGGCTGCTTCTGCAAAGATGACCCTTCTCTTCACCTACTCCCAAACACACACACACACACTTCTCCCTCCGTGGCCCAGGCCTTATAGCAATCATCCTGACCACTATGGTAGAACCAGTGAAGGGCCAGCATGGTGGCTCACGCCTGTAATCTCAACAATTTGGGAGGCTGAGACTGGCAGATCACCTGAGGTCAGGAGTTCAAGACCAGCCTGGCCACCATGGTGAGACCCCATCTCTACTAAAAATACAAAAATTAGCCGGGCGTGGTGGTGGGT
Source organism: Rhinopithecus roxellana (assembly GCF_007565055.1). NCBI lineage: Eukaryota > Metazoa > Chordata > Mammalia > Primates > Cercopithecidae > Rhinopithecus > Rhinopithecus roxellana. The sequence continues at coordinate 52,899,806 of NC_044567.1, forward strand.
GCCTGTAATCCCAGCTACTCAGGAGGCTGAGGCAGGAGAATCACCTGAACCTGGGAGGCAGAGGTTGCAGTGAACCAAGATCGTGCACTCCAGCCTGGTCAATAAGAGTGAAACTCCGTCTCAAAAAAAAAAAAAAAAAAGAAGAACCAGTGAAGGGAAATGTTGAGTAAACCACCATTATCTATTTAATCGAGGAGGTTGTGGGTATCTCACTTTGGCTACAGATATGGCTGGCAGATCAGCATCAGTTGCCGCCTCTTGGCCACAAGACTGAGGGGCAATTGGAAATGATGCATGTTCTAAAGCCATGGTCTTCTAACTCTTGCTCATGTAACTCTTTTGTCTTTTTTTTTTTTTTTTCCTTTTTGTGGAGAAGGAAGTCTCACTATATTGCCCAAGCAGGTCTCGAACTCCTGGACTGAAGCTATTCTCCCGCCTCCGCCTCCCTAAGAGCTGGGATGACAGGCGTGAGCCACCGCACCCGGCTCTCACCTCATTTTTAAAGAAGTTTCTAGAACTACGTACCCTTCCACATATTTTCAGCTAATATTAAAATGTTCTTTTTTTTTTTTTTTTTTTTTTTTTGAGGCGGAGTCTTGCTCTGTCGCCCAGGCTGGAGTGCAGTGGCCGGATCTCAGCTCACTGCAAGCTCCGCCTCCCGGGTTCCCGCCATTCTCCTGCCTCAGCCTCCCAAGTAGCTGGGACTACAGGCACCCGCCACCTCGCCCGGCTAGTTTTTTGTATTTTTAGTAGAGACGGGGTTTCACTGTGTTCGCCAGGATGGTCTCGATCTACTGACCTTGTGATCCGCCCGTCTCGGCCTCACAACGTGCTGGGATTACAGGCTTGAGCCACCGCGCCCGGACTAAAATGTTCTTATCCCGAGTTTGAATCGTTGCCAAGGATGGGACTTCCAGCGTTGTTGTGTATTTTTTTTAACTGTATTTTCATCCAAACTCTTGGAGCTACAGGGTCGAGTTTATTCAGTTTACGGGGAATGTCTGCAGTAGAATCCAAGTCATAATGCCCGTCCTCTTTTGCCAAAGCAATTAGACAATCAAATTGATTATAAGAAAAATGTTGGCCGGGCGCGGTGGCTCAAGCCTGTAATCCCAGCACTTTGGGAGGCCAAGATGGGCGGATCACAAGGTCAGGTGATCGAGACCATCCTGGCTAACACGGTGAAACCCCGTCTCTACTAAAAATACAAAAACTAGCCGGGTGAGGTGGCGGGCGCCTGTAGTCCCAGCTACTGGGGAGGCTGAGGCAGGAGAATGGCGTGAACCCAGGAGGCGGAGCTTGCAGTGAGCTGAGATCTGGCCACTGCACTCCAGTCTGGGCGACAGAGCAAGACTCCGCCTCAAAAAAAAAAAAAGAAAGAAAGAAAAATGTTGCCCGGCGTGGTGCCTCACGCCTATAATCCCAGCACTTTGGGAGGCTAACATGGGCGGATCACCTGAGGTCAGGAATTTGAGACCGGCCTGGCCAACATGGTGGTACATGCCTGTAATCCCAGCTACTCGGGAGGCTGAGGCAGGAGAATTGCTTGAACCTGGGAGGCGGAGGTTGCAGTGAGCCGAGATCGTGCCATTGCACTCCAGCCTGGGCAACAAGAACGAAACTCCATCTCAAAAAAAAAAAAAGAAAAATGTTGGCTTCATTTTTTTCATTGAAACAAATGTGTTGACATGCATCCCTGAGACCATTATCTCACTTTGAATTCTAATTTGTAGATAAATAGTAGACATTGTACACAGGGACAGCTAGATAAGGCTTGGCTCCTTGCCTGGGCTGTGGCCTGGGGCAAATCTCCCCGGCACGTTTCTCCTGATGCTCTCTCCTTTGCTCCCAAGGTCCCCCCAGCAGAAGCCGAGCATCCACGCGGGGGCCTCTGTGTGATGCCCCGGAGGTTTTTATACCCAGGAACAGCACATCCAGGATGTGGAGAGGAGTCCCTCTCTGCTTACTACGGTAGCCAGGGAATTGTACAACGGAAGGAGAGGAAGGAGAACCACAGGCCGACCACAGGCTCCCTGGCAGGCAGGTCATTTTAGGAAAAAAACATACAGGCTTGAGGATCTAGAAATAAATCAGTCTCTCAAAACTCTCTGTGTTCATGTAGCCCCTGGAAAGTTACTGTGTATCCTCAGAGATCCCTGTACCCCAGTTTGAGAGTCATGTTCTAAACCCCTGAGATGATGGACTGTGAGGAGGACCCTTGGTGCCTACTGATTACAGGCTGGGTGTGTGCACAGGTGTATCACGTGTTGTGACCACGTGTGCCCACGTGAGTGTGTGGATATGCACATGTGTGAGTGTGTGTCACCATCCAGGCACCCACAAGGCAAAAGCTAATGCCTCATGACCCCAACCGCTCTGATGTTGTGATGGGACGTGTGGCTGCTCCCTGCTGCTGGGTGTTAGTCTCTCTGTGGGCCCAGAGTCCATCTGAGCCCATGCAGGACGATGTGTCTCTGTCTGTGTCTGTCTGTTTGACTTTGTGTGTCCCAGTAGTCAGATTTTTCAGGTCTATGAGAGGAAAGCGCACATCAGGATTTCTCAAACACCAGCAAGCCTCTGGTGCACAGCTGAGCCTCAGCAATATGAAGGGAAGGAATGACTAGCTCCATAACCAGGAGCTGAGGCTCAGGGGCCTCTCCCAGCCCCACCTCCCTTTGCTCTCCTGCAGCACCCTACACTCAAACTACCACGGCTGCTCCAGCCTGGGCTCTCTCCTGCTCCTGCCTAGACTGTCCCTCAGGCCCACGCTGCACCCACCCTCTGTGCCAGGGGACCCAGTGGGGCTGGAGCTGGGCACAGAAAATGACCCACAGAAAGAGCCCACCCCAGCAGGAACCCAGGACCCCAGCTCCAGAGCCAGGGCTCCTCCTTACCAGTCTGAAGCAAACCAGCATGGCTGTCACTGATCTGAAAAACCTCCTGTACATCCAGCAGCACTCCTGTGGACAGATGGACAGTGCTCAGGAAATGGGAAGTAACACTCCTGGCCTCCAAAGGCAGCTGCTCCAGGTTTGACACAGGGCCACAGCACAGCAGAAGGCATGGCACCAAAGCCCACTGTTCTCTCCCCCCGCTCTCCCACACGTGCACAACCACACACACAACAGCAGACACACAGAGAAACGTGTGCATTTCAAACACTCAAAGAAACAAGCATCCCTTGACTGGGCATGGTGGCTCATGCTTGTAATCCCAGCACTTTGGAAGGCCAAGGTGGGCAGATCACCTGAGGTCAGGAGTTCGAGACCAGCCATGGTCAACATGGTGAAATCTCGTCTCTACTAAAAATACAGAAAATTAGACAGACGTGGTGGTGGGTGCCTGTAATCCCAGCTACTTGGGAGGCTGAGGCAGGAGAATCGCTTGAGCCCGGGAGGCGGAGGTTGCCGTGAGCCGAGATCGCGCCATTGCACTCCAGCCTGGGCAACAAGAGTGAAACTCCATCAGAAAGAAAGAAAAGGAAGGAAGGAAGGAAGGAAGGAAGGAAGGAAGGAAGGAAGGAAGGAAGGAAGGAAGGAAGGAAGGAAGGAAGGAAGGAAGGAAGGAAAAGAAAGAAAGAAGCATCCCAAAGGCACAGACATTCACATACACACGTCGACATACAAGCACACAGCCACACAGCTCCTTCCCTCCTCTTCATGTGGGAACACAGATATAAATAGATACAAATAGGCATTTCCAGAGAAACACACCTGCAGAGGCACAAATATACACACACACACACAGGAACTCACACTCACAGACATGTACACCCAGCAAACACACCTACAGAGGCACAAATACACACACACACAGGAACTCACACTCACAGACATGTACACCCAGCAAACACACCTGCAGAGGCACAAATACACACACACAGGAACTCACACTCACAGACATGTACACCCAGCCTCATACACACAGACACACAGACACATGTGCAGTGAGATGTACCCATAAAGACACACCCAGATACCCACCTGCGTATGCACAGGCTCAGGGCTGCCATCCACACTGCGGTCAGAGGGGCACAGCTCCCTGTTGCTGCGCAGTGCACAGCCCTTTACTTAGGCCGCTGTGTAAACAGAAGTCCCTAGAGCTGTGCAGCACAGCGGCCTTGCTCGTGCAAACACCGGACATGCATAGATGAACATGTACATACAAAGACGAACGTGTCCTGGCTTGCACGCATGCGCACACACAAGCATGTTCTTCCAGAGGCACAGCAGTGGGCGCCCAGCCTAACGCAGAGAGAGAACGTGGGTCTCCCAGACACCAGGGTCTGTTTCCTGATAGCCTCTTGGTGGTGTCTCAGAAAGGGTCCGGGTCTGCAGCACCTGCTCAAGTGAGCCATGCGGCTCTGGCCCTGTCGTTACTACGAAGAGCAACAATCATCACTTTCATGAATCAGGAGGTGACTGAGAGCCAGGCCCTGAGCTGTCCACTTGCAGCTGTCATCCTAAAAGGAGGGGACTGTCATTGCCCCCATTCTACACAGGAAACAGAGGCTCTAGCAGGCCAAGGTTGCCCATCTGAAGCTGGGGGAGCTGGGGCTCAAATCTCAGCCAGAGGCAGCCTGTCCGCACACCCAGAACCACAGAAGGGGGGCAGAAACCCCCAGGTGGGTTCCCGCAGAAACACCCACGTCAAGGAAGTCCTGCGTGCGCACCTCCAAGACCTGCCCCATGCACATAAAGATCAAGGAATCAGAGGAGCAAAGCAAGAAATCTTTGTTTAGGGCCGGGCGCGGTGGCTCACGCCTGTAATCCCAGCACGTTGGGAGGCCGAGGCTGGAAGATCACGAGGTCAGGAGATCGAGACCATCATGGCTAACATGGTGAAACCCCGTCTCTACTAAAAATACTCTACTAAATAATCTACTAAAATACTCTAAAAATACTCTACTAAAAATGTTTTGGAGACTCTGTCTCCAAAAATTAAAAAAAGAAATAAATCTTTGTTTAGAGGGCCAGGTGCAGTGGCTCAAGCCTGTAATCCCAGCACTTTGGGAGGCCAAGACGGGCGGATCACGAGATCAGGAGATCGAGACCATCCTGGCTAACACGGTGAAACCCCCGTCTCTACTAAAAAATACAAAAAAACTAGCCGGGCGAGGTGGCGGCGCCTGTAGTCCCAGCTACTCGGGAGGCTGAGGCAGGAGAATGGCGTAAACCTGGGAGGTGGAGCTTGCAGTGAGCTGAGATCCGGCCACTGCACTCCAGCCCGGGCGACAGAGCGAGACTCTGTCTCAAAAAAAAAAAAAAAAAAAAAAAAAAAAAATCTTTGTTTAGACATTTAATTTGCCCCCAGTTGCCACCATAACCTGGCATACAAACCGGCATGTCCTTTTCCCCCTTTAATATTTTATTTGTTGTTGTTTGAGTTTTATTGTTTGTTTTTGTTTTTGTTTTTTTTTGAGATGGAGTCTCACTCTTTTATCCAGGCTGAAGTACAGTGATGCAATCTCGGCTCACTGCAACCTCCACTTCCTGGGTTCAGGCGATCCTCCTGCCTCAGTCTCCCAAGTAGCTGGGATTACAGGCATCTGCCACCATGCCTGGCTAATGTTTGTATTTTTAGTAGAGACGGGGTTTCACCACGTTGGCCAGGCTGGTCTCGAACTCCTGACCTCTGGTGATCCACCTGCCTTGGCCTCCCAGAGTGCTGGGATTACAGGTGTGAGCCACTGCGACCGGCCCGTTGTTTTTTTGAGATGGAGTCTCGCTGTGTCGCCCAGGCTGGAGTACAATGGCACAGTCTCGGCTAATTCCAACCTCTGCCTCCTGGGTTCAAGTGATTCTCTTGCCTCAGCCTCCCAAGTAGCTGGGATTACAGGTGCCCGCCACCATGCCCGGCTAATTTTTGTATTTTTAGTAGAGACAGGGTTTCACCATGTTGGCCAGGCTGGTCTCAAACTCCTGACCTCAGGTGATCCACCTGCCTCAGCCTCTCAAAGTCCCCTTTTATTATTTTAAATACACAAAGAAGACAGTCTTTGGAAAGAAAAAAAGTAGACAACACAGGTAAGCAAAATAAATAGCTAAACAAAAATGCTCTAAATTGTACCCATCTTCCATTTTCAGGAATGAGGACTCATCCCCTTGTTTTATCTCCTCCTGGGCTCCTCCCAGCCCCATGGTGCTCTAGGGATGACCCAGGGCCAAGTGTGTACCCAGCCTTGCTTTTACCTGTAACCTACCACCCTGGCCCCATAAGAGCTGTTTCCTGCAAGAACATTTTAGTTGTTTATCCCCACCAGTTCCCAGACGCTCCGCATGGTTTCACTTCTCTAGGTCTCTACCCCCACAGTAATCACAGCCCACTTTTTTGCACATACAGAGGAAGTGCTAATGCGGAAGGGACCGAGGCAGGCAAGACTCAGGGTCTTAGGGCCCAGCCAGGGGCCTCCAGGGCTAGCGGCAGAGATAGCAGGTCCCCAGGCTCCTGGGTTCTGGGAGCTCTACACTGGTGATTCCTGGCTCTCATCTGCCTCTTGCTTCTTCCCGCCTTTGCGTGCCCTCGGCCCACACTCCGACTCAGGCCTCCTCAGCTTTGGCCTGATCCACTACAACAGCCTCTGAACTGACTCCCTGGATCATTTTGCCTCCATCAGGGCCTCAAATCCAATTATATGGCTCCCCATTGCCCAAGGTAGAAAGTCCAAGCTCCCAGTCTGGCACCCAAGAAGCTCTGATCTCACCCCATACGCCCCTTCGGGGTTGTTTGTTTGTTTAGTATATATATATATATATTTTTTTTTTTTTTTTTTGAGGCGGAGTCTCGCTCTGTCGCCCGGACTGGAGTGCAGTGGCCGGATCTCAGCTCACTGCAAGCTCCGCCTCCCGGGTTTGCGCCATTCTCCCGCCTCAGCCTCCCGAGTAGCTGGGACTACAGGCGCCCGCCACCTCACCTGGCTAGTTTTTTTGTATTTTTTTTAGTAGAGACGGGGTTTCACTGTGTTAGCCAGGATGGTCTCGATCTCCTGACCTCGTGATCCGCCCGTCTCGGCCTCCCAAAGTGCTGGGATTACAGGCTTGAGCCACCGCGCCCGGCCGTTTAGTATATTTTGTTTTGCTTTTTGTCTTTAGGGGTTTAAGATAAGATCTTGCTCTGTCACTCAGGCTAGAGTGCACTGGTACGATCACTGCTCACTGCAGCCTCCAGCAATCCTCCTGCTTCAGCCTCAAGCAATCCTCCTGCTTCAGCCTCAAGTAATCCTCCTGTTTCAGCCTCCCAAAAGGCTGAAGACATCACTGTCTTCAGCTGTCACTGTCCCTGGCTAACTTTTTTAATTTTTTGTAGAGACAAGGCTTTTCTGTGTTGCCCAGGGTGGTCTCGAACTCCTGACTTCAAGTGAGGAGGAGAAGCTTCTGACCTCTGAGCTCCTCAAAGACGATGACCAGGTCCGGGGATGGCTCTGCAGCCCCTAGAGTTTCATGATTCCACAGCCACTCTCTGGCGTGCTGAGCTGGTAACGGACAGATCAATGGCCAGGTCACAGAGAGGCCTAGCAGCTGCAGGCACCCTCCTGAGCTCCCAGCTTGGCCTGTGCCTCTCCCTTGTCTGGCCGCACCTCTCTGCCTCGCAGGACTGCCATCAACCAGCTTCTATCTCTGCCCCATGAGACGGTCGTTCCTGAGTTCAGGAACTACAAGTCCAATTTCCTCCCTGGGTCCCCAGGAGCCACCAGGGGTCCTACCCACAGTTAGTGCTCAGTCTTGAATGAATAAGTGAGTGAATGAATGAATGGATGAATGAATGACAAGAAGAGCAAGTGGAGCCTCAATCAGTTGTTGTTATTGTTGTTGTTGTTGTTTGAGATGGAGTCACTCTGTCGCCCAGGCTGGAGCGCAACAACGCGATCTCAGCTCACTGCAACTTCCACCTCCCTGGTTCAAGCGACTCTCCTGCCTCAGCCTCCCAAGTAGCTGGGATTACAGGCACCCGCCACCACACCTGGCTAATTTTTGTGTTTTTAGTAGAGACAGGGTTTCACCATGTCGGCCAGGCTGGTCTCGAACTCCTAACCTCAGGTGATCCACCCACCTCAGCCTCCCAAAGTGCTGGGAATACAGGCGTGAGCCACCGTGCCCAGTCCCCAATCAGTCCCCAATCAGAATGAATGAATGAGTGAGTGAGTGAATGAGTGACAGAAGACAGAAGCAGGCTGAGCCCTGAGGCCTGCAAGAAGGAAGGCAGAATGTGCAAGGTTTGCGAGCAGCCTGTTGTTCTAGAAACGCAGCCAGCAGGAGCTATTCTTGCCTGGGCCAGGCTACCCTGTCCTCCACCCAGAACCTCGCGGTCTCTGCCTGGAAGTCCTCCCTGCTATCCTCACCAACCCACCCCTCATTATGCCTCTGGCTCCACCCCCACTGTGCCCTCTCTTAACTTAAAAAAAATATATATATATATATTTTTGAGACAGAGTCTTGCTCTGTCGCCCAGACTGGAGTGCAATGGTGGAATCTTGGCTCACTGCAACATCCACCTCCCGGGTTCAATCAATTCTCTACCTCAGCCTCTGCAGTAGCTGAGATTACAGGCACCCGCTACCACGCTCGGCTACTTTTTATAGTTTTAGTAGAGACGGGGTTTCACCATGTTGCCCAGGCTGGTCACGAACTCCTCACCTCAAGTGATCTGCCCGCTTTGGCCTCCCACAGTGCTGGGATTACAGGCGTAAGCCACTGTACCCAGCCCTAAAATAGTTTTAATTTTTTAAATAGAGACAGAGTCTTGGCCGGGTGTGGTGGCTCAAGCCTGTAATCCCAGCACTTTGGGAGGCCGAGGGGGGCGGATCAAGAGGTCAGGAGATCAAGATCATCCTGGCTAACACGGTGAAATCCCATCTCTACTAAAAATACAAAAAATTCACCAGGCGTGGTGGCGGGCGCCTGTAGTCCCAGCTACTCGGAGGCTAAGGCGGAGAATGGCGTGAACTCGGGAGGCGGAGCTTGCAGTGAGCCGAGATCGCGCCACTGCACTCCAGCCTGGGTGACACAGCGAGACTCCGTCTCAAAAAAAAAAAAAAACAAATAAACAAAAAAAACCCCATCTCTACTAAAAATACAAAAACTAGCCCAGCATGGTGGTATGTGCCTGTAGTCCCAGCTACTCGGGAGGCTGAGAGAGGAATCGCTTGAACCCAGGAGGCAGACGTTGCAGTGAGCCAAGATCGCGCCACTGCACTCCAACCTGGGTGACAGAGCAAGACTTCACCTGGAGAAAAAAAAAAAAAAGGCCGGGTGCAGTGGCTCACGCCTGTAATCCCAGCACTTTGGGAGGCCGAGGCAGGTGGATTACCTGATGTCAGGAGTTCAAGACCAGCCTGACCAACATGGTAAAACCCTGTCTCTACTCCTCTATTAAAAATACTAAAATTAACTAGACGTGGTGGTGCATGCCTGTAATCCCAGCGACTCAGGAGGCTGAGGCAGGAGAATCACTTGAACCCGGGAGACAAAGGTTGCAATGAGCTGAGATTGCGCCACTGTACTCCAGCCTGGACGACAGAGCGAGACTCTGTCTGAAAAAAAAAAAAAAAAAAAGATAGAGACAGAGCCTCACTATGTTGACTAGGTTGGTCTCAAACTCCTGGGCTCAAGCAATCTTTCTGCCTCAGCCTCCCAAAGTGCTGGAATTACAAGTGGAAGCCACCATGCCCAGCCTGTGCCCCCTCTTTAACTGAGGCTGGATTGGGAATGTCAGTTGGTCCTCCCCGATTCGGGCAGACCTGAAAACCACCTCTAGAGGGGAGAACACCAGAGACAGGGCCAGGAACAGAAAGATGGGTGACGGCTGAAAGGCCACCGTGGATCTGCTGCCCCAGCTGGCGGGCAGAGCAGCAGGTGCTGCCCAGGGTGGCCGTCCCCTCCTCACCTGCGATGATGAACCAGTTCATGTAGTTCAGAAGGTTGATGTAGCAGAGCACGGCGGCAGCCACGTAGGCCCTCCACGGGGGCAGGCTCCAGGGGGCGGGTGGGATGGGAGGGGGACACTGCCTGCCTGGCCCTGGGGACTGGCCCTGCGGCCCTCCTGGCCCAGGCTCAGGGCACTCCGCTGACATGCCCCCAGCCATGCCACCCTGCAGCTCCTGGCCTGAGACCGGCGCCAGATCGAAGCAACATCAGTTCAGCACCAAGTCACTTCCTGTGGGCTCTCAGGCTCCAAACCTCAAAGCAGCTGCCTTAACTGTTGGGCATCTTATCGCAGGTTCCTCCTGAGCCCACGGCAGTCTCACCAGTGCGATTTCCCCATCATCAGCCTCTGAGACCTGCTACGGAGGAGAAGGGCTCCTGGCACCCCTACCCTGGGGGACTGGACAACTCTGGGGTCCCCTCGATCCAGCCGGCAGCTTCAGCGGCTGCAGTGAGGAAACAAAGCTTTCAGGGCAGGAAATGAGACGAACCTCCCAGAGGGCGGCTCACTGTGAGATGATCTGGCTGCCCATACGGGACTGTGAACCAATGCCCTGAAGCTGGGGCAAAGGAGGAAGGCTAGGCGTTGGCCAAGACAGCAGCATTGCACTTGACTGCCAGGCAAGGCGAGCACCCACCCAGGATCTAAGGTCCTTCCCGGAGAAACAAACGTAGCAGAGGAGGCTGCCTACAAGAAGACAGTCTATGAGCAGAACTCATCAGCGGGGGCTGCGAAGTCCTCAGTGAGGGCAGGGCGTCGGCATGGTCACAAAGCATCTCCTGATAGATTGCTTGTTAGTAACAAGAGGAAAAAGAGTAACTATACAGTAGAGGAATCAGACATCTTGACCGAGGGGTTAAAATAAATCACCTGTGAGAGGCAGGAGGGTGTCGTGTGCCTCCAGATGTGAAGGTCTTCGCACGCCACAGCATCATCTATGCAGCATTCCAGCCAGGAAGGCACAACTGGAATCTCATCATGAGAAGACATCAGCCGGGCCCGGCGGCTCACGCCTGTAATCCTAACACTGGGAGGCCAAGGCAGGAGGATCATCCGAGCCCAGAAGTTTGTGACCAGCCTGGGCAACATGGCTAAACCCCATTGCTACAAAAATACCAAAAAAATAAATAAATAATTAAAAAAAAAAAAAGCCGGGTGTGGTGGTGTGCATCTACGGTCCCAGTTACTTGGGAGGCTGCGGCAGGAATGATTGCCTTAGCCTGGGAAGTCGGAGCTGCAGTGAGCCATGTTCACGCCACTGCACTCCAGGCTGAGTGACAAAGCAAGACCCTGTCTCAAAAACAATTTTTTTTTAATTTTCAAAATGAAAAAACATCAGACGAGCCCAAATTGAGAAACACTATTTATTTAAAGGGACTGTATATTCGAAAACGTCAGAGTCACGAAAGACTAAGAAAGACTGAGGGAGCCCGGCACGGTGGCTTATGCCTGTTATCCCAGCACTTTGGGAAGCCGAGGCGGGTGGATCACCTGAGGTCGGGAGTTCGAGACCAGCCTGACCAACGTGGAGAAACCCCATCTCTACTAAAAATACAAAATTAACTGTGCGTGGTGTTGCCTGCCTGTAATCCCAGCTACTTGGGAGGCTGAGGCAGGAAAATCACTCGAACCCAGTCGGCGGAGGTTGTGGTGAGCCAAGATTGTGCCATTACACTCCAACCTGGTCAATAAGAGCAAAACTCCGTCCAAAAAAAAAGAGGAGTGAGGGAGGGAGGGAGGGAGTTGAAGGAGGAGGGAGGGAGGGAGGGAGGGAGGGATGGAGGGAGGGAAGGGAGGGAGGAAGGAGGGAGGGGTAAAAAGGGCGTGAGGGAGGGAGGGAGGGAGGGAAGGGAGGGGGAGGGAGGGAAAGACTGACGGGACTGTTTTGGATTGAAGGAGACAAAAGACACAAGACAATAAGACAATTAAGGGTAGCACAGGATCCCAGCCTCGCTCCTGTACTGGATCAATTGATAAAATTGGGTCAGGAAAACAGCATATGAGCATCTGTGAACTACGGGTATGTAAGTAAATAAGTCAATATCCTTATCTGAAGTATCCAGGGGCACAGGGCCATGACGTATGCCACTCATTCTCAAACGGTTCAGGAAGAAATATTAGACACGTAGAGTAAGAAAGCAAATGGGGCAAATATTAATAATAGATGAATCCGGGTAAAGATTATAAGGGTTTCTTTGTACTATATGATAAACTTTCTATAAGTTATAAATGATGTCTAAACAAAAAGTTAAAGCATAAAATGGCAAAACCAATTTAAAAATGAGTGAAGAACCAGGCATAGTGGCATGCATGGACTTGTAGTCTCAGCTACTCTGGAGGCTGAGGTGGGAGGATCACTTGAGCCTGGGAGGTTGAGGCCGCAGTGAGTTATGATCGTGCCACTGCACTCCAGCTTGGACAACAGAGCAAGACTCCACCACTGAAAAAAAAAAAAAAAAAATCAGGGGAACAAAAACTGGGGCAAGGAGTTGAATAGACATTTATCTGAAGATATACAGATGACCAACAAGCACATAAAAAGATGTTCAGGCCAGGCACAGTAGCTCATGCCTGTAATCCCAGCACTTTAGGAGGCTCGGGTGGGCAGATCACAAGGTCAGGAGTTCGAGACCAGCCTGGCCAACATAGTGACACTCCATGGCCAGGCGTGGTGGCTCACGCCTGTAATCCCAGCACTTTGGGAGGCCGAGGCCAGCAGAATCACAAGGTCACGAGATCGAGACCATCCTGGCAAATACAGTGAAACCCCGTTTCTATTAAAAACACAAAAAAGTACCCGAGCGTGGTGGTGGGCACCTGTAGTCCCAGCTACTTGAGAGGCTGAGGCAGGAGAATGGTGTGAACCCAGGAGGTGGAGGTTGCAGTGAGCCGAGATCGTGCCACTGCACTCCAGCCTGGACAACAGAGCCAGACTTTGGCTCAGAAAAAAAAAAAAAAAGAAACTCCATATCTACTAAAAGTACAAAAATTAGCTGGGCGTGGTAGCAGGTGCCTGTAATCCCAACTACTTAGAAGGTTTCTTGAACCCAGGAGGAGGAGGTTGCGGTGAGCTGAGATCGTGCCACTGTACTCCAGCCTGGGTGACAGAGCGAGACTCCATCTCAGAAAAAAAAAAAAAAAAAAAATGTTCAACATTACAAGTCATTAGGAAAACGTAGATTGAAGCCACCATAAGATATCAGTTCATACCCACTAAGATGGCTATAATTTTAAAAAGAGAGAGAGAGGAAATAACAAACATTGGTGGAGAGATTGAAAGCCTCATGCATTGCTGCGAATGTGAAATAAAGCAGCCACAGTGGAACAGTTTGGCAATTCCTCCAAAGGTTAAACATAAAATTACCATATGGCCCTACAATTCCAATCCTAGGTATATATCCAAAAGAACTGAAAACAGGCTGGGCGCAGTGGCTCACACCTGTAATCCCAGCACTTTGGGAGGCCAAGGCAGGTGGATCACAAAGTCGGGAGTTCAAGACTAGCCTGGCCAAGATAGTGAAACCCCGTCTCTACTAAAATTACAAAAAAATTAGCCAGGCGTGGTGGCGGGCGCCTGTAATCCCAGCTACTCGGGAGGCTGAGACAGGAGAATCACTTGAACCCAGGTGGCAGAGATTGCAGTGAGCCTAGATTGCGCCACTGCACTCCAGCCTGGGTGACAGAGTGAGACTCCCTCTCAAAAACAACAACAAAAAAGAATTGAAAACAAAGACTTTGCTGGGCCTCTAATCCCAGCACTTTGGGAGGCTGAGGCAGGTGGATTGCTTGAGGTCAAGGTTCGAAATCAACCTGACCAATATGGTGAAACCCCGTCTCTACTAAAAAATCCAAAAAACTTAGCCAGGCGTGGTGGCACGTACCTGTAGTCTCAGCTACTGGGGAGGCTGAGGCATGAGAATTGTTTGAACCCTGGAGGCAGAGGTTGCAGTGAGCCAAGATTGGGCCACTGTACTGTAGCTTGGGCAACACAGCAACTTTGTCACTTTGTCTCAAAAAAAAAAAAAAAAAGAAAGAAAGAAAAAGAAAAGGAAACAAAGACTCAAACAAATACTTGTACACAAACGTTCACAGCAGCACTGTTCTTAACAGCCAAAAGGTGGAAACGGCTTAAACGATGGAAACCCATTTAATCTGATAAATGGGTCAAGAAAATGTGGCATAATCATACAATGGAATAGTATCCAGTCATAAAGAGGAAGGAAGTACTGATTCATGCTACAACACGGATGGACCTTAAAATCATTATTCTGGCTGGGTGTGGTGGCTCACACCTCTAATCCCAGCACTTTGGGAGGCTGAGGCAGGCGGATCATCTGAGGTCAGGAGTTCGAGACCAGGCTGGTCAACACGGTGAGACCCCATCTCTACTAAAAATACAAAAATAATCCGGGCATGGTGGCACCACACTTGTAATCCCAGCTACTCAGGAGGCTGAGGCAGGAGAATCACTTGAACCCAGGTGGCAGAAGTTGCAGTGACCCGAGATTGTGCCACTGCACTCCAGCCTGGGCGACAGAGTGAGACTCCGTCTTGAAAAAAAAAAAGAAAGAAAACATTGTACTAAGTGAAAGACACCAGACAGAAAAGGCCACATATTGCATGATTCCATTTATATACAATATCCTGCAGAGGTATATTTACAGAAACAGAAAGTAAATGGTTCCCAGGGGCTAAGAGGAGAGGAAAATGCTTAATGGAAACCGAGTGATGAAAATGTTTCAAAACTAGATAGAGATGACGGTGTCACAACACTCTGAATGTACTAAATGCCACTGAATTATACCCTTTCAAACGTTTACAACTCTAAGTAATGTAATTACCTCAATTTTTTAAAAAAACACTAGAGAAGCTTGGCTTGATGGCACGTGCCTGTTGTTTCAGCTGCTTGAGAGTCTGAGGTAAGAGGATTGCTTGAGCCCAGGAGTTTGAGAACAACCTGGGCAACATAACAAGATCCTATTTCTTAAAAAAAAAAAAAAAAAAAAAAAAAAAGCAAACAAAGTAAAAACCAGCCTGGCAACATGGCAAGAGTGTGAGCTCTACAGTCTGACCAGCCTGGATTCAAAATCAAATTTTTCTACTTTCTAGTTGTGCGCCTCAGGCAAGTCTCTAACCCCTCTGAGCCCCTGAGTTCTCATTTGTTTTTTTGTTTAGAGACAGAGTCACCCCGGGCTAGAGAGCAACGGTGCAATCTCAGCTCACTGCAACCTCCACCTCCCGGGTTCAAGCCATTCTCCTGCCTCAGCCTCCCAAATAGCTGGGACTACAGGCATGCGCCACCATGCCCGGATAATTTTTTGTATTTTTAGTAGAGACAGACTTTTGCCATGCTGACCAGGCTGGTCTCGAATTCCTGACTTCAGGTGATCTGCCTGCCTCGCCCTCCCAAAATGCTGGGATTACGGGCATGAGCCACCATTCCCGGATAATTTTTTGTATTTTTAGTAGAGACAGACTTTTGCCATGCTGACCAGGCTGGTCTCAAATTTCTGACTTCAGGTGATCTGCCTGCCTCGCCCTCCCAAAATGCTGGGATTACGGGCGTGAGCCGCCATGCCCAGATAATTTTTTGTATTTTTAGTAGAGACAGGCTTTTGCCATACTGACCAGGCCGGTCTCGAACTCCTGACTTCAGGTGATCTGCCTGCCTCAGCCTCCCAAAGTGCTGGGATTAAGGCATGAGCCACTGCGCCCAACTAGTGTTCTCATTTGTGATAGAGAATAATAAGACGGGTTGGGCATGGTGGCTCATGCCTGTAATCCCAGCACTTTGGGAGGCCGAGCCAGGCAGACCACTCGAGGTCAGGAATTCGAAATCAGTCTGGCCAACATGGTGAAACCCCGTCTCTCCTAAAAATGCAAAACATAGGCCCAGCATGGTGGTGGGTGCCTGTAATCCCAGCTTGGGCGACAAGAGCAAGACCCAATCAATCTCAAAAAAAAAAAAGAAAAGAAAAAGAATAATATGACAGTGTTTCAGGGATTAAGTGTGAGGAGGAACCAACATAGATGCACATGTTTCCGACATAGAGCTTGACATGTGACAAGCACTGAGTGTGGAGTGTTACTGTGGTGGTGGTGATGATGATGAGGTCCTTGGCCTCTACTGCCTGGTTCAGCCGCATACCGTCTTGGTGACTCCCCGCATGGGGTCTGCAGTTGGTGGAAGGAAGGGAAGTTCAAGATCACCCTCACCAACATGCACACATGCAGGCAGTCTCGCATCCTGCTTAAGATCCTGTACTCCGCAGCTAGACTCACTGCTCGCCGGCCATAGGATCTCAGGCAGATCACCCAACCTCTCTCTACCGCAATTTTCTCACCTATAAAATGGGGATGGCCAGGCGTGGTGGCTCATGAATGTCATCCCATTACTTTGGGAGGCCAGGGCAGGCAGATCGCTTGAGTTCAGAAGTTGGAGACCGGCCTGGGCAACATGGCGAAACCTACTGAAAATACAAAAATTAAGGCCGGGCGCGGTGGCTCACGCCTGTAATCCCAGCACTTTGGAAGGCTGAGGCGGGTGGATCACCTGAGGTCAGGAGTTCGAGACCAGCCTGACCAACATGGTGAAACCCCGTCTCTACTAAAAAAAATTTTAAATAAAAATACAAATACAAAAATTAGCCAAGGATGGTGGTGCATGCCTGTAATTCCAGGATCACTTGAGCCGAGGAGATCAAGACTGCAGCGAGCTGTGATCGTACCCACCGCACTCCAGCCTGGGCGACAGAGTAAGACCCTGTCTCGAAAATAAATAAATATAAAACAAATAAAATGGGGATAAACATAGCATACACTGCATGGGATTGTTGTGCTTGAATACGATGATGTTTGAAAAGTGCCAGAACTATGCTTGGTATTGAGGAAGTGTGAGTGTTAAATACAGTGGGGGTTTTCCCCAGCACACGTGGCTGAAACTTTGTTCTCAGCCCCTGCCCTGAGAGCCAAAGAGTAGTGGGCAGAGCTACATCCACAAGTATGAGTGCGTGAGAAGGAAGTGAGCACACAAGCACCCACACCCTCACTCACACATACTCATGTAAACCACACAACAGTGAGGACCGAGGCAGCCCCCACCCAGCAGCTGCTGCCCCAAACAGGACCTTTCCAGGGTCCAGCCCTCTCCTTTACCCAACAAGAGAGAGACCCTGTGGTGGCTATCAGAGCCAGTCAGGGACCAGGGAAGGGTTTGTGGGGCCAGAACTCCCAGGAGTTGGGCAAGTCAGGGAGGCTGGATGTTAGCCAGGAGAGCAGCATTAGAATATATCCAACTCTCTAGGTGTGGTGGCTCACATCTGTAATCCCAGCTACTGGGGAGACTGAGGTAGGAGGATGGCTTGAGGCCAGGAGTTCGAGGCTGCAATGAGCTATGATCATGCCACTGCACTTCAGCCTGGGCGACAGAGCAAGACTCTGTCTCAAAAAAAAAAAAAAAAAAAAAAAAAGACATTATGCTAAGTGAAATTACCCAGGATGCAAAAGACAAATATTGATTGTATGATTCTACTTATATGAGATTTACAGAATAAGTGAATTTTTAAATTAATTAATTATTTTATTTTATTTTATTTTATTTTTTTTGAGACAGTCTCGCTCTGTTGCCCAGGCTGGAGTGTAGTGGCATGATCTCAGCTCACTGCAACCTCCACCTCCCAGGTTCAAGCAATTCTCCTGCCTCAGCCTCCTGAGTAGCTGGGACTACAGGCACGTGCCCCCACGCTCAGCTAATTTTTGCATTTTTAGTAGAGACAGGGTTTTGCCCTGTTGGCCAGGCTGGTCAAGAACTTCTGACCTCAGGTGATCTGCCTGCCTTGGCCTCCGAAAGTGCTGGGATTACAGGCATGAGCCACCACGCCTGGCCTTTTATTTATTTATTTATTCATTCATTCATTCATGAATGACAAGGTCTGGCTCTGTCACCCAGGCTGGAGGGCAGTGGCACAATCTCAGCTCATTGCAATCTCTTTCTCCCAGGCTCAATCCGTCCTCCCACCTCAGCTTCCCGAGTAGCTGGGACTACAGGAATACACCACCATACTGGCTAATTTTTTGCATTTTTTGTAGACAGGGTTTCACCATGTTGCCGAGACTGGTCTCAAACTCATGAGCTCAAGCAATCTGCCCACCTCAGGCCTCTCAAGGTACTGGGATTATAGATGAGAGCCACAGTGCCTGGACTAGAATACGTGAATTTATAGAGACCAAAAGTAGAATAGAGGTTAGGAGGGACTGAATGGGGGCGAGTGAGAAATGGGGTTATTGCTTAACGGGTACGGAGTTTCAGTTGGGGATGATGAAAAAGTTTCAGAGACGGAGAGTGGTGATAGTTGCACAACAATGTGAGTGCATTTAACGCCTCTAAGCTACTTAAACATGGTTAAATTGAGGCCGGGTGCAGTGGCTCATGCCTGTAATCCCAGCACTTTGGGAGGCCGAGACGGGTGGACCACCTGAGGTCAGGAGTTCGAGACCAGCCTGACCAATATGATGAAACCCCGTCTCTACTAAAAATGCAAACATTAGCTGGGCATGGCGGCACACACCTGTAATCCCAGCTACTCAGGAGGCTGAGGCAGGAGAATCGCTTGAACCTGGGAGGCGGAGGTTGCGGTGAGCTGAGATCCTGCCATTGCACTCCAGTCTGGGCAACAAGAGCGAAACTCCATTGCAAAAAAATAAAAATTAAATTAATAAATAAACTATGGTACCTCCCTACAATGGGGCACCAGACAACCCTGTACATGATGTTAGTCTATGTTGATCTGAAAGGCATTCAGAATTTGATGGTAAAAATAAACAAGAGCCTACAAAATTCATGTCCTGGCTAATTCCATTCAGGTAAAAATAACAAAAATAAATAAAAGAAAAATTTATGAATTGGCCAGTTATAACATATTTGGCTGCTTTTACTCATGAACTCTGATACAGAAGCTTATTGGAGGCCAGGCGTGGTGGCTCACACCTGTAATCCCAGCACTTTGGGAGGCCAGGGTGGGCAGATTACCTGAGGTCAGGAATTCAAGACCAGCCTAGCCAACATGGTGAAGTTCTGTCTCTACTAAAAATACAAAAAAATTACCTGGGCATCGTGGTGGTGCCTATAATCCCAGCTACTTGGGTGGCTGAGGCAGGAGAATCCCTTGAACCCAGTAGGCAGAGGTTGCAGTGAGCCAAGATCGCACCCCTGCACTCCAGCCTGGGGAACAAGAGCGAAACTCCATCTCAAAAAAAAAAAAAAAGAAAAAAAACAGCTCATTTGAGAGATGATTTTCAGTGAAGACCCTTCCAGAGGGGCTCCCATCAGAGTTTAAATTTATGCCCTTCGGCCGGGCGCGGTGGCTCAAGCCTGTAATCCTAGCACTTTGGGAGGCCGAGGCGGGCGGATCACGAGGTCAGGAGATCGAGACCATCCTGGCTAACACGGTGAAACCCCGTCTCTACTAAAAAAATACAAAAAACTAGCCGGGCAAGGTGGCAGGCGCCTGTAGTCCCAGCTACTCGGGAGGCTGAGGCAGGAGAATGGCGTAAACCCGGGAGACGGAGTTTGCAGTGAGCTGAGATCTGGCCACTGCACTCCAGCCTGGGTGACAGAGCAAGACTCCTTCTCAAAAAATAAATAAATAAATAAATAAATAAATAAATAAATAAATTTATACCCTTCTTTTTTTAACAAAAGAAATGTCCAGTCTCACAGAATAGGAGGTGACAGGCTGGGCACAGTGGTTCGCACCTGTAATTCCAACAGTTTGGGAGGCCAAGGTGAGAGGCCTGTTTGAAACAAGGAGTTTGAGACCAGCCTGGGCAACCCCCATCACAGTGATGAGACCCCCATCACTGTAAAAAAAAAAAAAAAAAAAATTAGGCAGGCATGGTGGCGGTGTGCCTGTAGTCCCAGCTACTCAGGAGGTTTAGGCAGGAGGATTGCTTGAGCCAAGGAGGTTGAGGCTGTAGTGAGCTGTGATTGCATCACTGCACTCCAGCCTCAGTGACAGAGCAAGACCCTTACTCAAAAAAAAAAAAAAAAAAAAAAGAGAGAGAGAGAATAGAAGGTCACAGGAAGTCACTCAGGAATCACTTTTTTTTTTTTTTTGAGATGGAGTCTCACTCTGTTGCCCAGGCTGGAGTGCAATGGCATGATATCGGCTCACTGCAAGTTCCACCTCCCAGGTTCACGCTATTCTCCTGCCTCAGCCTCCCAAGTAGCCGGGACTACAGGTGCCCGCCACCACACCCGGCTAGTTTTTTGTATTTTCAGTAGAGACGGGGTTTCACCGTGTTAGCCAGGATGGTCTCGATCTCCTGACCTTGTGATCCGCCTGCCTCGGCCTCCCAAAGTGCTGGGATTACAGGTGGGAACCACCGTGCCTGACCAGGAATCACTCTTCAGAAATCCCCAGGGAGTCATCTTTTATGTGATGAATCAATAAGGATGCTTTTGGCTGCAAGTAACAGCCGAAGTAACAGCAGCCAAACCAGGACATTCACTCATTTTCTTACACTGCAAGTCAAGAAGTAGGCAGTTTCAGGGTTGATTGACTCGGTGGCACCATGACATCACAGAAAACTCGGCGTTTTTCATCTGTCCTCTCTGAAATCTTTATAGTGTTGGCCTTTGATTACCTAATCAATTGCTGTAAAACAAATCCCCCTGAACTCATGGCTTTACACAACAGTAGTCATTTATCTCTTGTATTTTTTAGTGGTCAGGGATTTGGGAGCAGCTGAGATGCAGGACTATGGCTCAGGGTCTCTTGTTGCAGTGAAGGGCTGCAGTTCCCTGAAGGCTTGACTGGGGCTGGGAGCTCTGTTTCCAAGGGGCCTCACTCACATGGCTGGCAAGTTGGTGTTGCCTGTTGGTTCCTCTCTAGATGGGTCCTTCCACAGGACTGCTTGAGCATCCTCACAGTATGGTGGCTAGTTTCCTGCAGGGGCAACGATGCATTAGGGACCAAGGCAGAAACTGCAACATCTTTTATATTTATTTATTTATTTATTTTTGGAGACAGAGTCTTGCTCTGTCACCCAGGATGTAGTGCAGTAGCACAATCTCCACCCACTGCAACCTCTGCCTCCTGGGTTCAAGCGATTCTCCCACCTCAGCCTTCTGAGTCACTGGGATTACAGGTGCATGACACCACGCCCGGCTAGTTTTTGTAATTTTTTTTGTTGTTGTTGTTGAGACGGAGTCTTGCTCTGTCGCCCAGGCTGGAATGCAGTGGCGTGATCTCCACTCACTGCAAGCTCTGCCTCCCGGGTTCACGCCATTCTCCTGCCTCAGCCTCCCGTGTAGCTGGGACTGCAGGTGCCCACCACCGCGCCTGGCTAATTTTTTTTTTGTATTTTTAGTAGAGACGGGGTTTCACCGTGTTAGCCAGGATGGTCTCGATCTCCTGACCTCGTGATCTGCCTGTCTCGGCCTCCCAAAGTGCTGGGATTACAGGCTTGAGCCACCGCGCCCGGCCAGTTTTTGTATTTTTAGTGGAGGCAGGGTTTCACCATGTTGGCCAGGCTGGTCTCAAACTCCTGACCTCAGGTGATCCGCCTGCCTCGGCCTCCCAAAGTGCTGGGATTACAGGCATAAGCCACTGTGCCCGGCCTGCATCTCTCCTGACCCGGACTCCAAGGTCTGTACTCAGCTGCATTCCATTGGTCACACAAGCCAGTCTGTGCTCTGTGCTCCCATATTCTCTGCTGCCCCTCTGCGTGGAAGGGCATGAATACCAGGAGGGAAAGCTCATGGGAGATCTTTAAAAAAAAAAAAAAAAGCTGGGCGCAGTGGCTCACGCCTGTAATCCCAGCACTTTGGGAGGCTGAGACGGGCAGATCACGAGGTCAGGAGATCAAGACCATCCTGCCTAATACAGTGAAACCCCGCCTCTACTAAAAATACAAAAAAAAAAAAAATCAGCCGGACGTGGTGGTGGGTGCCTGTAGTCCCAGCTACTCGGAAGACTGAGGCAAGAGAATGGCGTGAACCCAGAAGGCGGAGCTTGCAGTGAGCCAAGATGGCGCAATTGCACTCCAGCCTGGGCAGCAGAGCAAGACTCAGTCTCAAAAAAAAAAAAAAAAAAAAAGATTTATGTATTTTATTCAAGTCTTTTTTTTTTTTTTTTTTTTTTTTTTTTTTTTTTTTTTTTTGAGATGTCGTTTTGCTCTTGTCACCCAGGCTGGAATGCAGTGGTGCAATCTCAGCTCACTGCAACCTCCACCTCCCAGGTTCAAGTGATTCTCCTGTCTCAGCCTCCCAAAAGTAGCTGGGATTACAGTCGCCTGCCACCACGCCCAGCTAATTTTTGTATTTTTAGTAGAGACAGGATTTCTCCCTGTTGGCCAGGCTGGTCTCAAACTCCTGACCTCAGATGGTTCACCCGCCTTGGCCTCCCAAAGTGTGGGATAACCAGCCTGAGCCACCGCACCCTGCCAGGAGATCTTGCAGGCTGGCTGCCACAGTCTCCATCTTGAGGCTTGTCGTCTCACCTATAAGAAGGTAGTAGATTCATCCTGAAATGTGTTCACGTGTATTTATTAGGGAGGAAAATCTGTCCTAGAAATTCCCCTGCTGGCGCTCCCTCACATCCCAATGGCCAGGTTGAGTCATGCATCGGTTCCATGTCTGCAGGAGAAGCTGGGAAGGTGGGTGCCGGGGGGGTCGGCCTCTGTCTCTGAGGAGGAAGGGGAAAGAAAGGGGCCACAGGGTGACCGGGCACGGTGGCTCACACCGGTAATCTCAGCACTTTAGGAGGCCAAGGCAGGCGGACCACCTGAGGTCAGGAGTTCGATATCAGCCCGGCCAACATGGTGAAACCCCATCTCTACTAAAAATACAAAAATTAGCCAGGCGTGGTGGTGGGTGCCAGTAATCTCAGCTACTCGGGAGGCTGAGGCAAGAGAATCGCTTGAACCCGGGTGGCAGAGGTTGCAGTGAGCCAAGATTGTGCCATCGCACTCCAGCCTAGGGAGACAAGAGTGAGACTTGTCTCAAAGAAAGAAATTGGCCACGGAGTAAGCAGACCATGTCTTCGCGGATGGCTAACCACCTCCCAGCCTTGATGCTTGCAGGGCTGAAACGAGCTCCTGGTGTGGATTTCCAAAGAGGAAGGGAAAATTTTAGGTTCTGGATCTAGGAGGTGGCAAATGTCAGAAGCTGTCCTAACCCAGGCCTCCTGGAGCTAGGAATCACCCTAGATGGTGGCAAGTGTGCAGGAAAAAGAGCAGCTGAACGCTGAGAACAGCAAGCTTGACATCTCAAGCCTGGAACCCTCCTCGCTGAGGTTAGCACGATTTCAAAAAGCATCATTACCACCAAGTCCTAGGGACTAGTTACAACTGGGCTTCAATGGCGACACCATGTGGTCATGAGAGGAAATAGCAGTCATGACCTATGCGCGGCATGGTGTGGGCTCCCAAAGTTTGTTTGTTTGGTTTTTTTTTTTTTTTTTTTTTTTTTTTTTTTTTTTTTTTTTGAGACAGAGTCTCACTCTATCGACCAGGCTGGAGTGCAGTAGCAGTGATCACAGCTCACTACAGTCTCTATCTCCTGGGCTCAAGTGATCCTCCCATCTCAGCCTCCCGAGTAGCTGGAACCACAGGCATGTTCCTCACTGGGCTAAATTTTGTATTTTTTTGTGGAGACGGGGTCTCACCATGTTGCCTAGGCTGGTCTCAAATTCCTGGGCTCAAGCGATCCACCTGCCTTGATCTCTCAAAGTGCTGGGATTACAGGCATGAGCCACCACGCCTGGCCCTGGATTTCTTTTTAATAAGGCGTACACAAGCATGAACAATTAATCGGGAAAATGAGTTATGATCATATTTTAGACCACGTTGTGGAACCGACCATATTTATAAAGTATATACATATAGCAAACATGTGGAAGGCTATAACTCAAAGGCTTAACAGTGTACTTATCTCAGGCTCATAGAACTATAGGTAAACTTTTTTCCTTTATTTCTTTTTTCTATCACTATGTGCCAATAATAATAATAGCAAATACTAACACATACCATGTGCTGAGTGCCTGTGAATTGGCGATGATCATTATGCTGACCGGACGCAGTGGTTCACGCCTGGAATCCCAGCACTTTGGGAGGCTGAGGCAGGTGGATCACGAGGTCAGGAGTTCAAGACCAGCCTGGCCAATATGGTGAAACCCTGTCTCTACCAAAAATACAAAAATTAGCTGGGCATGGTGTGCGCACCTGTAGTCCCAGCTGCTCAGGAGGCTGAGGCATGAGAATCACTTGAACCCCAGAGGCGGAGGTTGCAGTGAGCCAAGATCATGCCACTGCACTCCAGCCTGGGGGACAGAGCAAGTCTTCATCTCAAAAAAAAAAAAAAAAAAAAACAAACCATCATTATGCTTAGTTTTTGGTGGGGGCAGGCAGAGACAGGGACTCTCTGTCACCCACGCTGGAGTGCAATGTTGCAATCACAGCTCGCTGTAACCTTGCCCTCCCGGGTTCAAGCGATCCTCCCACCTCGGCCTCCTGAGTAGCTGGGAGTACAGATGTGCACCATCACATTTGGCTAATTTTTTATTTTTAAATTTTTTTTAGAGAGGGAGCCTCCCCATGTTGCCTAGGCTGGTCTCAAACTCCTGGGCTCAAGTGATCTTCCCATCTCGGCCTCCCAAAGTGCTGAGATTATAGGCATGAGCCACCATGACCAGCCTATACTTACTTTTTAAGTGAGGAAACGGAGACACAAAGAAGCTACGTCACCGCCGCATGTGGCTCTGAACTCTGCTCCTATCCTCTCTGCGATACCACCTCCCTGTCTTATCTGTGTATATTAATTTTTCTGCAGTGTGTCACTTGCATAGGAATAATATAAGAAAAGAAAAAGCAGTGGGATGTATACCTTTTTTTTCCCCCAAGATGGAGTCTTGCTCTGTCACCCAGGCTGAAGTGCAGTGGCGTGATCTCGGCTCACTGCAACCTCCGCCTCCTGGGTTCAAGCAGTTCTCCTGCCTCAGCCTCCAGGATAGCTGGGATTACAGGCACACAGCACCACGCCCAGCTAATTTTTGTATTTTTAGTAGAGATGCGGTTTCACCATGTTGGACAGGCTGGTCTCGAACTTCTGACCTCGTAATCTGCCTGTCTTGGCCTCCCAAAGTGCTGGGATTACAGGTGTGAGCCACTGTGCCCAGCCTGATGTATAACTTTTATAATCAGAAAAAAATAATGCAGGCCGGGCGCGGTGGCTCAAGCCTGTAATCCCAGCACTTTGGGAGGCCGAGACGGGTGGATCACGAGGTCAGGAGATAGAGACCATCCTGGCTAACACAGTGAAATCCCGTCTCTACTAAAAAAATACAAAAAATTAGCCGGGCGAGATGGCGGGCACCTGTAATCCCAGCTACTTGGGAGGCTGAGGCGAGAGAATGGCGTAAACCCGGGAGGCGGAGCTTGCAGTGAGCTGAGATCCGGCCACTGCACTCCAGCCTGGGCGACAGAGCGAGACTCCGTCTCAAAAAAAAAATAAAATTAATAATAATAATAATAATAATAATAACGCTGGCTGGGCATGGTGGCTCATTCCTGTCCCAGCTTTTTGAGAGGATGAGGCAGGAGGATCGCTTGAGCCCAAGAGTTTGAGACCAGCCTGGGCAACATAGCAAGACCTTGTCTCTACACACACAAAAAATTTTTAATTAACCAGGCATGATGGCATGTGGCTGTAGTCCCAGCTACTTAGGAGACTGAGGTGGGAGAATTGCTTAAGCTCGGGAGTTTGAGGCTGCAGTGAGCCATGATCGCACCACCGTACTCCAGCCTGGGGCACAGAGTGAGACACTGTCTCTAAATAAATGAAGAAATAAAAATAAAAAATATGCCAGGTGCTGTGGCTCATGCCTGTAATCCCGGCACTTTGGGAGGCCGAGGCAGGCAGATAACCTGAGGTCACGAGTTCGAGAACAGCCTGGCCAACATGGTGAAACCCCACCTCTACTAAAAATATAAAAATGAGTCGGGCGTGGTGGTGGGCGCCTGTAATCCCAGCTACTCAGGAGGCTGAGACAGAAGAATCACTTGAACCCAGGAGGCAGAGGTTGCAGTGAGCTGAGATCATGCCATTGGATTCTACCCTGGGTGACAGAGCCAGATTCTGTCTCAAATAAACAAATAAAGTGAAATAAAAAATAATGCTTTGAAACTAAACAAAATGTGCATATGATGTGTGCTATCCATACAGCTCCAGGGCTCAGGACTGCAGGTGCCACATGGATGTAGCTATGCCAGAAAGGTCAGGAATTTGTGCCTGCAAAGGCCCAGTTTCCCTCTTCGCCTGGGGTCTCCTTATTTGATAACAGTGTGGAAAACCCCTGCTTTCCTTTGGAATCTATAAATACAGGAACCCGCGGTTATTAGGGACCTAGCTTTGGTGAGCAATGGGCCCAAACTGGGAACAGAGATTGGAATGAGAGGGCCTGGCAAACTGAAGGGAAGATGGGAAAAAGAGAAGCAAGGAAAGAAAGGCAAAGGGAAAGAGGAAGTGGACAGAGATGGATGAAAAGGAGGAAGAGAATGCTCCAAACTCCCTCCATCCCCAGCTCTCTGAGCTTTCAACATCCACCCCACGGGCCTGTTGATGCCACCTCCTACTAGGGCAAACTTCATGCATCACCTCCTCCAGGAAGCTGCCAGGCTTGGCTAAGCCTCTTGGCTTGGCTTATCTTTATTATGATACTTACTGCTCATCATTAGGATTTTCTGTCTCCTCCACTGGTCAGTGAGGCTCTGGAGGGAAAGGAAGACCTTCTGCCTCCCACTGGCCCAGGCCTTGTCCAGAGCAGGAAGACAAAACAGGTGTTCTGAATGAGTGAATAAATCTAGCTTCTCAGGCCATCAGCCTCACCAGCCTGGGAGTAATAGTAGGCTCTGAATCTCGGCAAAGGATGCTCTGGCCTACGTCCGTAAGATAGCTAGAACTGTATCCCCATTCCAAAATATGGGCTGGGTGTGGTGGCTCACGCCTGTAATCCCAGCACTTTGGAAGGCCAAAGCAGGCAGGTCACTTGAGGTCAGAAGTTTGAGACCAGCCAGGCCAACATGGTGAAACCCCGTCTCTACTAAAAACACAAAAACTAGCCAGGTGTGATGGCAGGTGCCTGTCATCCCAGCTACTTAAGAGGCTGAGGTGGGAGAATCGCTTGAACCTGGGAGGCAGAGGTTGCAGCGAGCTGAGATCGTGCACCACTGCATTCCAGCCTGGGCAGCAGAGGGAGACCATGTCTCAAAAAAAAAAAAGAAAGAAAGAAAGAAAGAAAGAAGGCCAGGCGCAGTGGCTCAAGCCTGTAATCCCAGCACTTTGGGAGGCCGAGACAGGCGGATCACGAGGTCAGGGGATCGAGACCATCCTGGCTAACACGGTGAAACCCCGTCTCTACTAAAAATACAAAAAAAAAAAAAAACTAGCCGGGCGAGGTGGTGGGTGCCTGTAGTCCCAGCTGCTCCGGAGGCTGAGGCAGGAGAATGGCGTAAACCCGGGAGGCGGAGCTTGCAGTGAGCTGAGATCCAGCCACTGC
Organism: Rhinopithecus roxellana; assembly: GCF_007565055.1. Classification (NCBI taxonomy): domain Eukaryota; kingdom Metazoa; phylum Chordata; class Mammalia; order Primates; family Cercopithecidae; genus Rhinopithecus; species Rhinopithecus roxellana. The sequence continues at coordinate 52,927,282 of NC_044567.1, forward strand.
ACTCTAGCCCGGGCAACAGAGCAAGACTCGGTCTCAAAAAAAAAAAGGAAAGAAAGAAAGAAAAAGAAAATCTTGCATTCGCTTGGAATAGTCTTTCAAATGCATGGCCCCCGGATGCTCTCTGCACACAGGGGCATCTCTCGTGGGGCAGCCAGTGTCTTGCAGGGATCCAGGGTAGTCATGTTGACACCCCCTCTCCCTTTCCTTAGATTAGGGATAAAGGAGCAGAGGACAACCTGCGCAGCGGGCCCGTGCTACAAACCGCATCACTCTGCTCTCCAGCACCAGAGGTTTGCACCAACCAAAGCTGAGGACCTCGCTCTCTCCTTATTTAGGGTGAATTCTTGACAACCTAGACCCCTCATGTCAATAGGCAGCATCTGCTTCCCCCATGTGCCTAACCATAACTGAAGACCACGGGAGGGCACAGCTGAGACTGCAGCCTGAACCCTCGTTACCAACGAAAGAACTTGGAGACCCAGGGGACGAGCTCAGGCTCTATCCCAGCTCTGCCTCCACATGCTCGCGGCTGCAGCTGCAACACCCATTTCACCAGACAGAAGAGGGAGTCCCTGGCCCCAGCTCCAGGTTAAACCATCTCACCACAAGTCACTGGAAAGAAGAGTCCCCACAGCCAAGAGAACAGGCCCCCAAGAAGGCATCTGCCCCCATCTTGACTACACTCACCTGGGTGTTAAGGAAGCAACATGATGTCTGTGGCGCCATAACAGGCAGCTTGAGCTAGTTGTCTATTGCTGCTTAGCAAATTACCCTAAAATTTACAGGCTTAAAACAATAATAAGAATTCCATTATTATAAAATGATACACCTAGCTGGACGCAATGGCTCATGCCTGTCATCCCAGCACTTTGGGAGGCCGAGGCGGGCGGATCACCTGAAGTCCGGAATTCGAGACCAGCCTGACCAACATGGAGAAACCCCGTCTCTACTAAAAATACAAAATTAGCTGGGCGTGGTGGCGCATGCCTGTAATCCCAGCTACTCAGGAGGCTGAGGCAGAAGAATCACTTGAACCCAGGAGGCGGAGGTTGCAGTGAGCCGAGATCACACCATTGCACTCCAGCCCGGGCGACAAGAGCAAAGCTCTGTCTCAAATTATAATAATAATAATAATAATACACCATAGGCCGGGCATGGTGTCTCATGCCTATAGTGCTAGCACTTTGGGAGGCCTAAGCGGGTGGATCTCATGAGATCAGGAGTTTGAGATCAGCCTGGCCAACATGGCGAAACCCTGTCTCTACTAAAAATACAAAAAATTAGCCAGGCGGCCGGGCGCGGTGGCTCAAGCCTGTAATCCCAGCACTTTGGGAGGCCGAGACGGGTGGATCACGAGGTCAGGAGATCGAGACCATCCTGGCTAACACGGTGAAACCCCGTCTCTACTAAGAAATACAAAAAACTAGCAGGGCGAGGTGGTGGGCGCCTGTAGGCCCAGCTACTCGGGAGGCTGAGGCGAGAGAATGGCGTAAACCCAGGAGGCGGAGCTTGCAGTGAGCTGAGATCCGGCCACTGCACTCCAGCCTGGGCGACAGAGGGAGACTCCGTCTCAAAAAAAAAAAAAATTAGCCAGGCACGGTGGCCCGCACCTGTAATCTCAGCTATGGGAAGCTGAGGCAGGAGAATCGCTGGAACCCAGGAGGCAGAGGCTGCAGTGAGCTGAGATCGTGCCACTGCTCTCCAGCCTGGGCGACAGACTGAGACTCCGTCTCAAAAAACAAAAACAAACAAAAAAGAATGATATACCATGATCAACAAGGACTTATCCCTGGGATAGGATGCCAGGTTGGTTTAATATCTGAAACTCAACAAATGCAGTATATCACATAATAAAATAACAAACAAGCGGGGCATGGTGGCGCACCTGTGATTTCAGTTTCTCAGGAGGCTGAGATAGGAGGATCGCTTGTGCCCAGGAGGCGAGGGTTGCAGTGAGCCATGACTGCACCAACGCACTCCAGCCTGCATGACAGAGCAAGACTGTATGAAAAAGAAAAAAGAAAGAAAAAAAAGTCCTGATCATTCAATAGATGGAGAAAAAGCATTTGATAAAAATCCAACACCCTTTCATGATAAAACATTCAAACTAGGAATAGAAAGGAACATCTTCAACCTGATACAGGGCACCTATAAAAAACCCACAGCCAGCATCATACTTAATGATGAAAGACTGAACACTTTCTCTCTAAAATCAGGAACAAGACAAGGATGTCTGCTCCTACCACTTCTATTCACCAGTGTACTGGAGGCTCCAGCCAAGGCAATTAGGACAGAAAAAGAAATAAAAGAGTACCCACATGGAAAAGGAAGAAGCAAATATAATCCTGTATATAGAAAAGCCTAAGGAATCCACTAAAAGACTGTTGGAACTAATAAGTGCATTCAGCAAGGTTGCAAATACAAGACTGATACACGAAGATTATCTCTCTCTCTCTCTCTATCTATAAATATATATATATATATAATTTTTTTTTTTTTTGAGACAGAGTTTTGCTCTTGTTGCCCAGGCTGGAGTGCAATGGCGCAATCTCAGCTCACTGCAACCTCTGCCTCCCAGGTTCAAGCGACTTTCCTGCCTCAGCCTCCCGAGTAGCTGGAATTACAGGCTCCTACCACCACGCCCAGCTAATTTTTGTATTTTCAGTAGAGATGGGGTTTCACCATGGTGGCCAGGCTGATCTCGAACTCCCGACCTCAGGTGATTCGCCCGCCTTGGTCTCCCAAAGTGCTGGGATTACAGGTGTGAGCCACTGTGCCCGGCCTGATAAATTATATTTCTATACACTTAGAATAAACAATACGAAAATAAAATAAGAAAACAATTCAGCCAGGTGCAGTGGCTCACGCCTATAATCCCAACACTTTGGCCCAACGTGGGCAGATCACCTGAGGTCAGGAGTTCGAGACCAGCCTGGCCAACATGGACAAACCCCGTCTTACTAAAAATATAAAAATTAGCCAGGAGAAATGGCCCATGCTTGTAGTTCCAGCTACTTGGGAGGCTGAGGCACAAGAATCCCTTGAACTCAGCCAGGCGCAGTGACTCATGCCTGTAATCCCAACACTTTGGGAGGCCGAGGTGGGCAGATCACGAGGTCAGGAGTTAGAGACCAGCCTGGCTAACACAGTGAAACCCTGTCTCTACTAAAAGTACAAAAAATTAGCCAGGCGTCGTGGTGGGCGCCTGTAGTCCCAGCTACTTGGGAGGCTGAGGCAGGAGAACGGTGTGAACCTGGGAGGTGGAGCTTGCAGTGAGCTGAGATTGCTCCACTGAACTCCAGCCTGGGTGACAGAGCAAGACTCTGTCTCAAAGAAAAAAAAAAAAAGAATCCCTTGAACCCAGAAGGTGGAGGTTGCAGTGAGCCGAGATCACACAGCAAGACTGTGCTTGGGCGACAAGCAAGACTCCGTCTCAATAAAAAGTCCAGAAATAAGCCTGTACACCTATGATCCACTGAGTTTTGACAAGAGTGTCAAGACCAGTTAATGGAGAAAGAATAGTCTTTTCAACAAATCGTGCTGGGACAATTGGATAGCCACATGCAAAAGAATGTGGCCAGGTGCGGTGGCTCACTCCTGTAATCCCAGCACTTTGGGAGGCTAAGGCAGGCGGATCACCTGAGGTCAGCAGTTCAAGAACAACCTGACCAACATGGAGAAACCCCGTATCTCCTAAAAATACAAAATTAGGCTGGGCGCGGTAGCTCAAGCCTGTAATCCCAGCACTTTGGGAGGCCGAGACGGGCGGATCACGAGGTCAGGAGATCGAGACTATCCTGGCTAACACGGTGAAACCCCGTCTCTACTAAAAAATACAAAAAAAAACTAGCCGGGCAAGGTGGCGGGCGCCTGTAGTCCCAGCTACTCGGAGGCTGAGGCAGGAGAATGGCATAAACCCGGGAGGCGGAGCTTGCAGTGAGCTGAGAACCGGCCACTGCACTCCAGCCCGGGCGACAGAGCGAGACTCCGTCTCAAAAAAAAAAAAAAAAAAATTAGCCGGGCATGGTGGTGCATGCCTGTAATCCCAGCTACGCAGGAGGCTGAGGCAGGACAATTGCTTGGACTAGGAGGTTGTGGTGAGCCAAGATGGCACCACTGTACTCCAGCCTGGGCAACAAGAGTGAAACTCTGTCTCAAAAAAAAAAAAATAGCCAGGTGTGGTGGTGGATGCCTATAGTCCCAGCTACTCAGGAGGCTGAGGCAGGAGAATCGTTTCAACTGGGAAGGCAGAGGTTGCAGCAAGCCGAGATCGTGCCATTGCACTCCAGCCTGGGCAACAGGAGCAAAACTCTGTCTCAAAAAAAAAAAAAAAAGATTGTAAATTATATGTATGGTAAGGGACTGGCTCACACCTGTAATCCCAGCACTCTGGGAGGCTGAAGAGGGCAGATCACCTGAGGTCAGGAGTTTGAGATCAGACTGACCAACATGGTGAAACCCCGTCTCTATCAAAAATACAAAAATTAGCCAGGCATGGTGGCGGCTGCCTGTAATCCCAGCTACTTGGGAGGCTGAGATGGGCAGATCACCTGAGGTCAGGAGTTTGAGACCAGCCTGGCCAACATGGTAAAACGCCGTCTGTACTAAAAATACAAAAAAAAATTAGCCGGGCGTGGTGTGAGTGCCTGTAGTCCCAGCTACTCGGGAGGCTGAGGCAGGAGAATGGCGTGAACCCAGGAGGCGGAGCTTGCAGTGAGCCGAGATCATGTCACTGCACTCCAGTCTGGACAACAGGGCAAGACTTCATGTCAAACAAACAAAGAATAAAGAAAGAGATGCGGTCAGGCACAGTGGCTCGCTCCTGTAACCCCAGCACTTTGGGAGACCGAGGCAGGCAGATCACCTGAGGTCAGAAGTTCAAGACCAGCCTGACCAACATGGTGAAAACCAGTCTGTACTAAAAATACAATATTAGCCAGACGTTTTTCACCAACATGGTGAAAACCAGTCTGTACTAAAAATACAATATTAGCCAGACGTAGTGGCACATGTCTGTAACCCCAGCTACTCGGGAGACTGAGGCAGGAGAATTGCTTGAACCCAGGAAGCGGAAGTTGCAGTGAGCTGAGATCGTGCCATTGCACTCCAGCCTGGGCAACAAGAGCGAAATTCCATCTCCAAACACACACACAAACACGCACACACACACACACTCAAATAAGCCGGATGTGGTGATGGGTGCCTGTAATCCCAGCTACTCGGGAGGCTGAGGCAGGAGAATCACTTGAACTCTGGAGGCAGAGGTTACAGTGAGCCAAGATCGTGCCACTGCACTCCGGCCTGGGCGGCAGAGTGAGACTCCAAAAAAAAAGAAAAAGAAAGCAGGAAGGAAGGAAAGAGAGAGAGAGAGAAGGGAGGGAGGGAGGGAAACAGAGAGAGAGGAAGGAAGGAAGGAGGGGAGGGAGGGAAGGAGGGAGGGGAGGGAAGGAGGAAGGAGGTCCCCTTAAGGGGAAGGTTCGAATTACGTAGGCCTCCTGTCCCTCCCACTTCCCGCCCGAAGCCCGCCCTACTACCTTCACGCCATCCCGCCCCCTCCCTCCCGACGCCCTCCCGCCCTCCCTCCCCTCCCCTCCCTCCCGCCCGCCGCCAAAGACCCCCGAGCCACCACTACCTCCCCCCTGAAAGAGAAAAAAAAAGAGAGAGTGGGTTGGCAATGAGGCTTCTCATGCAGTGATGTAACCACAAACTCGTTTCCGGCCGCCCTCAAGGCAAGTCCCAGGTCTGATGCTCAGTGGCCACCAGGTGGCGCTGAAGTCTAAGATGAGAACCTTCACGAAGCTGCCGTTCCGTGTGGCAAGGCCCAAGCGTCCACCAAGAGACGCTCCAAAAACACTTGGCTTCAGCGTCTGTCTTCTAGGGGCGACCTTGAAGTCGGGGGAGGGGTCTCCAGTGACAGGCATCCAGGAATAGGACCAGGGGCTGGACCCTGCGTTGTCTCTGGCCTCGGTCTTCTCATCTGTCCATTGGGTGTGGATTCACCGTCCAGGTTCCTCTAGCTCTGACCCTTCCTCCGTGGACAGAATCAGGGCAGGAGGAAAGAGGACAGAAAAGCAGAAGAGGTTCAACTTTCCTCCTCTCTTCTGCTCTCCAGGGCCCTTCCCTTGGGGCAGGGACATGTGGCTTCCTCAGTGTGTTCCTGGTGCCCACACATTCAAGAACTCACCACGGACAGGCTCTCAGCATTATCATTCTGCTGTGATGAGGAGGAAATAATTATATCCCATCCAAGTCGTCTTGCAGGGCTTGGGGAACTCGTGGAAGAGGTGGGGAGGTGGGGAAATGTATTTTTCTTTTTTTTCTTTTTCTTTTTTTTTGAGATGGCATTTTGCTGTTGTTGCCCAGGCTGGAGCACAATGGTGCGATCTCGGCTCACTGCAACCCCCGCCTCCCAGGTTCAAGCGATTCTCCTGCCTCAGCCTCCCGAGTAGCTGGGATTACAGGCGCGTACTACCACACCCGGTTAATTTTGTATTTTTAGTAGAGATGGGGTTTCTCCATCTTGCCCAGGCTGGTCTCAACCTCCTGACCTCAGGTGATCCACCCCCCCTCGGCCTCCCAGAGTGCTAGGGTAACAGGCCGCCCAGCCAGAAATGTATTTTTTTAAACAAACAGATGTTAATTGGTTCAGGGAGGAAAAAAAAACTGGCCATCAGCCATGCATCCAGCAGGCCAGAGTTCACATACCCTTGATAGAGAGGAAAACTCACAATGAGCCACTTGGGATCCCAAGTATTCATTTAAGAGTGGAGACTCAGGGAAGGATGCTGACCCGTGAAGGTCATCACTTTTCTTCCTTAATGCAAAACATACACGCACAAAAAACACGGTCCACCAGCTGCTGCGCATGCGTCCAAGGGAATGCTCTGCTTAACCCAAAAGCCCAAGACTGCAAACCAGCAGCAAGAATGCATTTTACTGCATACATCAAAGGTCGAAATGGGTAAAGTTGGCCGGGCGCGGTGGCTGACGCCTGTAATCCCAGCACTTCGGGAGGCCGAGGTGGGTGGATCACTTGAGGTCTGGAGTTCAAGACCAGCCTGGACAACATGGCAAAACCCTGTCTCTACTGAAAATGCCAAAGTTAGGCCAGGCGCGGTGGCTCACGCCTGTAATCCCAGCACTTTGGGAGGGCAAGGCAGGTGGATCACGAGGTCAGGAGTTAGAGACCCACCTGACCAATATGGTGAAACCCTGTCTCTACTAAAAAAATGCAAAAATTAGCTGGCCATGGTGGCACACGCCTGCAATCCCAGCTAATCGGGAGGCTGAGGCAGGAGAATCGCTTCAACCTGGGAGGCGGAGGTTGCCATGAGCTGAGGTCGTGCCACTGCACTCCAGCCTGGGCAACAGAGATTCTGTCTCAAAATGCCTGTAATCCGAGCTACTCAGGAGGCTGGTATGGGAGGTTTGCTTGAGTCCAGGAGGTCAAGGCTACAGTGAGCCATGATCACACTACTGCACTCCACCCAGATGACAGAGTGAGACCCTGTCTCAAAAATAAATAAAAATAAATTAGCTGAGGATGGTGGTACACACCTGTAGTCCCAGTTTCTCAGGAGACTGATGTGGGAGAATCCCTTGAGCCCAGGAGGTTGTTGAGGCTGCAGTGAGCTATGACACCGGGTGACAAAGCAAGATCCTATCTAAACAAAAAAAAAGTGGAAGCACCTCGTATGCCCAGCTGAAGAACAGATAAACAAATTGAGGCGCTTCTGATGTATCCACACAATGGAATGGGCATGAAAAGGAATGAAGTACTGCAACATGCTACCACTTGAATGAACCTTGAAAACATTAGGTGGCCGGGCGCGGTGGCTCACGCCTGTAATCCCAGCACTTTGGGAGGCGGAGACGGGCGGATCACAAGGTCAGGAGATCGAGACCATCCTGGCTAACACAGTGAAACCCCATCTCTACTAAAAATACAAAAAATTAGCCGGGTGAGGTGGCGGGCGCCTGTAGTCCAGCTACTCAGGAGGCTGAGGCAGGAGAATGGCGTGAACCTGGGAGGCGGAGCTTGCAGTGAGCTGAGATTGCGCCACTGCACTCCAGCCTGGGGCACAGAGCGAGACTCCGTCTCAAAAAAAAAAAAAAAAAAAAGAAAACATTAGGTGAAGTGAAAGAAGTCACTCAGAAAAGGCCAGATTTTTTTTCTTCTTTTTTTTTTTTTCAGACAGAGTCTTGCTCTGTCACCCAGGCTGGAGTACAATGGCACAACCTCAGCTCACTGCAACTTCCCAGGTTCAAGTGATTCTCCTGCCTCAGCCTCCCAGGTAGCTGGGGTTACAGGCATGCACCACCATACCCTGCTAATTTTTGTATTTTTTTTAGTAGAGACAGGGTTTCACCATGTTAGCCAGGCTGGTCTCGAACTACTGACTTCAGGTGATCTGCCTGCCTCGGCCTCCCAAAGTACTGGGATTACAGTCATGAGCCACCGTGCGCGGCCAAGGCCAGATATTATGTGATTCCATATATATTTATATATGTATATATATATATGTGTGTGTGTATATATGTGTATATATATACATATATATGCATTGTTGAAATATAATGTGCATACCATATTCATTTAAGGTGTACAATTCAATGTTTTTTGGCATACTCACAGATCTGTGCAACCATCACCACAATCACCTTTAAAACATTTTCAGCTGGGCTCGGTGTCGCATGTCTGTAATCCCAGCACTTTGGGAGGCTGAGGCAGGTGGATCACTTGAGCTCAGGAGTTCGAGACCAGCCTGACCAACATGGTGAAACCCCGTCTCTCCTGCAAAACAGAAATGAGCCAGGTGCATTGGCTGGTGCCTATAATCCCAACTACTCAGGAGGCTGAGGCAGGAGAATCTCTTGAACCCGGGAGGCAGAGGTTGCAGTGAGCCGAGATCATGCCACTGCAATCCAGCCTGGACTACAGAGTGAGACTCCATCTCAAAAAAAAAAAAAAATTCATCACCTCAAAAAAAACCCTGTGCCCATTAGCAGTCACTCTCTACTTTCCCCCAACTTTTCCTCCCTCCCTGCCCCTGGCAACAGCCAACCTACTTTCTGTCTCTGTGGATTTACCTGTTCTGGACATTGTATATCAATGGAATTACACAACATCTGGCCTTTTAAGAGTGGCTCCTGGCTGGGTGTGGTGGCTCACGCCTGTAATCCCAGCACTTTGGGAGGCCGAGGCAGGTGGATCACCTGAGGTCAGGAGTTTGAGACCAGCTTGCCCAATATGGTGAAAACCCCATTTCTACTAAAAATGCAAAAATTAGCTGGGCATGGTGGCGGATGCCTGTAGTCCCCAGCTACTGGGGAGGCTGAGACAGGATAATTGCTTGAACCTGGGAGGCAGAGGTTGCAGTGAGCAGCTGAGATTGTGCCACTGCACTCCAGCCTGGGCCACAGAGCAAGACTCCATCGCAAAAAAAAACAACAAAAAAAAGAACGAGTGGCTCTTTTCATTTGCCATGATGTTCTCAAGTTTCATCCATGTTACAGCATGTGTCAGTATGATTCCTTTTCATGGTCTAATAATATTCCACCGTGTGGATGCACCATAATTTATTGAGCCATTCTTTGGTTGGACAGATGAGTTGCTTCCATTTTTTTGCTATTACGAAGAATTGCTGCTACAAACATTCACATCACAGTTTTTGTGTGAACACGTGTTTAATTTACTGGTTATGTCCCTAGAAGGGGAATTGTCAGAGCAAATGGCAATTCTACATTTAACTGCTCAAGCAACTACCGGACTATTTCCCAAAGAGGCTGTACCTGTTTTGATTCCCACCAGCAGCCTGCGAGGGTTTTGATTTCTTCAAATCTTTGCAAACATTTTTAACATTATTTCTCTTTTTTATTCTAGCCATCCTAGTGGGTGTGAATTGGTATCTCACTGTGGTTTTGATTTGCAGTTCCCTGATCATTTACGGTGTTATATCTCCTTCAGAAAGAAATGTCTATTCAAGGCTGTGCGTGGTGGCTCATGCCTGTAATCCCAGCACTTTGGGAGGCCTCAGCAGGTGGATAAGGAGGTCAGGAGTTCAAGACCAGCCTGGTCAAGTTGGTGAAACCCCGTTTCTACCAAAAATAGAAAAATTTGCCAGACGTGGTGGCCGCCACCTATAATCCCAGCTACTCAGGAGGCTGAGGCAGGGAATTGCTTGAACCCTGGAGACGGTGGTTGCAGTGAGCTGAGATCGCGGCACTGCACTCCAGCCTGGGTGACAGAGTGAGAGTCTGTCTCAAGAAACAAACAAACAACACACAAAATAAATGTATATTCAGGCCGAGCGCGGTGGCTCACGCCTGTAATCCTAGCACTTTGGGAGGCCGAGGCAGGTGGATCACGAGGTCAGGAGATCGAGACCATCCTGGCTAACATGGTGAGACCCCGTCTCCACTAAAACTACAAAAAACTAGCCAGGCGAGGTGGCGGGCGCCTGTAGTCCCAGCTACTCAGGAGGCTGAGGCAGGAGAATGGCGTGAACCCGGGAGGCGGAGCTTGCAGTGAGTGAAGATCCGGCCACTGCACTCCAGCCTGGGCGACAGAGAGAGACTCTGTCTCAAAAAAAAAATAATAAGAAAGAAATGTATATTCAAATCTTTTGGCCTTTTAAAAATTGGGTTATTTGGGTTTTTATTGCTGAGTTGTAAGAGATTTTATTTTATTTTGTTTTGTTTTATTTTCTGAGACAGAGTCTTGCTCTGTTGCAAGCTCTCAGTTCACTGCAACCTCCGCCTCCCGGGTTCAAGCGATTCTCCTGCCTCAGCCTCCCAAGTAGCTGGGATTACAGGCACCTGCCACCACGCCCAGCTAACCTTTGTAATTTTAGTAGAGATGGGGTTTCAACATGTTTGCCAGGCTGGTCTCAAACCCCTGACCTCAGGTGATCCACCCACCTCGACCTCCCAAAATGCTGGGATTACAGGTGTGAGCCACTGTGCCTGGCCAAGAGATTTTTAAATATATATTCCAGATACACATTTCTTATCAGGTACATGATTTGCAAAAATGTTCTCCCATTCTGTCGGTTGTCTTTTCATTTGATATTTGCTTTATATCTATTGAACATACGTTATTAGATAATACAACTTGAGAATTGTTTCACCTTACTTTTTTTTTTTGAGAGAGAAAGATGAGGTCTCTATGTTGCCCAGGCTGGCCCTGAACTATTGGCCTCAAGCAATTCTGCCTCAGCCTCCTAAGTAGCTGGGATTACAGGCGTGCGCCACTGCACCCAGCTGAGGTTGCTTCATCTTAGTAGGTTGTTCCTGTAATCATGATGTAAACACGATTGTTTTCCCTGATAACTATTTTTTGTCTTAAATACTATTTAGTTTGATATGTATATAGATACACCAGCTTTCTCTTGGGGTGTATTTTCTAGCCATTGACATTCAGCCTTCCATATCCTTGTTTGATGTGTGTCTTTTATAAACAGCATGAGGCCGGGCGCGGTGGCTCAAGCCTGTAATCCCAGCACTTTGGGAGGCCGAGGCGGGTGGATCACGAGGTCAGGAGATCGAGACCCTCCTGGCTAACACGGTGAAACCCCGTCTCTACTAAAAATACAAAAAACTAGCCGGGCGAGGTGGCGGGCGCCTGTAGTCCCAGCTACTCGGAGGCTGAGGTGGGAGAATGGCAGGAACCCGGGAGGTGAAGCTTGCAGTGAGCCGAGATCACGCCACTGCACTCCAGCCTGGGCGACAGAGCGAGACTCCTCCTCCTCAAAAAAAAAAAAAAAAAAAAAAAAAAAAAAATATATATATATATATATATATATATATATATATATATATATAAACAGCATGAATCTAGATTTTTTTAAAAATCCGATCTGACAGCCAATCTGGCCAAGTTGGTGCATTTGCAATTGCCATGACTCAGGCTAACCAGTGGCACCTGCAATCTGCCATGGGCCAGACGACAGGAGGAGGGAAAGGAGCCTCCATTTGTCAGGCGTTGGTTTTGTGACATGCCCTGCGCGATGTGTCCCATAGATGGCCTTGCTCAGAGCTCATGCTGTGTTGACATAAACATCATTACCGTTATTTATTTATTTATTTTGAGATGGAGTTTTGCTCTTGTTGCCCAGGCTGGACTGCAATGACATGATCTCAGCTCACTGCAACCTCCACATTCCGGGTTCAAGTGATTCTCCTGCCTCAGCCTCCTAAGTAGCTGGGATTACAGGCATGTGCTCCCACCCCCGGCTAATCTTTGTATTTTTAGTAGAGTCGGGGTTTCACCATGTTGGTCAGGCTGGTCTCGAACTCCTGACCTCAGGTGATCCTCGGCCTCCCAGAGTGGTGGGATTACAGGCATGAGCCACCCCACCCAGCCTTACTATTTTTTTTTTTTTTTTTATATAGAGACAGGATCTCCCTCTGTCACCTAATCCAGAGCACAGTGGCACAATCATAGCTCGCTGCAGCCTCAAACTCGTGGCCTCAAGCAATCCTCCTGCCTTGGCCTCCCAAGTAGCTGGAACTAGAGGTATGTGCCAGCACGCCAGGATAAATTCTTTAATCGTTTTGTAGAGACAAAGTCTTGCTATGTTGCCCAGGCTAGTCTCAAACTCCTGACCTCAAGCGATCCTCCCACCAGGCCTCCAAAAATGTTGAGATAACAGCTGTGAGTAACAGGAGCAGCCTGGGGGCTGTTTCTGAAACTGAATCAGAATATGGACTTGTAAGTGGAGTTTTTTTTTTAATGTAATGCTTGAAAATATCCAGCCAGGCGTGATGGCTCACTCCTGTAATCCCAGCACTTTGGGAGGTGGAGGCGGGAACATCACTTGAACCCAAGAATTCGAGACCAGCCTGAGCAACACAATGAGACCCCCATCTCTAAACGTTAAAAATTAAGCCGGGCGCAGTGGCTCACGCCTGTAATCCCAGCACTTTGGGAGGCCGAGGGAAGCAGATCACCTGAGGTCAGGAGTTCGAGACCAGCCTGACCAACATGGTGAAACCCCGTCTCTACTAAAAATACAAAAATTAGCCGGGCATGGTGGGGCATGCCTGTGATCCCAGCTACTCGGGAGGCTGAGGCAGGAGAATCGCTTGAACCCAGAGGTGAAGGTTGCAGTGAGCCGAGATCCCGTCACTGCACTCCAACCTGGGCGACAGAGGGAGACTGTCTCAAAAAAAAAAAAAAAAAAAAAAAAATTAGGCATGGTGGAACATATGTGTGTGGTCCTGGCTACTCCTCAGGAAGGCACCACTGCATCCCAACCTGAGCAACAGAGAGAGACCTTGTCTCAAAAAACGCAAAAAGGCCAGGCACAGTGGCTCATTCCTGTAATCACAGCACTTTGGGAGGCCGAAGCCAGCAGATCGCCTGAGGTCAGGAGTTCCAGACCAGCCTGGGAAACATGGCAAAACCCTGTCTCTACAAAAAAACAGCCCAGCGCAGGCTGGGTGTGGTGGCACAGGCCTGGAATCCCAGCTACTCAGGAGGTTGACGCAGGAGAATCTCTTGAACCTGGGAGGCAGAGGTTGCAGTGGGCCGAGATCATGCCACTGCACTCCAGTCTGGGCAACAGAGCAAGACTCTGCTTCAAAAAAAAAAAAAAGAAAAGAAAAAGAAAAAAGAAAGAAAAAACCCGACAGGCACCTGTAATCCCAGCTACTCTAGAGGCTGAGACAGGAGAATTGCTTGAACCTGGGAGGCGGAGGTTGCAGTGAGCCAAGATTGCGCCGTTACACTCCAGCCTGGATGACAAGAGTGAAACTCCATCTCAAAACAAGAAACAAACAAACAAACAAAACTCATCATCTAATTCTGCCCGCAGTTTTGTCCTGAGTTATTATTTATAAATGGTTTCTCTCTGCCTCAGCTTTTCTGAATCCCTTCCCTGATTCTGTCCCCATAAGCATGGGAACTTCTTCCAGCCTGGGTCCCACTAGTGGTCCTAGACAAACCCAGAAACCAGCTCCTGGGATGTGGTGTGGGACTGGTGAAGGTTAACGGGATTCAAGCTATTTATTGGGTGAGTGGGAATCATGGTCAAAGAGGGAGCCAAAGTCGGGGCAGGCTGTCAATAGGAGTCAGGTCAGGGACTGGGCAGGGAGCACAGGAAGCGGAGCCAGTGGTTCAGGAAGGGACACAGGAGACCAACGGAAGGGTCCTCCAGCCTACCGCCTTCAGGCACGGTCACTGCACAGAGGCTGTGAGGCTGTGGGAGGCCACCGCGTAGTCTGGCCCGAGTAGACGGACATGCATCTACATGACCCCAGCGTCCCCCGACAACCAGCTGACCCCATCACTCAAAAAGAATGGCATTGACTTTCTTGACCCCAAATGCCTCTGCTGGTGGGCAGAGCCCCAGGGAGACACTGAGTTCCCAGGAAGAGAACTAAAGCCAGTGTACCCTCCTGGGGTTCCCAACTGCAACCCAACCTCTCCACCCACCTTGTCCCCCGGATTCCCTCCCCTCCCCTCCCCTCCCCTCTCCTCCTTCTCTTTTCTCTCCCCCAGTCTCCCAGCACAGTTCATTACACCCATCGCTGGGCTGGTCAATGTTCTCCCAGGAGATCTGTTTGCAGCTAGACATATGTGTACCTGTGAGTGACCATGCACGCCCGTGGTGCATACACATCCTCGTGTGTGCTGTGTGTGCCTGTACACACCCATGTGTGCCCATATATGCGTGCAGACACCCACGTATGTGCAGACGGGCATGTACACACAGTGTATATATGCCGCTGTGTGAGCCTGTGAGTGTAAGACCCCTTGTCCCAACTCCCCATGCCCAGATTAGCTGCCTCTACTGGGCTGACCTGGTCCTGACAGCCCCTAGGGATTGGGGGAGCTGCAGAGCCCTCCCTGCCCTCACCAAGAAACTAGGAGCCCAGAGCATCCCCACCTTCCTGGAGAAGGTAAGAGGGAGGAACAGCCTGAGCAAATGTGAGAGAGAGAAGAGCATGTGGATGCTCCTGGGAGTGAGTGAGGGCAGAAGAAGGATGTCCAGGGGAAAACCTGTTCAAAGGGAAAAGCAGTGAGTTAGGTTCAAGAGATGTTTTATATATATATATATATATTTTTTTTTTTTTTTTTTTTTTTTTTTCGAGGCATTATTTAGCTCTTGTCCCCCAGGCTGGAGTGCAATGGCACAATCTCGGCTCACTGCAAGCCCCGCCTCCCGAGTTCAAGCAATTCTCCTGCCTCAGCCTCCCAAGTAGCTGGAACTACAAGCGTGCGCCACCAAGCCCGGCTAATTTTTGTATTTTTAGTAAAGACAGGATTTCACCATTTGGCCAGGCTAGTCTTGAACTCCTGACCTCAGATAATCTGCCTGCCTCGGCCTCCTAAAGTGCTGGGATTACAGGCGTGAGCCACTGCACCCGGCCAAGAGATGTTATATTTGGAGGGGCCTTGGGACACCTATGTAGGGAGAAACCTGGAGCAAAGTGGGATCTTGGAGCCTTGAAACCCAGGGCAGAGGGGAGCTGACCCCAGGCCCCAGCTTCAGGAGTGGATGCAGAACCAGGGCCTCCGCAGCATCTGAGACTTAGATTTAGTGTGAGTTTCTCCAAAGTAGACCCTGAGACAAGGACTTGGTTGTGGGTAGTTTATTTGGGAGGTAATCCAAGGAAACACAAGTAAGGTAGTGGGGAAACTGAGGCAGGGAAGAAATGCCAATGAAGCCTGGGCAATTGGTATTTAATCTTACTCTGACCCCTCTGAGGAGTTAAGACTTGAGAGGTGCCCGGGCGCGGTGGCTCAAGCCTGTAATCCCAGCACTTTGGGAGGCCAAGATGGGCGGATCATCAGGTCAGGAGATTGAGACCATCCTGGCTAACACGGTGAAACCCCGTCTCTACTAAAAAATACAAAAAAATTAGCCGAGCGAGGTGGCGGGCGCCTGTAGTCCTGGCTACTCGGGAGGCTGAGGCAGGAGAATGGCGTAAACCTGGGAGATGGAGCTTGCAGTGAGCTGAGATCCGGCCACTGCACCCAGCCTGGGCGACAGAGCAAGATTCCGTCTCAAAAAAAAAAAAAAAAAAAAAGACTTGAGCGGTTCACCCCCAGAAGAGGAGAAGCCGGTCCAACCAGTCAGAAAACTGCAGAAACGGCCAGGCGCGGTGGCTCACGCCTGTAATCCCAGCACTTTGGGAGGCCGAGACGGGCAGATCACGAGATCAGGAAATTGAGACCATCCTGGCTAACACGGTGAAACCCTGTCTCTACTAAAAATACAAAAAATTAGCTGGGCATGGTGGTGGGCGCCTGTAGTCCCAGCTACTCGGGAGGCTGAGGCAGGAGAATGGCGTGAACCCAGGAGGCAGAGGTTGCAGTGAGCCAAGATCGCACACTCCAGTCTGGGTGACAGAGCGAGACTCCGTCTCAAAAACAAACAAACAAACAAACAAGCAACAACAAAAAAGAGGGCCTCTCCTGAGGACTTACGCTCTTCAGAGAGTCCACCAAAACCTGGAAAAGCACACGGGATCCTAAGAGCAGGAGGTAGGACAGGGAGATTAGGATTCTGGGGAGCTGTGTCCCTCTATCCCAACTGCCCTAATGCCCCCAATTTTGATGACCTGGTTGTGGCCAGAGGAGGATACCAGTGCTGCAGGGACTTGGGTCTCTGGGCACTAAGCCTGTGCTAATGAGCTGGTTCTTTGTTTGTTTGTTTGTTTGTTTTTCCTGATGGCGCGATCTCGGCTTACTGCAACCTCCACTTGCCGGTTTCAAGTGATTCTCCTGCCTCAGCCTCCTGAGAAGCTGGAATTACAGGCACCTGCCACCACGCCTGGCTAATTTTTGTATCTTTAGTAGAGACGAAGTTTGACGATGTTGGCCAGGCTGGTCTCGAGCTTCTGACCTCAGGTGATCCTCCCACCCCCGCCTCCCAAAGTGCTGGGATTCCAGGTGTGAGCCACCACGCCTGGCTCAATGAATTTTTCTGTATATATATGCACCTGTGTGTACTAGTTTCCTGCAGCTGATAAAACAAACTATCCCAAACTTGGTGGCTTAAACACAATGTGGCCGGGCGCGGTGGCTCACGCCTGTCATCTAAGGCCAAGGCAGGCAGGATCACCTGAGGTCGGGAGTTCAAAATCAGCCTGACCAACATGGAGAAACCCCATTTCTACTAAAAATACAAAATTAGCTGGGCGTGGTAGCTACAGAGGCTGAGGCAGGAGAATTGCTTGAACCTGGGAGGCAGAGGTTATGGTGAGCTGAGATCATGCCATTGCACTCCAGCCTGGGGAACAAGAGTGAAACTTGGGTCTCAAAACAAACAAAAAGCACCAAAACCATAAATGTATTCTCCTAAATGTTTTCTCTCCTGGGGGAAGAAATCTGAAGTTGGTATCGCAGGACTGAAATGGAAGTGTCAGCAGGGTCATGCTGCCTTGGAGACTCTCTGGGAGAATCCCTTCCTTGCTTCTTCCAGCTGCCGGCTGCTGGCATTCCTTGGCTAGTGGCTGCTTCACTCCAGTCTCTCTCCATCTTCACATTACCTTCTCCCCTTCTGTCTTCTCAAATCTCCCTCTGCCTCTCTCTTGTGGGACACCTGTGATTGCATTTAGATTCACCCGGGGAATCCAGGCTAAGCTCTCCGTCTCAAGATCCATAACTATGACATCTGCAAAGACCCTTTCCCAGATAGGGTAACATTGACAGACTCTAGAGCAGCAGTCCCCAAGCTTTGTGACTCCAGTCCCTGTTTCATGGAAGACATATTTTTCCAAGGATGGGTGACAGGTGATGTGGGGGATGGTTTCAGGATGATCCAAGTGCATGATGACATTGATTGTGTACTTTAATGCTGTTATTATGACATTGTAATATATAATGAAATCATTATACTTCACCATCATGTGGAATCAGTAGGAGCCTGAGCTTGCTTTCCTGCATCTAGATGATCCCATCTGGGGGTGATGGGAGACAGTAACAGATCATCAGGCATTAGATTTTCATAAGGAGATGGCAACCCAGACCTTGGCATGCACAGTTCACAGTAGGGTTTGTGCTACTATGAGACTCTCATGGCCCCTCTGATGTGACAGGAGACAGAGCTCAGGCAGAAATGCAATCAATGGGGAGCAGCTGTACATACAGATGAAGCTTCCCCTGCTGGCCCACCACTCCCCCTCCCATTGTGAGGCCTGGTTCCTAACAGGCCAGGGACTGTTAGTGGTCCATGGCCCAGGGACTGGGGACCCCTGCTCTGAGGTTAGGACTGGATATAGTTGGAGTTATTCAGCCTACTGTACAGTGTAACCGCCACCCAGATCAAGATTCAAAAGATTCTCTTGCCAGGCACAGTGGCTCACGCCTGCCTGTAATCCTAGCATTTCAGGAGGCCGAGGCGGGTAGATCGCCTGAGGTCAGGAAGTCAAGATCAGCCTGGCCAGCATGGTGAAATCCCATGTCTACTAAAAATACAAAAAAAAATTAGCCAGGTGTGGTGGCAGGAGACTGTAATCCCAGCTACTCAGGAGTCTGAGGCAGGAGAATCGCTTGAACTTGGGAGATGGAGGTTGTGGTGAGCAGAGATTGTGCCACTACACTTCAGCTTGGGTGACAAGAGCAAACCTCTGTCTCAAAAAGAAAAAAAAAAAAAATTCTCTTCATTCCAGAAAAGTCTCCTAGACCACAGATAACTGCTCTTCTGGTTTGTAACACTGTAAATGAAATTTTCCTCTTTTTGAACTTCATGTAAAGGAATCATAGTACGTCTGTATTAATCATACTGTGTATATGTATTTCTCTCAAGGATATCTGAGATTCATCCACATTGTTACATGATTCAGATCTTTTAAAAAATTTTTTCCTTTTTTTTTGAGACAGAGTCTTGCTCTGTCACCCAGACTAGAGGGCAGTGGCACGATCTCAGCTCACTGCAACCTCTGCCTCCCGGGTTCAAGCAATTCTCCTGTCTCATCCTCTCGAGTAGCTGGGATTACAGGCACCCACCACCATGCCCGGCTGATTTTTGTATTTTTATAAAGATGGGGTTTCACCATGTTGGCCAGGCTGGTCTCAAACTCCTGACCTCAGGTGATCCACCTGCCTTGGCCTCCCAAAGTGCTGGGATTACAGATGGGAGCCACCACACTCAGCTCTAGATAGCATTTTAGATATGAATACTGCTAGGAAGTACTATACCCTAGGAATACCCTAGGAAGTACTACAATGGAATGCCTGACACTGGATAATTTATAAGAAACAGAAATTTATTTCTCATAGTTCTGGAGGCTGGGAAGTCCGAGATTAAGGTGGTGGCATCTGGTGTGGGCCCTCTTGCTGTCTTCACATGGCAGAAAGCAGAAGTCAAGCAGGGACAAATGCTGTGTTCTCACATGTCAGAAGAGTGAAAAGAGAGGACCCACTTCTGCAAGCCCTTTTAATGGAAGCATTTATGTATGAATGAGGGCAGAGCCCTCATGACCTAAACACCTCCCACTAGGCCCTACCTCCCAACACTGTTGCATTGAGCATTAAGTTTCCAATTCACGGGGTGTGGTGGCTCAGGCCCGTAATCTCAACACTTTGGGAGGCCAAGGTGGGTGGATCACATGAGGTCAGGAGTTCAAGACCAGCCTGGTCAACATGGTGAAATCCTGTCTCTACTAAAAATACAAAAATTAACCAGGCGTGGTGGCAGGTGCCTGGAATCCCAGTTACCTGGGAGGTTGAGACAGGAGAATCACTTGAACCAGGGAGGCAGAGGTTGCAGCGAGATTGCACCACTGCACTCTAGCCTGGATGACAAGAGGGAAACTCCATCTCAAAAACGAAAACAAAAGTTTCCAATTCATGAATTTTGGGGGACACATGCAGACCATAGCAAATATACTACAATTTATTTATCAATTATCCTATTTCCAGTTTAGAGCTATTAAATAAAACTGCTGCAAGCAGGCTGGGCGCGGTGGCTCACGCCTGTAATCCCAGCACTTTGAGAGCCTGAGGTGGGCAGATTACTTGAGCTCAGGAGTTCAAGACCAGCCTGGGCAACATGGTGGAGACCAACCCTGTCTCTACCACAAATACCAAAAAGTAGCTGGGTGTGGTGGTGCACACCTGTAGTCCCAACTACTTTGGAGTCCCTAGGAAGTACTAGGAAGCAGAGGTTGCAGTGAGCTGAGATTGCGCCTTTGCACTCTAGCCTGGGCGACAGAGTTAGACCCCGTCTCAATCAATCAATTTTAACCTGCTACAAATATTCTTGCTCATGTCTTTTTTATTTTGTCCAGAAAAGTATATGTTTATTATTCTAGTAACTACAAATAGAAAGCCAGAGGGGAGCCTCAGACTGGGAGAAATAATGTCTATGTCCACTCTAACAGAACAGGGGGAGAAGGAAGCCCCTAGACCTCCAAGGTCAACACAGGGCTCCTCTCCCCACTGTCTGCTGCAGCATCCTAGGCCAGGGCCCACCTTCCCTGGGACTGGGGGAGTCCATAACCCAGCTGCTGTGCTCTACATTCCCTTCCCTGAAAAGAGAGTATCTTGGGGGAGGGGAATGTCAGCAGAACAAGTGGAGGCAATGAGGATAAATATTTTGCACTGGCAGCAGCGGCAGCAGTAATGACCAATATCTAAGAATGCAACACTGAACAAAAAAATCGCCGTGACTGTTCGGAGGTAATTTACACACAGAGGAAAAATGGAAGCAGACCTTGGAAATTAGGGAAGAGCAGGAGGGGTGGGAGTGGGCAAGGCTAGCTCCTTGCTGTTAGTGTCCTGTCTGAGGAAAAGGGAAACTGAGGCCTAGAGTAGAAGCAGACAGGGTTGGGTGAGTGGCCCTAGCCTACCTTAGGTGGCTGCCACAGGGAACCTGGGCATCACCTAGACCTCAACTGGATCAAAGGTGACTGTATCTCCATCATTGCAATAGATTCTCTGATGCCAGGATGAGGGCAAGGTGGGCTGGGACTCCTGTGAAGAGAGGGTAGGGGACTAAACCTCCCTCCTCACTCCACCCACCTTCCTTCTTGGACCACAAAGGCATCACCATCCAACCTAGTTCAGGAATG
Source organism: Rhinopithecus roxellana (assembly GCF_007565055.1). NCBI lineage: Eukaryota > Metazoa > Chordata > Mammalia > Primates > Cercopithecidae > Rhinopithecus > Rhinopithecus roxellana. Next base: position 52,948,306 of record NC_044567.1, read on the forward strand.
AGGGAGGGTGAAGAAGAAAGGCCAGGCACGGTAGCTCATGCCTGTAATCCCAGCATTTCGGGAGGTTGAGCCAGGCAGATCACAAGTTCAGGAGTTCAAGATCAGCCTGACCAATATGGTGAAACCCCATCTCCACTAAAAATACAAAAATTAGTCAGGTGTGGTGGTGCATGCCTATAATCCCAGCTACTCAGAAGGCCAAGGCACGAGAATTGCTTCGACACGGGAGGCAGAGGTTGCAGTGATCCAAGATCGTGCCACTGCACTCCAGCCTGGGCGACAGAGTAAGACTCCACATCAAAAAAAAAAAAAAAAAAAAAAACAGGAAGGAAGGAAGGGAGCTGTGAGTCCCACGTGGCAACGGGGACACCAGTTGGTTGGGGACATCCTTGGGGCCAAGCAGTCCCCTCCACTAGCCACACCTGCTGCTGCTGTATGGTAGAGAGGGACACGTCAAAACGAGATGGGGCTTGGGCTCCTTTCTTTCTTTTTTTTTTTTTTTTTGAGGCGGAGTCTCGCTCTATCGCCCAGGCTGGAGTGCAGTGGCCGGATCTCAGCTCACTGCAAGCTCCGCCTCCTGGCTTTACGCCATTCTCCTGCCTCAGCCTCCCGAGTAGCTGGGACTACAGGCGCCCGCCACCTCGCCCGGCTAGTTTTTGTATTTTTAGTAGAGACGGGGTTTCACCGTGTTAGCCAGGATGGTCTCGATCTCCTGACCTCGTGATCCGCCCGTCTCGGCCTCCCAAAGTGCTGGGATTACAGGCTTGAGCCACCGCGCCTGGCCTGGGCTCCTTTCAAGGCCAGGAGAGCCTTCCCCTTCACTTTATGGGGAACCAAAGGGACAAGTGGGGAGCAAAGGGACTCCCAAACCAAGAATCCACTGCCATGTCCCTACTGCCAGGACAGTGGGGAGACAGCAGGCATAGGATGTGGCTAAGTGGGCCTGGTCCAGGAGGCCAAGTGTATGTGTAGGAACTGAAACCAAAAGAACACTCCTCTCAGCCACTGGGTCCTGCAGTGGCTGGTGTGCCCTGTTCTGCATGATGGTGAAGACGCAGGCAGAGGCTCTGGAGAGGGGTGGGTGATGTGCACTGCCCGTGTCTTTTTTTTTTTTTTTTTTTTGAGATGGAGTCTCACTCTGTCACCCAGGTTGGAGTGCAGTGGCAAGATCTTGGCTCGCTGCAACCTCCGCCTCCCGGGTTCAAGCGATTCTCCTGCCTCAGCCTCCAGAGTAGCTGGGATTACAGGCACCCACCACCATGCCCAGCAAATTTTTTTTATTTTTAGTAGAGACGGGATTTCACCATGTTTGCCAGGCTGGTCTGAAACTCCTGACATCGGGTGATCTACCCACTTGGGCCTCCCAAAGTGCTGGGATTACAGGCATGAGCCACCTCATCCGGTCCCTAAACTGCTCCTAAGATCAATGCTTGAGATCCTGTGCAGACCCTGCCCTTGATGGATCAGCTGGCCCCACCCAGATCAATAAACTGGCTCTTCTGATCTTGTGGCCTCACCCGGGAACTGACTCAGCACAAGAGGACAGCTCGGACTCCCTATGATGTCATCCCTGACTAATTAGCTCTCTGGCTCACTGGCTTTCCACCCACCCACCAAGTTATCCTTAAAGACTCTGCTCCCCAAATGCCTAGGGAGACTGACTTGAGTAATAACAAAACTCTGGTTGGCTGGGCGTGGTGGCTCATGTCTGTAATCCAGCACTTTCGAAGGCCAAGATGGGTGGATCACTTGAGTTCAGGAGTTCGAGACAGGCCTGGCCAACATGGTGAAACCCTGTCTCTACTAATAAGGGAGGAGACCACCCCTCATATTGTCTCATGCCCAATTTCTGCCTCCAAAGAAAGAAGAAGTAAAAACTAAAAGACAGAAATGAAATCCACAGGCAGACAGCCCGGCGCTGCGCCCTGGGCCTGGTAGTTAAAGATCGACCCCGACCTAATTGGTTCTGTTATCTATAGATTACAGACATTGTATAGAAATGCACTGTGAAGGCCAGGCATGGTGGCTCAAGCCTGTAATCCCAGCACTTTGGGAGGCTGAGACAGGGTGGATCACGAGGTCAGGAGATCGAGACCATCCTGGCTAACATGGTGAAACCTGTCTCTACTAAAAAAAAAAAAAAAAAAAAAAAAAAAACACTAGCTGGGCGAGGTGGTGGGCGCCTGTAGTCCCAGCTACTAAGGAGGCTGAGGCAGGAGAATGGCGTAAACCTGGGAGGCGGAGCTTGCAGTGAGCAGAGATCCGGCCACTGCACTCCAGCCTGGGCGACAGAGCGAAACTCCGTCTCAAAAAAAAAAAAAAAAGAAAGAAGAAAAACTTTACCGGGCGCGGTGGCTCATGCCTGTAATCCCAGCACTTTGGGAGGCCGAGGCGGGCGGATCACGAGGTCAGGAGATCCAGGCCATCTTGGCTAACATGGTGAAACCCCGCCTCTACTAAAAATGCAAAAAGTTAGCTGGGCGTGGTGGCGGGCGCCTGTAGTCCCAGCTACTCTGGAGGCTGAAGCAGGAGAATGGCCTGAACCCGGGAGGCAGAGCTTGCAGTGAGCCGAGATGGCGCCACTGCACTCCAGCCTGGGCGACAGAGTGAGACTCCGTCTCAAAAAAAAAAAAAGAAGAAAAACTTGAGCCAGCCTGGGAAGGACCCTACCTTGTGCTGCTAACCACCAAGACTGCTGTTCATACGGCAAAAAAAGGATGGACTCATCACACCCAAGTCAAGAAAGCGCCACCCACTACAGATTTGTGGGCCATAGACCCAGGGGAAAACCCTACCAAACTAAAGAGAAGAAAAATTTAACTCTTTTAATCTATTCTATTACTCTTTCTTCTTTCATCGTTACTGACCATCTAGTTATTAATATAACCATGTCAATTTTTATTATTGCATTTAATGCTTGCCTTGTTATACCCTGTGAGGACTTGCCAAGTCAAAGATAGCTTTCTACTTCAGAAAAGTACTTCTGTTCCTCCTGACTCTCCTCAGACTGGGCATTAGTAAACTAGGACCATTTAATCCAGGGAGATTTCAATGAAGACCCCAGTGCCAACCAGGAGTGTTGCCCCCCGTTGTACAGCTTTCGTGCCATAGTTGGTCCAAAGTTCTGTGGACCACTAAAGAGCAAGGATGGACGGCCCCAACTGGTTTTTGTAATTTCCCTAAAACCATACATTCATTTTACTAGAGGATCATAGAAGTCAAAGACTTAAACTTTAGCACTTAAGACAGGATACCAAGGCCGGGCGCAGTGGCTCAAGCCTATAATCCCAGCACTTTGGGAGGCCGAGACGGGCAGATCACGAGGTCAGGAGATTGAGACCATCCTGACTAACGTGGTGAAACCCCGTCTCTACTAAAAAAATACAAAAAACTAGCCGGGCGAGGTGGTGGCACCTGTAGTCCCAGCTACTCGGGAGGCTGAGGCAGGAGAAGGGCATGAACCCGGGAGGCGGAGCTTGCAGTGAGCTGAGATCCGGCCACTGCACTCCAGCCTGGGCGACAGAGCGAGACTCTGTCTCAAAAAAAAAAAAAAGAGAATACCAAGATGCAAATGCCTGGTTAAAATGGATCAAATATGGCCGGGCGCGGTGGCTCAAGCCTGTAATCCCAGCACTTTGGGAGGCCGAGACGGGCGGATCACGAGGTCAGGAGATCGAGACCATCCTGGCTAACATGGTGAAACCCCGTCTCTACTAAAAAATACAAAAAACTAGCCGGGCGAGGTGGCGGGCGCCTGTAGTCCCAGCTACTTGGGAGGCTGAGGCAGGAGAATGGCGTAACCCGGGAGGCGGAGCTTGCAGTGAGCTGAGATCCGGCCACTGCACTCCAGCCCGGGCGACAGAGCGAGACTCCGTCTCAAAAAAAAAAAAAAAAAAAAACAAAAAAAATGGATCAAATATTCCATCTGCACATTAAACAAAAGCAATTGTTATGCTTGTGCACATGGCAGGCCAGAGGCCCAGATTGTCCCCCTTCCACTAAAGTGGTCCTCCAGTCGACCAGGCGTAGGCTGCATGATAGCTCTTTTCCAGGATTCTATAGCCTGGAGTAATAAGTCATGCCAGGCTCTCTCTGCTATATCCTGAAGTCCCTGCGGGTCAGCCCCCGAGGGCCATCCAGCTTCTGTCCCCCAACACTAAGTTCACTTCGTATCTCTCACGGCAGGGAGGAAATTTAGCATTCCTTGGAGACCTGAAGGGATGTGATGAGCTTAAGAATTTTCAAGAGTTTATCAATCAGTCAGCCCTTGTTCATTCCCGAGCGGATGTGTGGTGGTATTGTGGTGGACCTTTACTGGGCACTCTGCTGAATAACTGGAGTGGCACTTGTACTTTAGTCCAATTGGCTATCCCTTTCACCCTGGCATTTCATCAACCAGAAGGGAAAAAAAAAAAAAGACATCATAAAGCGAGAGAAGCCCCTTATGGGTCTTTCAACTCTCATGTCTATTTAGACGCAATTGGAGTCCCACAAGGAATACCAGATCAATGTAAAGCTTGAAATCAAATAGCTGCAGGATTGGGGTCAATATTTTTGTCGGTGACAGTTAATAAAAATGTAGATTAGATAAACTACATCTATTACAACCAACAGCAACGAGATTTCATGAGTTAAAAGAAAAACTCATGTCAGCCCTAGCCCTGAGGCTACCTGACCTGACAAAACTCTTTACACTCTATGTGTCAGAAAGAGAAAAAATGGCAGCTGGAGTTTTAACCCAGACTGTGGGGCCCTGGCCAAGGCCAGTGGCCTATCTCTCAAAACAACTAGACAGAGTTTCCAAAGGCTGGGCCCCAGGTCTAAGGGCCCTAGCAGAAAAGGCCCTGTTAGCACAAGAAGCAGATAAACTAACCCTTAGGTAAAACCTGATTATAAAGGCCACCCATGCTGTGGTAACTTTAATAAATACCAAAGGACATCATTGGTTAACAAATGCTAGATTAACCAAGTACCAAAGCTTGCTATGTGAAAATCCCCACATAACCATTGAAGTTTGCAAAACCCTAAACCCCACCACCTTGCTCCCGGTATCAGAGAGCTCAGTTGAACATAACTGTGTAGAGGTGTTGGACTCAGTTTATTCTAGCAGGCCCAACCTCCGAGACCATCTTTAAACGTCAGTAGACTGTAAGTGGTACGTGGTCGGGAACACCTTCGCCAACCCCTGCCAAGTGACTCTGAAGAAGACAACAAGCCCTGCTCCAGTCACACCCAGAAGCTGACTGGTCCACGCACGGCTGAAGCATGAGGAAACTCATCGTGGGACTCATTTTCCTTAAAATTTGGACTTGTACAGTAAGGACTTCAACTGACCTTCCTCAGACTGAGGGCTGTTTCCAGTGTATACATCAAGTCACTGAGGTAGGACAAAACGATGCTACGGTCCTATTATTTTATGGTTATTATAAGTATACTGGAACTCTAAAAAGAACTTGTTTGTATAATGTTATTCTATACAAATTATGTAGCCCAGGAAATGACCAACCTGATGTATGTTATGACCCATCTGAGCCTCCCATGACCACAGTTCTTAAAATAAGATTAAGGACTGAGGACTGGTGGGGGCTCATAAATGATATGAGTAAAGTGTTAGCCAAAACAGAAAAAAAAAGAAAAAGAAAAAAAGGGTGCCCAAACAAGTCACCTTAAAATTTGATACCTGTGCTGTCATTAATAGTAATAAGTTAGGAATAAGGTGTGGTTCTCTTAATTAGGGAAGAGGCTATATGGCAGAAAATAAGTACATCTGTCATAAATTAGGCCTGTGTGGAAATAAATGTAATTAGTGGTCTTGTGTCATTTAGGCCACTTGGATAAAAGGAAAAAAATGATGAAAAGGATCCAGTCCACCTTCAGAGAGGAAAAAATGGCTCTTCCTGTACTGAGGGTCAATGTAACCCCTTAGAGCTAGTAATAACCAATCCCCTTGATCCTCACTGGAGAAAAAGAGGAGTGTGTGACCTTAGGAATTGATGGGGCCAGACCGGATCCTCGAGTAAATATCTTGGTCCCAGGAGAAGTTTACAAACGCTCTCCTGAGCCAGTGTTTCAAACTTTCTTTTTTTTTTTTGAGAGGGAGTCTTGCTCTGTGCCCCAGGCTGGAGTGCAGTGGCGCGATCTCAGCTCACTGCAAGCTCCGCCCCCCCGGGTTCACGCCATTCTCCTGCCTCAGCCTCCCAAGTAGCTGGGACTACAGGCGCCCACCACCACGCCTGGCTAATTTTCTTGTATTTTTAGTAGAGACAGGGTTTCACCGTGTTAGCCAGGATGGTCTCGATCTCCTGACCTCGTGATCCACCCACTTCGGCCTGCCAAAGTGCTGGGATTACAGGCTTGAGCCACCGCGCCCGGCCTGCCAGTGTTTCAAACTTTCTATGATGAACTAAATGTATCAGTACCAGAAATTCCAGGAAAAACAAGAAATTTGTTTTTGCAATTAACCGAGCATGTAACCCAGCCTCTCAATGTCACTTCATGTTATGTATGTGGAGGAACTGTAATGGGAGATCAATGGCCATGGGAAGCCCGAGAATTAGCGCCTACAGACCCAGTTCCTGATGAATCCCCAGCTCAAAAGAATCACCCTGATAATTTCTGGGTCCTAAAAGCCTCAATTATTGGACAATATTGCATAGCTAGAGAAGGAAAAGAATTCACTCACCCTGTAGGACGACTTAGTTGTCTGGACAGAAACTGTATAATGGTACCACAAAAACAGTCACTTGGTGGAGTTTAAATCAAACAGAGAGGAATCCATTCAGCAAATTCCCAAAGTTGCAAACCGTGTGGACCCACCTGGAGTCCCACCGGGGGCCTGGACAGCCCCCACTGGATTGTATTGGATATGTGGGCATAGAGCTTATGCCAAATTACCTGACCAGTGGGCAGGTAGCTGTGTTGTTGGCACTATTAAACCATTTTTCTTCCTACTACTGCCCATAAAAACAGGTGAAATCCTGGGCTTCCCTGTCTATGCTTCCCATGGAAAGAGAAGCATAGCTATAGGAAATTGGAAAGATGATTAATGGACCCCTGAGGGAATCATACAATGTTATGGGCCTGCTACTTGGGCACAAGACGGCTCATGGGGATACCAGACCCCAATTTACATGATCAACCACATCATACGGTTACAAGCTGTCTTAGAAATAATCACTAATAAAACCAGCAGAGCCTTGACTATTCTGACCCGGCAAGAAACTCTGATGAGAAATGCTATCTATCAAAATAGACTGGCTCTCGACTACTTGCTAGCAGCTGAAGGAGGGGTCTGTGGAAAATTTAACCTTACTCATTGCTTGCCTACACATAGATAATCAAGGGCAAGTGGTTGAAGACATAGTTAGAGATATGACAAAACTGGCACATGCGCCCGTGCAAGTGTGGCATGGATTTGATCCTGGGGCCATGTTTGGAAAATGGTTCCTAGCGCTAGGAGGATTTAAAACTCTTTTTTTTTTTTTTTTTTTTTTTTGAGACGGAGTCTCGCTCTGTCGCCCGGGCTGGAGTGCAGTGGCCAGATCTCAGCTCACTGCAAGCTCCGCCTGCCTGGGTTTACGCCATTCTCCTGCCTCAGCGTCCCGAGTAGCTGGGACTACAAGCGCCCGCCACCTCGCCCGGCTAGTTTTTTTTTTTATATTTTTTAGTAGAGACGGGGTTTCACCATGTTAGCCAGGATGGTCTGGATCTCCTGACCTTGTGATCCGCCCGTCTCGGACTCCCAAAGTGCTGGGATTACAGGCTTGAGCCACCGCGCCCGGTCTTAAAACTCTTATAATAGGAGTTATAATAATAGGAACCTGCCTACTGCTCCCTTGTTTGCTACCTGTACTTCTTTGAATGATAAAAAGCTTCATCGCTACCTTAGTTCACCAAAATGCCTCAGCACAAATGTACTATATAAATCACTATCGATCTGTCTTGCAAGAAGACATGGGTAGTAAAAATGAAAGTGAGAACTCGCCCTAATAAAATGAGTGAGAGCCTCAAAAGGGGGGATAAGGGAGGAGACCACCCCTCATATCGTCTTATGCCCAATTTCTGCCTCCAAAGAAAGAAGAAGTGAAAACTAAAAGGCAGAAATGAAATCCACAGGCAGATAGCCCAGCGCCGCACCCTGGGCCTGGTAGTTAAAGATCGACCCCTGACCTAATCGGTTCTGTTATCTATAGATTACAGACATTGTATAGAAATGCCCTGTGAAAATCCCTAACTTGTGTTGTTCCGATCTAATTACCAGTGCATGCAGCCCCCAGTCACGTACCCCCTGCTTGCTCAATCACGACCCTTTCACACGCACCCCCTTAGAGTTGTGAGCCCTAAAAGGGACAGGAATTGTTCACTCAGGGAGCTTGGCTCTTGAGACAAAAGTCTTGCTGATGCCCCCGGCCGAATAAACTCCTTCCTTCTTTAACTCGGTGTCTGAGGAGTCTTGTCTGCCGCTCGTCCTGCTACACCAAAAATACAAAAAAATTAGCCGAGCATGGTGGGGCATGTCTGTAATCCCAGCTACTCTACTCGGGAGGGCTGAGGCAGGAGCATTGCTTGAACCCGGGAGGCGGAGGTTCCAGTGAGCTGAGATGGCGCCATTGCACTCTAGCCTGGGCAATAAGAGCAAAAACTATGTCACACACACACACACACACACACACACACACACACACACACAAACTATGGTCTTCCGCACAGCTGGCTTTGCCTGAATTACTCTTTCTCCACTGCAATTCCCATCTTGATGAATCGGCTCTGTCTAGGCAGCGGGCAAGGTGATCCCCCTGGGCAGTTACACAACCAGCTTTCCATCTTGCGAACAGTCTAATGATCTTTACATAGATTTTTAAAAATCCAGTTTGACAATGATTATCTAATATATTTTTTTCATATCAAATGTTTCTATCTAGTGGGAATCTTTGAGCTGGATTTTTCCAACATTATCTCCCTTTGCAGCAAATTTGAAATAAAAAATTTTAACCTGTGGTCATATAAGTATGTCTTCTCATGTCCTCTCTTCCCACCACCTCTGACACATACCTACACTTTTATTATTATTATCATTATTATTTTTTTTTGAGACGGAGTCTCGCTCTGTCGCCCAGGCTGGAGTGCAGTGGCCAGATCTCAGCTCACTGCAAGCTCCGCCTCCCGGGTTTACGCCATTCTCCTGCCTCAGCCTCCCGAGGAGCTGGGACTACAGGCGCTGCCACGTCGCCCGGCTAGTTTTTTGTAGTTTTTAGTAGAGACGGGGGTTTCACCGTGTTAGCCAGGATGGTCTCGATCTCCTGACCTCGTGATCCGCCCGTCATGGCCTCCCAAAGTGCTGGGATTACAGGCTTGAGCCACCGCGCCCGGCCTATTATTATTATTGTTATTATTTTATGTATTTATTTTGAGATGGAGTTTTCGCTCTTGTTGCCCAGGCTGGAGTGCAGTGGTGCGATCTTGGCTCACTGCAACTTTCACCTCTCCAGTTCAAGTAATTTTCCTGCCTCAGCCTCCTGAGTAGCTGGGATTACAGGCACCAGCCACCACACCTGGCTAATTTTTGTGTTTTTAGTAGACATAGGGTTTCACCATGTTGGTCAGGCTGGTCTTGAACTCCTGATCTCAAGTGATCCGCCTGCCTCAGGCTCCCAAAGTGCTGGGATTACAGGCGTGAGCCACCTGCCCAGCCAGAACTACACTTTTAGAGAGAGCTACTCACAAGAGAAAATTGGGCAAGAAAAAAAACTAAGATTTTCAACGAAGAAACTATAGGGTGGGGGTGGGGAGGCACGTCCACAGCCACATCTTTTGTTTAATCTTTCTGAAAGATCCTCCAAGTTTCCTTTAACAGTTTCCTGGCACTCCTTAAACCCTGGTGGCCTAAGGCCGGTGCGGTGGCTCATGCCCGTAAGCCCAACACATTGGAAGGCCAAGGCGGCGGATCACCTGAGGTCAGAAGTTCAAGACCATCCTGGCCAACATGGTGAAACTCCGTCTCTATAAAAACACAAAAATTAGCCGGGTGTGGTGGCGCCTGTAATCCCAGCTACTCAGGAGGCTAAGGCAGGAGAATCACTTGAACCCAGGAGGCGGAGGTTGCAGTGAACTGAGATCGCACCATTGCACTCCAGCCTGGGCGACAGAGTGAGTACCTGTCTCAAAAAGAAAAAGAAAAAGAAAAAAATGGCCAGGTGCGGTGGCTCATGCCTCTAATCCCACCACTTTGGGAGGCCGAGGTGGGCGGATCATAAGATCAGGAGTTCGAAACCATCCTGGAGGTCGGGCGCGGTGGCTCAAGCCTGTAATCCCAGCACTTTGGGAGGCCGTGACGGGCGGATCACGAGGTCAGGAGATCGAGACCATCCTGGCTAACACGGTGAAACCCCGTCTCTACTAAAAACTACAAAAAACTAGCCGGGCGACGTGGCAGTGCCTGTAGTCCCAGCTACTTGGGAGGCTGAGACAGGAGAATGGCGTGAACTCAGGAGGCGGAGCTTGCAGTGAGCTGAGATCCGGCCACAACACTCCAGCCTGGGTGACAGAGCGAGACTCCATCTCAAAAAAAAAAAAAAAAAGGAAACCATCCTGGCTAACACAATGAAACCCCATCTCTACTAAAAACACAAAAGAAGATTTAGGGGGGCATGGTGGCACGGGCCTGTTAGTCCCAGCTACTCGGGAGGCTGAGTCAGGAGAATCGCTTGAACCGGGGAGGCGGAGGTTGCAGTGAGCGGAGATCAAGCCATTGTGCTCCAACCTGGGCAACAACAGCAAAACGCCATCTCAAAAAAAAAAAAAAAAAAAAAAAAAACCTGGTGGCCTAAAGGGCGCCCCACTCCCTCCCGCCCCCTGCCCCACTAGGCACGTAAAAAGGGGAAGAAAAACTCAAAAGCCCAAGTATTCAGCAGTCTCTGCCAATGGCAGATCAAAACAGAGGTAAAAGATCTTCAACCAAATGAAATTTGATTTACATAAGTCTCGTTTTGATCACATTTCCTGCAGCGTCTTACCCCACCCCGGACTCCCCCTGCAGGTGTCCCAAACCCCTCCCCTCCAGTTTATCCCTAACCCGTCTTGAGGGCCTGGGCTCCCAGTTCCCTCCCTCAAAGGATCTGTCGTCTTTCCGACACTCCCCGAGAGCAGAGACTGGTTTACACCACCTGGAATCCAGTCTGGCAGGTGGTGTCAGGAACTGTAACTGTTGGCATGTTCGCCACCACTGGGGTCCTGCAGGCAGAGCTGGAACTGGCCACTGGGACGCAAGCCCTCTGAGCACCGCCCAGACCCACGCTGAGAGCCTGTGACTCCAGGACCCTCATCTAGAAGCTCCTGGAAGTTGGCCCAGAAAGTCTGCCCAGCACCCACCCTGCCACCCACCCCAGCCACGTCAGGTGGGAGCACAGGAAACGTCCCAGGGTCTGCAGAGGGATCCTACAGACCATTCTCTCTCCCATCCACCTTCTTTTTTTGTTTGTTTGTTTTGTTTTTTGAGACGGAGTCTCGCTCTTGTTGCCCAGGCTGGAGTGCAATGGCGCGATCTCAGCTCACTGCAACTTCCATCTCCCAATTGCAGTGGTTCTCCTGCCTCAGCCTCCCGAGTAGCTGGGATTACAGGCATGTGCCACCACATCCGGCTAGTTTTTTGTATCTTTAGTAGAGATAGGATTTCACCATGTTGGCCAGACTAAGCTCCTGACCTCAGGTGATCCACCCACCTCGGCCTCCCAAAGTGCTGGGATTACAGGCCTGAACCACCACCCCGGCCTCCATCTGCCTTGTCATTCTAATTAACTGCTGGGGATACCTTTTGTTAACGGTAGAAAGTTATGCAAATGAGTGAAGTTGGTATTGTTATTACTAAGAGGCGCTTGGTTTCAAAATCAGTTTGAATATTCTAGCACCGAATCTTGTCTGTCCTGTGCCTGGGGACCTGCACACTCTTTGTCTTTTTCCTCCTGTGTGAATGGCAGAGTTGAGGCCTTCCTGCTCGCAAAGTGGGTGGTTTGCCAAGTTACCTGGGGTGTACGTAGAACTTGAACTTTGGAGTCAGACTGGCACAGGCTGGATGCTTCCCCTGCGCCTTGGTTACTGTTTGTCCTTATGCAAGTCTCTTGGCTTCTCGGAGTCTCAGTTTTCTCATTGGTGGAAGAGGAGTGAACACCCTCCGCAGAGAGCTGCCATGGTGACCATCTGGGAGCTGATGGAGGTAGAGTCCCTGGTGCCCTTTAGGGTGGCAATTGTGCCAGTGCTCCAAAGGACCAGGACCAGGTGGCAGTGGCTGTCTGGAACTGCTGTGGAAGAACTGGCAAGGCTGCCAGATTTCGCAAATAAAAATACATACACACGGTTAAATTTGAATTTCAAATAAGCAGCTAAATTTTGTTGTATAATTATATCCCATGCAGTATTTGGAATATACTTATACTGAAAAATTAGTCAGGCGTGATGGCTCACGCCTGTAATCCCAGCACTTTAGGAGTCCAAGGTGGGCAGATCACCTGAGGCCAGGAGCTCGAGACCAGCCTGGCAAACTTGGAGAAACCCTATCTCTACTAAAAACACCAAAATTGACCGAGCGTGGTGCTGCACATCTGTACTGCCACCTACTTGGGAGGCTGAGGCACAAGAATTGCTCGAACCCGGGAGGCAGAGGTTACAGTGAGCCTCAGTCACACCACTGCACTCCAGCCTGGGCAACAGAGAGAGACTCTGTCTCTAATAACAATAATAATAATTCATTATCTGAAACTAAATTGAACTAAGTGTCCTTTTTTCTTTTTTTTTTTTTTTTTTTTTTTTTGCAACAGGGTCTCACCCTGTCACCCAGACTGAAGAGCGGTGGAGTAATCACGGTTCACTGCAGCCTTGATCTCCTGGGATCAAGTGATCCTTCCACCTCAGCTTCCCAAGTAGGTAGGACTATAGGTGCAAGCCACCATTCCCGGCTTTTTTTTTTTTTTTTTTTTAAATTTTTGGTAGAGATGGGGTTTTGCCATGTTGCCCAGTCTGGTAACTGAGTGTTACTGTGTTTTATCTGGCTATCCTAAGAAAAGAGGTTAAAGTGCTTAGAATGGGGGTTCTTGCTGCCCCTGAGAGATGCCTTCATTTGGGATTGGGAACTCTGGGAGAGAGACGGCAAGAGCCACTGGAAGAAACATGGGCCAGGGAGGCTGAGGCAGGAGAATCGCTTGAACCTGAGAGGCAGAGGTTGCTGTGAGCCAAGATCGTGCCACTGCACTCCAGCCTGGGTGTCAGAGTGAGACTCTGTCTCAGAAAGAAAAAAAGAAAGAGAAAGAGAGAAGGAGAAAGAGAGGAAAGAAAGGAAAGGAAGGAAAGGAAGGAGAAACGTGAGCCAAAGCAGGAGAAGGATCTAGAATACCAAGGCCTGGAGAGGGCAATGACCTCCTGACCTGGTTCACTACCTGCTGATCTCAAGCCAGCAGCAAACACACTCTGGAAGCCTGGATGGGGGCTAGGCTTAGCTGGACCCGGCTCTCCAGCCTCCAGCCTCCATACCGCCCCCTCCATCAGTCAGGAGCCCACTCCCCAACCCACCTATCCCTGAGCCAAGAGACAGCGTGGAAGAAGCTACATCAAGGTGGGAAACCTGGAGCAAAGCAAGCTCTGTGTTCATTAGCCTCCAAGGAACCAGATTGCAGGAAGCCAGGAGCAGGACACACCCCAGAGGTAGTTTAACTTGCTGTGGCCAGACTGGCCACATTCACATCCTGGGTTGGACATGTGACTGCTCCATTCCTTTAGCCTCTGGGAGGACATTCATCCAACAAGCATTTCTTCATGTCCTTTGTCCATCCGACAGACAACCTCCAACTCACCCACCGTCTCCCTGAAACTCTCCCCCTTCTCCCAGGGGTCACCTGTCTGCTTCTCTCCCTCTTCTACCTCACCCCATCGGCCCCAGTGGGGCCATCTGAGGATCTCTGGGTCCACCCCGCTGCTCGGCTCACTCATTTTCACTCTCCTGACCTGCTGCAGCCTCCTCCCCACTCCCCATTGGTTCCAGCTCAGTTCCAATAAAAGCAGGTCTCGTCTTGCCATTCCCCTGCTGCAAATCTGCCCATTTTGCATTGGAGGCCAAGTCCCAGCCCTCAGGGAGAGAAAAGCAGAACAAACCAGGGTGTCTGAGTAAAACATGCCTCTTCCAGTCTCCCCAGATAAAAGTTACTCATCCCAGGTGAGGGGCTGCAGGAGACAGCTCCTGGGAGGGCCAAGGATCCAGGCTGCCAGGCCATCTCATCTGCAGGGTGGGGAGTAGAGGCACAGTGCCTCAGCCTGGGGCCAGGGCCAAAGCCCACTCCACTTACAGACTGGCCTCTGGGCTTCTATCGCAGAGGCTCAATCTTTTTTTTTTTTTTTTTTTTTTTTTTTTGAGGTGAGGGGGAGGGACGGAGTTTCACTCTTGTTGCCCAGGCTAGAGTGCAGTGACTCGATCTCAGCTCACTATAACCTTCGCCTCCCCAGTTCAAGCAATTCTTCTGCCTCAGCCTCCTGAGTAGCTGGGATTATAGGCGTGTACCACCATGTCCTGCTAATTTTGTATTTTTAGTAGAGATGGGGTTTCACTGTGTTGGTCAGGCTGGTTTCAAATCCCTGACCTCAGGTGATGCACCTGCCTCGGCCTCCCAAAGTGCTGGGATTACAGGTGTGAGCCACTGCACCCAGCCAATCTTATTCATAATATGAAAAATGTATATTAAGGGGGAGGGGGATGTTTTATTTATTATTATTACTATTATTTTTTGAGACACAGTTTTGCCTTTGTTGCCCAGGATTGCAGTGCAATACAATGGTGTGATCTCGGCTCACCGCAACCTCCGCCTCCCCGTTCAAGCGATTCTCCTGCTTCAGCCTCCCGAGTAGCTGGGGTTATAGGCATGTGCCACCATACCTGGCTAATTTTGTATTTTTAGTAGAGACGGGGTTTCTCCATGTCGGTCAGACTGGTTTCAAACTCCTGACCTCAGGTGATCCACCCGCCTTGGCCTCCCAAAGTGCTAGCATTCAGGTGTGAGCCACTGTGCCCGGCCTCTTATTTATTAATTAATTTATTTATTTTGAGATGGAGTCTCGCTCTGTCGCCCAGCCTGGAGTGCAGTGGTGTGATCTCGGCTCACTGCAACCTCCGCCTCCGGGTTCAAGCAATTTTTGCCTCGGCCTCCCAGTAGCTGGGATTACAGGCGCCCACCACCATGCCTGGCTAATTTTTGTAATTTTAGCAGAGATGGGGTTTCACCATCTTGGCCAGGCTGGTCTTGAACTTCTGACCTCATGATTCACCTACCTAATTCTTGTATTTTTAGTAGAGATGGGGTTTCGCCATGTTGCCCAGACTTGTCTTGAACTCCTGACCTCAGGTGATCTGCCCTCCTCAGCCTCCCGAAGTTCTGGGATTACAAGGGTGAACCACTGCACCGAGCTGGGGGATGTTTTTAAAATATACATTAAAACTATGAGAAAGAACATTCCACTTATCAAACTGGCAAAACAAACAAAACAAAATAACTCAAGTGAGTGGAGGTGTCTGTTCTTTGTTTTTGTTTGTTTGCTTGAGACAGGTCTCGCCCGTCACCCAGGCTGGAGTGCAGCGGCACGATCATGGCTCACTGTAGCCTCAACTTTCTGTGCTCCAGAGATCCTCCTACCTCAGCCTCCCAGGTAGCTGGGTAGCAGGGACCACAGGCGCATGCCACCATGTCCAGTTAATTTTTGTAGTTTTTGTAGAGACAGGGTTTCTACAAAACATGGTTTCGCCATGTTGCCCAGGCTGGAGATGAAGGTGTCTAAAACAGGCCCGGCCACACATTGTTTGTTGGTGGGAAAGTTAATTGGTACAACCCCTTTGTGGGGCAAACTGGTAATATCTATCAAAAAATGAAATATACAACCTCTTTGTTCCAGTAATCCCACTTTCAGAAATTTACACTACAGGTACACAAGTAACCCTATTATATATAATATGCACCAGGACAGACATTGCAGCATTTCTTTCTCTTTTTTTCTTTCTTTTTCTTTTTTTTTTTTTTTGAGATGGAGTTTCGCTCTTGTCACCCAGGCTGGAGTGCAATGGCGCGATCTTGGCTCACTGCAACCTCTGCCTCCCGAGTTCAAGCGATTCTCCTGCCTCAGCCTCCCGAGTGGCTGGGATTACAAGTGTGCGTCAGCACACCTGGCTAATTTTTTTTTTTTTTTTTTTTTTTGTATTTTTAGTAGAGAAGGGGTTTCTCCATGTTGGTCAGGCTGGTCTCGAACTCCCGACCTCAGGTGATCCACCTGCCTTGGCCTCCCAAAATGCTGGGATTACAGGCGTGAGCCACCGCGCATGGCTGCAGTATTGTTTTCACAGCTAAAGTTTGGAACTACATGGCGGCTGGTTAAATAAATTATGCTACCACCATCAATTAAATATTATGTACTATTATAAAGAATGAGGCAACTAGGTACTAAAATTAAGTCATCTTAGTTAAGATATATTATATACAAAAGTAAAGTGCCAAACATGTAAAGTTGGTGATTTAAAAACACGTGAGGGGCCAGGCATGGTGGCTCATGCCTGTAATCCCAGCAATTTGGGAAACTGAGGCAGTCAGATCATGAGGTCAGGAGTTCGAGACCAGCCTGGCTAATATGGTAAAACCTTGTCTCTACTAAAAATACAAAAAAGTAACCGGGAGTTGTGGCATGTGCCTGTAGTCCCAGCTACTCGGGAGGCTGAGGCAGAAGATTCACTTGAACCCGGGAGGCAGAGGTTGCTGTGAGCCATCATGCCACTGCACTCCAGCCTGGGCAACAGAGCAAGACTCCGTCTTCAAACAAACAAACAAACAAACAAAAAACATGTGACCAAGCACAGTGGCTCACACCTGTAATCCCACCACTTTGGGAGGTCGAAGTGGGTGGATTACTTGAGCTTAGGAGTTGAGACTGGCCTCAGCAACATGGTGAAACCCTGTCTCAAAAAAAAACACAAAAAACAAAAGCAAAACAACACACACAGACACACACAAAAATGAGCCAGGTGTGGTGGTGTGCACCTGTGGTCCCAGCCACTTGGGAGGCTGAGGTGGAAGGATCGCTTGAGCTCAGGAGATGGAGGTTGCAGTGAGCTGAGACTCCAACCTGGGTAATAGAGCAAGATTCTGTCTCAAAAAAAAAAAAAAATTTATGGGCTGGGCACAGTAGCTCATGCCTATAATCCCAGCACTTCGGGAGGCTGAGGCAGGTGGATCACAAGGTCAAGAGATGGAGACCAGCCTGGCCAACATGGCGAAACCCTGTCTCTATTAAAAATACAAAAATTAGCCGGGCATGGTGGCGCATGCCTGTAGTCCTAAGTACTCGCGAGGCTGAGGCAGGAGAATCGCTTGAACCTGGGAGGCAGAGGTTGCAGTGAGCCAAGATCGAGCCACTGCCCTCCAGCCTGGCAACAGAGCGAGACTCTGTCTCAAAAAAAAAAAAAAAAAAAAAATACATATATATATATATATACACACACACACACACACACATATATGTATATACACATAAAAATATATAAATATATATGTATATACACATACATGTAAATGTTACATATATATAAAATGTCTCTAGAAAGATAAGAAAGTAGGCCGGGCGCGGTGGCTCAAGCCTGTAATCCCAGCACTTTGGGAGGCTGTGGCGGGTGGATCACGAGGTCAGGAGATCAAGACCATCCTGGCTAACATGGTGAAACCCCATCTCTACTAAAAATACAAAAAATTAGCCGGGCGAGGTGGCGGGCGCCTGTAGTCCCAGCTACTTGGAGGCTGAGGAGGGAGAATGGCGTGAACCCGGGAGGCGGAGCTTGCAGTGAGCTGAGATCGTGCCACTGCACTCCAGCCTGGGAGACACAGCGAGACTCCGTCTCAAAAAAAAAAAAAAAGAACGAAAGATAAGAAAGAGGTAACAACAGTGGGTGTCCTAGCTAGGGTGAAGTACTGTGAGACCAGGGATAGCAGTGGGAGGGAGACTGACTTTTTGGTGCCTTTTGACTTTTATGCATGTATTTCATATATATACAGGAAATATGTATTTCATATTTTATATGTAAAAAGTATATATGCATATGTAAATAATTTTAAAAGCAAGCAACTTTTCTCCCGCAGTGTTCCACTAGAGAAGATGATGAACATATTAAATAGCTGCATGGCCCTGGGCCAGGTCCTCCCTCTCCCTGGGCCTCAGTTTCTTGTTTAGACAATGGGAGTTTTGGATCAGGAGACTATTCCTACATTCTTCTTAAATCTTACTTCTAATCAGCCAAATGAATACTGGTGCAGTGACCATAAAATAACATTTGGCCGGGCGCAGTGGCTCACGTCTATAATCCTAGCACTTTGGGAGGCTGAGGCAGGTGGATCACTTGAGGTCGGGAGTTCAAGACCAGCCTGACCAACATGGAAAAACCCCGTCCCTACTAAAAATACAAAATTAGCCAGGGGTGGTGGCCCATGCCTGTAATCCCAGCTACTCAGGAGACTGAGGCAGGAGAATCGCTTGAACCCGGGAGGCAGAGGTTGCAGTGAGCTGAGATCGTGCCATTGCACTCCAGCCTAGGCAACAAGAGTGAAACTCCATCTCAAAAAAAAGAAAAAAAACAAAAATTAGTCGGACATGGTGGCATGCTTGTAATCCCAGCTACTCAGGAGGCTGAGGCAGGGGAATCACTTGAACTCAGGAGGTGGAGGTCACAGTGAGCCAAGATTGAGCCACTGCACTCTAGCCTGGGCGACAGATCCTGACTCCACCTGCAAAAAAAAAAAAACAAAAAAAAACAAAAAAAAAACGCCGGGCGCGGTGGCTCACACCTGTAATCCTAGCACTTTGGGAGGCCGAGGCAGGCAGATTGCCTGAGCCCAGGAGTTCAGACCAGCCTGGGCAACACGGTGAAATCTCATTTCTACTAAAATAAAAAAAATCAGCTGGGCATGGTGGTGTGCACCTGTAATCCCACCTACTCGGGAGGCTGAGGCAGGAGAATTGCTTGAACCTGGGAGTCAGGGGTTGCAGTGAGCAGAGATTGTACCACGGCACTCTAGCCTGGAGACAGAACAAGACTCTGTCTTAAAAAAAAAAGATAATATTTGATGGCATGCAGGGGGCATAATATAAAATGGTGCTGTTGAAACCAGGATGCAGTGCCCATCACCTGAGGAACAGGGTCATTTCTCTGACCCCAAGTACCCATAGGCAAAGCTGCATCTGCCTGGACTAGAGGAGCCTGCCGGGGGCCCTGCTAGCTCCTGCCGAGGTCAGCTCCCCAAGCCTTGGCAGCTTATCCTGCCTCCGCCCACTGAGGCCCTAGGCTGGCCCAGGGGCGGAGCTGAAGCCTGGCCTGTCTCTGGCTTCCTCCTTACTCTATCAGGCTCTGCCTAGTTTACCTGTCTGCCTGGACTTTCCTCCCCTCCTTCCTGTGCCCGTTCAAAGGCGGTAGCTCTGGCACCATGCTAAAGCTGGAATCCTACCCAGCTCCTTTCCTGAGCCAGGTCTGTGCAGGTGGCTGAGAGACCCAAGATGCCTGGCCACAGCAATCTGAGGCCTCAGAGTACACACAAGACCCAGCCTCAGCAGGAAGCCTCCTTGTTCCAAAGTACTGGGTCTTCCTCTTAATATAGTACTGGGCCTTTCTTTTAATATTTGAAGCCAAAGGAAAAATACATGGGAATCAGAGGAGTCAAAACTGGACACATTTCCTGCTCCTCATTCCCCCTTCTTTTCGTCCTAAGTTTGGAATCAGAGGACTTGAGTTCCTGTCCTAAATTAGCCCTGGCTCCCTGAAGAAGTCACTCCCCTTCTTGGGGCCTCATTTGCAAGAAGAGGGGCTTGGGCTCAGAAAGCTACATATTAACAGGTGTCCCCAGGTGGTTCCAATGCAGCTTTTTTTTTCAGTGACAGGCTTTTTTTTTTTGAGACAGAGTCTCACTCTGTTGCCAGGCTGGAGTGCAGTGGTGCAATTTCAGCTCACTGCAACCTCCACCTCCCAGGTTCAAGTGATTCTCCTGCCTCAGTCTCCCGAGTAGCTGGGATTACAGGCACGCACCACCACACCCAGCTAGTTTTGTTTTTGTATTTTTAGTAGAGATGGGGTTTCACTGTGTTAGCCAGGATAGTCTTGATCTCCTGACCTTGTGATCTGCCCGCCTCGGCCTCCCAAAGTATTGGGATTGCAGGCGTGAGCAATCCCAATTGGGATTGTAGTGACAGGCTTTAAGAAGCAACTGCCGCCGGGCATGGTGGCTCACGCCTGTAATCTCAGTACTTTGGGAGACTGAGGCAGGCGGATCACTTAAGGTCAGGAGTTCGAGATCAGCCTGGCTAACATGGTGAAACCGTGTCTCTACTAAAAATACAAAAATTAGCCGGGCGTGGTGGTGGGCGCCTGTAATCCCAGCTACTGGGGAGGCTGAGGCAGGAGAATTGCTTGAACCCGAGAGGCAGAGGTTGCAGTGAGCTAAGATCATGCCATTGTGCTCCAGCCTGGGCCACAGAGTGAGACTCTGTCTCAAAACAAAACAAAACAAAGCAAAAAAGATAAAAGGACGAACCCACTGGTTTGCAACAACTGGAATGAATCTTAAAATAATTATGCCAGCCTGGGCAACATAGTCAGACCCCTGTCTCTACAAAACATTTCAAAATTAGCCAGGTGTGGTGGTATGTGCTGGTAGTCCCAGCTGCCTGGGAGGCTAAAGCAGGAGGATCGCTTGAACTCACGAATGTGAGGCTGCAGTGAGCCACGATTTCACCACTATACTCCAGCCTGGGAGACAGCAACACTCTGTCTCAATACTACTACTAATAATTAACTAATTAATTAAAAATAAATAAATGGCCAGGCACAGTGGCTCATAGCTGTAATCCCAGCATTTTGGGAGACCAAGGCAGGCAGATCATGAAGTCAGGAGTTTGAGACCAGCCTGGCCAACATAGTGAAACTCCCATCTCCACTGAAAATACAAAAATCAGCCAGTGAGATGATGGCAGGTGCCTATAGTCCCAGCTACTCAGGAGGCTGAGGCAGGAGAATCACTTGAACCCGGGAGGCAGAGGTTGCAGTGAGCCGAGATTGCACCACTGCGCTCCAGTCTGGCGACAGAGGGAGACACCATCTCAAATAAATAAGTAAGTAAATAAATAAATAAATAAATAATAAATAAATAAAATAATTATGCTGAGTGAAAGAAGACTAAAGAGAGTATATAGGTTTGCTTTCATTTCTAAAAAATTCTAGAAAGTGACAGAAAGGGGATCAGAAAGTGGCTGGAGTGAAAGGAAAGAGGGAAAGATTACAGCAAGGCACAAAGAAACTTTTAGGTGTGATGGAGAGGTTTATTATCTTAATAGGGTGATGTTTTCATGAGTGTTTACAGTATGTCAAAACTCATAAGTTTTATGTCAATTATCAGGTCATTTTAAAAGGTGATGATGAATGAACATGTGTTCAGCATATACCCTGAATGCAGCCAGACACTGAAGTCGCTTGTGGAAATCAACTGGATTTTTTTTTTTTTTTTTGAGATGGAGTCTTGCTCTGTTGCCCAGGCTGGAGTACAGTGGCATGATGGCTTACTGCAACCTCTGCCTCCTGGGTTCAAGCAATTCTTCTGTCTCAGCCTCCCAAGTAACTGGGATTACAGGCACTCGCCACCACACCGGCTAATTTTTGTATTTTTTGGTAGAGACGAGGTTTCACCATGTTAGCCAGGCTGGTCTGGAACTCCTGAACTCAAGTGATCGACCAGCCTCAGCCTCTCAAAGTGCTGGGATTACAGGCATGAGCTGCTGTGCTTGGCCGTGGATGATCTTAAGAACAAAGAAAAGAAAACCCAACTTGAAGTGAGATAAACAATAATAAAATGTACCATCTCATCTACCTGGAAGGCCAGAGGCTACAGGGACAGTTTGACTGCTCCCCTCCTAGTACCAGACGCTATATTGAGCTACATCATGGAAGCTCCATAACTGTCAGGGAACTTAGCTACAAATAATGGAATCTACTCTAACTAGTTAAAGCAGCCAAGGAATGTATTTAAAGATATAAATGACTCACACAGTCTCTGAAAGGGATAGAGAATTGGGCTTGGAGGCTACTTGGCCAGGAATAATACCCAAATTTTGCTGCTGGACTGTTGTTATCAGCAGAGCCTCTGCTTTTTGCCATCACTAGACATTGCAGCTCACAAGTGGGAGGGGTGTCTCTACTCCCGGGGCCTCCACTCCCACTGCCCTCAAAAGCTCTGTGTCAGCCAGGCGCGGTGGCTCACGTCGGTAATCCCAGCACTTTGGGAGACCGAGGCAGGTGGGTCACAAGATCAGGAGATCGAGACCATCTGGCTAACATAGTGAAACCCGGTCTCTACTAAAAATACAAAAAATTAGCTGGGTGTGGTGGCAGGCACCTGTAGTCGCAGCTACTCGGGAGGCTGAGGTAGGAGAATCGCTTGGACCCAGGAGGCGGAGATTGCAGTGAGCCGAGATCGCATTACTGCACTGCAGCCTGGGCAATAGAGAGACTCTGTCTGAAAACAAACAAAACAAACAAAGAAAAAAAGCTCTGTGTCTACGGCATTCTCATCCTCGTACAGCTCACCTCTGAATGGATATCAACTGCATCTGATTGGATGAGCCCGCACTGTATGCCTGAGTGCTAGCTACATGGGAAGCTGGGTACAAGAGTCTATCTTCCACCTTGGGGAAGCAGAACTCATCGTGTCTTGACATAGAATGGGTTTTCAAAAAGATGCTGAATGACTGGGTGCGGTGTCTCACGCCTGTCATCCCAGCATTTTGGGAGGCCGAGGTGGACGGATCACTTGAGGCCAGGAGTTTGAGACCAGCCTGGCCAACGTGGTGAAAACCCATCTCTACTAAAAATATGAAAATTAGCGGCCGGGCGCGGTGGCTCAAGCCTGTAATCCCAGCACTTTGGGAGGCCGAGACGGGTGGATCACAAGGTCAGGAGATCGAGACCATCCTGGCTAACATGGTGAAACCCCGTCTCTACTAAAAAAAATACAAAAAACTAGCCAGGCGAGGTGGCGGCGCCTGTAGTCCCAGCTCCTCGGGAGGCTGAGGCAGGAGAATGGCGTAAAGCCGGGAGGCGGAGCTTGCAGTGAGCTGAGATCTGGCCACTGCACTCCAGCCTGGGTGACAGAGCGAGACTCCGTCTCAAAAAAAAAAGAAAAAAAAAAAAAAGAAAATTAGCCGGGCGTGGTAGCACACACTTGTAATCCCAGCTACTCAGGAGGCTGAGGCAGGAGAATCCCTTGAACCCAGGAGACGGAGGTTGCAGTGAGCTGAGATCGCACTACTGCGCTCCAGCCTGGGCAACAGATGGAGACAGTGTCAAAAAAAAAAGAAAAAAGAAAAAAGAAAGATGCTGGGTGGTGACAATATTAAAAACATCCACTATAAGCCCTATTAGAGATTATCCCAGCCTGGTCAACATGGAGAAACTCCACCTCTACAAAAAATACAAAATTTAGCCAGGCGTGGTGGCAAGTGCCTGTACTCCCAGCTAGTTGAGGGACTGAGGCTAGAGAATCACTCGAACCCTGGGCAGTCAAGGCTGCAGTGAACTATGTTCCTGCCACAGCACTCCAGCCAGAGTGACAGAGTGAGACCCTGTCTCAAAACAAAACAAACAAACAAAGAAAACAAAACAAAAAAAAGAAAAGAAAGAAACTAGGAAATAAAGAAAAATCAGAATGCTGTACCTGTTAATGGAAGTTCACAATACTGCATATGAAACAGTCTAGGAGGCCGGGCACAGTGACTCACGCCTGTAATCCCAGCACTTTGGGAGGCCCAGGCAGGCAGATCACAAGGTCAGGAGATCGAGACCACCCTGATTAACACGGTGAAACCCCGTGTCTAGTAAAAATACAAAAAATTAACCGGGCGTGGTGGCGGGCGCCTTTGTCCCAGCTACTCGGGAGGCTGAGGCAGGAGACTCAAAGGTGATCAAGTTGCTAGATCCGACTACTGCTTTACATGAAATACAGAAAATAGGAATATTAAATGATACCGTGAGGACACAATCAGTAAAACCCAGATTTTATTTTTTCTATTTGTTTGTTTGTTTTCTGAGATGGAATTTCACTCATTGCCCAGGCTGGAGTGCAGTGGCACGATCTTGGCTCACTGCAACCTCCGCCTCCCAGGTTCAAGCGATTCTCTTGCATCAGCCTCCAGAGTAGCTGGGATTACAGGCGCCCACCACCACGCCTGGCTAACTTTTTAGTATTTTTAGTAGAGATGGGGTTTCACCATGTTGGCCAGGCGGGTGTCGAACTCCTGACCTCAGGTGATCCGCCTACCTCGGCCTCCCAAAGTGCTGGGATCACAGGCATGAGTCACTGTGCTTGCAGAAAGATTTTAGAAGATGGAACCTCGTGATTAAAAGAAACATAAGAGACATATTAACAAACCAAAACACATGGCTCTTTTCTAGATCATAATTCAAACAAACTGTAAAAAGAATAATGATGATGATGATGAGACAGTGGGAATATTTGAACACTGAATATTTGATGATATTAAGGAATTATTACACTCCTGTAATCCAGCACTTTGGGAGGTCAAGGCACTTGAGCCCAGGAGTTCAAGACCTGGGCTTGTGAGCAACATGGTGAAACCCTATTTCTACAAAAAATACAAAAATTAGCCGAGTGTGGTGGCATGCACCTCTCATCCCAGCTTCCTAGGAGGATCACTTGAGTCTAGAAGGTGGAGGCTGCAGTGAGTTGTGATCATGCCGCTGCACCCCAGCCTGGTTAATAGGGCGAGACCCCATCTCCAAAAAAAGAGATAGAGGCCAGGACCGGTGGCTCACGCCTGTAATCCCAGCACTGTGGGAGGCCAAGACAGGAGAATCATGAGGTCAGGAGTTCAAGACCAGCCTGACCAACATGGTGAAACCCCGTCTCTACTGAAAATACAGAAATTAGCCAGGCATGTTGGCGCCTGCCTCTAATCCCAGCTACTCGGGAGGCTGAGGCGGGAGAATTGCTTGAACCCACGAGGTGGAGGTTGCAGTGAGCCAAGATCGTGCCACTGCACTCCAGCCTGGGTGACAGAGCGAGACTCCATCTCAAAAAAAAAAAAAAAAAAAAAAAAAAAAAAAAAAAAAAAAAAAAAAAAAAAAAAAGAAGAGATGGAATTGCTGGGGGCTGGAAGGATGTTACAAAATCTCCCTCAATTCTTACCATGCTGGCAAAGCCGACTCCAGCCAGATAAAGCTGTAGCCTTCAGAGAGATGCAGAGGGTGGTATTGACAGCAGGGCACCTTGGTAAGCCTGGGGCCATGTGTCATCCACTGCAGTTCCTTTGGAAGAATTAATGTTATTGCTTTGATTATATGGCTATATTTTCATACACTTTTCCAAAGCCAGGTGTGGTCACTTATGTCTGTAATCCCAGAGCTTTGGGAGGCCAAAGTGGGAGGATAGCTGGAGCTCAGGAGTTCAAGATCAACCTGGGCAACATAGCAAGACCCCATCTGTAAAAAAAAAAAAAAAGAAGGAGGCCGGGCGCAGTGGCTCACGCCTGTAATCTCACCACTTAGCGGGGCCAAAGCGGGCGCATCACAAGGTCAGTTCGAGACCAGCCAGGCCAATATGGTGAAACCCCGTCTCTACTAAAAACACAAAAATTAGCCAGGCATAGTGGCAGCCGCCTGTAGTCCCAGCTACTCGGGAGGCTGAGGCATGAGAATCACTTGAACCGAAGAGGTGGAGGTTACAGTGAGCCGAGATCGCGCCATTGCACTCCAGCCTGGGCGACAGCCTGAGCGAGACTCCTTCTCAAAAAAAAAAAAAAAAAAAAAAAAATGGCCAGGCGTGGTGGCTTACTCCTTACTGTACTAGGTGACTTAGCCTCCTGAGTAGCTGGGATTAGAGGCAGGCACCAACGTGCCTGGCTAATTTCTGTATTTTTAGTAGAGACGGGGTTTCACCATGTTGGTCAGGCTGGTCTTGAACTCCTGACCTCATGATCCTCCTGCCTTGGCCTCCCAAAGTGCTGGGATTATAGGTGTGAGCCACCGGGCCTGGCCTCTCCTTTTTTTGGAGACAGGGTCTCGCTGTATTAACCAGGCTGGGGTGCAGCGGCATGATCACAACTTACTGCAGCCTCCATCTTCTAGACTGGCCTGTACTCCCAGCACTTTGGGAGGCCAAGGCAGGTGGATCACGAGGTCAGGAGTTCAAGACCAGCCTGGCCAAGATGGTGAAACTCCGTCTCCACTAAAAATACCAAAAAAAAAAAAAAAAAAAAAAAAAAAAATTAGCCAGGTTTGGTGGCAGACGCCTGTATTCCCAGCTATTTGGGGGGCTGAGGCAGAGAATTGCTTGAACCCAGGAGATGGAGTTTGCAGTGAGCCGAAATCGCACCATTGCACTCCAGCCTGGGCAACAGAGCAAGACTCCGTCTCAAAAAAAAAAAGGGAATTATCCAGGCATAGTGTTGTGCACTCACATTCCTAGCTATTTGAGAAGCTGAGATGGGAGGATCGCTTGAGCCCAGGAGTTGGTTACAGTGAGCCATAAGCACACCACTGCATTCCAGCTTGGGTGACAGAGCAAGATCCCATCTCTAAAACAAAAACAAAAACAACACACACTTCCAAAGTAGAGCTAAACAGAATAACCAGATGTACTCATGCTTTTTGGGGGACTGGGGAAGTACATGAAGTGTTTATGGGGACTCTGTCAAAGATAAATAGTCACGCGCTTGCTCTTGTGCAATTCAACATGCACTGTTCAGAGCAACGCGCTGTGCGGGAAACACCATTCAAGATAAGCCCTGCTGAAGAACTAAAGTACAGTTTCTATCTCAATCAGAATCTCTAAGGCAGTGGGTTAAATGCCTTTGATTTTCTTCAGGAATGATAGCTGCCTCTTAAGGGCAAGATTGCAAGATTTTTATGTCTTCGTGTAGGGCAGGAATTAGGTCCTGAATGCTGCAAGATTGCCTGTCACTGCCAGCTTTTTCTCATTTGCACATACCTGCTGAATGAATGTGTGGAAAACAAGTGAATGAATAAGCAAATGATTGTTTGAAGGAGCAAATAAGTGAATTTTTAACCATATCAGGAATAAAACGGGTTCATTACATGTGAGCTCCTTTTGCTCCTCTGGAAAGAAAGCAATTCTTTTTTTTTTTTTTTTTTTGAGATGAAGTCTTTCTGTTGCCTGGGCTGGAGTGCAATGGCACGATCATGGCTCACTGCAACCTCCGCTTCCCAGGTTCAAGCGATTCTCCTGCCATAGCCTCCCGAGTAGGTGGGACTATAGGTGTGCGCCACTACGCCCAGCTAATTTTTGTATTTTTAGTAGAGACAGGGTTTCACCATGTTGTTTGGCCAGGATGGTCTTGATCTCTTGACCTCATGATCCGCCCACCTCGGCCCCCCAAAGTGCTGTGAGCCACCACACCTGGCAGAAAGCAATTCTTTAAAAATTGGACCTGACCGGGCACGGTGGCTCATGCCTGTAATCCCAGCACTTTGGGAGACCAAGGCAGGTGGATCACAAGGTCAAGAGTTCGAGATCAGCCTAGCCAAAATGGTGAAACCCCATCTCTATTAAAAATACAAAAATTAGGCTGTGCGCGGTGGCTTACACCTGTAATCCCAGCACTTTGGGAAGCTGAGGCAGGCGGATCATGAGGTCAGGAGATCAAGACCATCCTGGCTAACATGGTGAAACCCTGTCTCTACTAAAAATACAAAACATTAGCTGGGTGTGCCAGCAGATGCCTGTGGTCCAAGCTACTTGGGAGGCTGAGGCAGGAGAATGACGTTAACCCGAGAGGTGGAGGTTGCAGTGAGCTGAGATCACACCACTGTACTCTAACCTGGGCAACACAGTGAGACTCTGTCTCAAAAAAAATAAATAAAATAAAATAAAAAATACAAAAAATATAAAAATTAGCGGGGCATGGCGGCGCATGCCTGTAGTCCCAGCTACTCAGGAGGCTGAGGCAGGAGAATCACTTGAACCCAGAAGGTGGAGATTGTGGTAAGCCAAGATGGCACCACCGCACTCCAGCCCGGGCGACCGAGTGAGACTCCGTCTTAAAAAAATAAAAAAAATTAGCCAGGTGTGGTGGTATGCGCCTGTGATCCCAGTTACTCAGAAGACTGAGGCAGGAGAATTACTTGAACCCAGGAGTCAGAGGTTGCAGTGAACCGAGATTGTGCCACTGCACTCCAGCCTGGGAGACAGAGCAAGACTCCGTCTCAAAAACAAAAAATTGGACTCGATGGCCAGGTGTAGTGGCTCATGGCTGTAATCCCAGCACTTTGAGAGGCCAGGGCAGGAGGATGGCTTAAGCCCAGGAGTTTGGGACCAGCCTGAGAAACATAGCAAGACTCTGTCTCTAAAAAACAAACAAACAAAAAAATAGCTTGATGTAGTGGCACACACCTGTAGTCCTAGCTTTTTGAGAGGTTGAGGCGAGAGAATCTCTTGAGCCTGGGAGGTTGAGGCTGCAGTGAGCTGTGATGGTGCCATTGTACCCTAGCCTGGGTGACAGAGTGAGATCCTGTCTCAAAAAAAGAAAAAAAAGGACCTGTTGCTTAGAAATGTTAAGTTTGGCCAGGTGTGGTGGCTCACACCTGTAATCCCAACAATTTGGGAGGCTGAGGCAGTCAGATCACTTGAGGTCAGGAGTTCAAGACCAGCCTGGGCAACCTGTCTTTACTAAAAATACAAAAAATTAGCTGGACGTGGTGGCTACCTGTAATTCCAGCTACTTGGGAGGCTAAGGCAGGAGAATAGCTTGAACCCAGGAGGCGGAGGTTGCAGTGAGCTGAGATGGTTCCATTGCAGCCTGGGCGACAAGAGTGAGACTGCCTAAAAAAAAAAAAAACAAAAATGAAAAAAGAAATGTTAAGTTCAAAAGGCACAGCTCTCAGGATTTGAACCATTAAGGAATCAGCTCACAGCCTCTTCATACTCATAAAACTGTGGGTTCCTTTATCCTTGTGTATTTGCATGCGCCCCTGTAAAGAATGGGCAAGGGCGGGTGTGGTGGCTCACGCTTATAATCCCAGCACTTTGGGAAGCTAAGGCAGGTGGATCACCTGAGTTCAGGAGTTCGAGACCAGCCTGGCCAACATGCTGAAATCCTCTCTACTAAAAATAGAACAATTAGCCAGGCATGGTGGCACACACCTGTAGTCCCAGCTACTCGGGAGGCTGAGGCAGGAGAATCGCTCGAACCTGGGAGGTGGGGGTTGCAGTGAACCGAGATCTCACCATTGCACTCCAGCCTGGGTGACAGAGTGAGACTCCCTCTCCAAAAACAAACAGACAAACACACAAAAAACAACAAAAAATAAAAAACAGCTAGGCGCAGTGGCTCATGCCTGTAATCCCAGCACTATGGGAGGCCAAGATGGGCAGATCACCTGAGGTTGGGAGTTCGAGACCACCCTGACCAACATGAAGAAACCCCATCTCTACTAAAAATACAAAATTAGCTGGGTGTGGTGGCCTGTAATCCCAGCTGCTTGGGAGGCTGAGGCAGGAGAATCACTTGAACCCAGGAGGCGGAGGTTGCGGTGAACCAGAGATTGCACCATTGCACTCCAGCCTGGGCAAGAAGAGCGAGACTCCATCTCAGAAGCAAAAACAAAAAACAAAAAACAAAACAAAAGAATGGGCAAAAAGTCTTGGGATTCATGAAAAGGGCTGATTTAGGTTCTAGATGGGGTGAGGTATTAAAAAACTTTAATGTATAAGATGATATTTGTGAGGTCATGCTCAGTGGTTCATGCCTATAATCCCAAAGACTTGGGAGACTGAGGCTGAAGGACCACTTGAGGCCAGGAGCTCAAGATCAGCCTGGGCAGCGTAGTGAGACCCCTGGCACTACAAAAAAAAAAAAATCTAAAAATTAGCCAGGTGTGACGGCGAATGTCTGTAGTCCTAGCTCTTCCAGAGGCTGAGGTGGGAGGATCGTTTGAGCCCAGGAGGTCAAGGCTGCAGTGAGCTATGATGGTGCCACTGTACTACAGCCTAGGTGACAGAATGAGACCCTGTCTCCCAAAAAAAAAAAAAAAAAAAAAAGACAATATTTATGTTAAGCCTTGAAGGACAAAGCAAGAAGGGAATTTCTGAGCAACTGTGACATGCCAAGTATTCTGCTGAGCCTTTGTCTGCATTTTCTCATTTAATCTTCCCAGTAATCCCGTGAGGTTGTATTCCCCTTTTCTTACATGACAAAACTGAATTGGCAGGCGGGAAGTGAGTCTGTCAGTATTTCAGAGCCAGCCTTTAGTCTCAGCACTGCCATTTGGGGAAAGAAGACTGGTCAATTGGCAATTTCAGCACAGGTACTGTTTCTCACCAGCCGGTGCTGGGCAATAAATAAAAAACCAGAAACTTGTTCTCGAACTCGGGAGGCGGACATTGCAGTGAGCCCTGATCCCACCATTGCACTCCAGCCTGGGCAACAAGAGCGAAACTTCATCTCAAAAAAAAAAAAAAAAAAAGGCCAGGTGCAGCGGCACACACCTGGATCGTAGCACTTTGGGAGGCTGAGGTGGGTGGATCAACTGAGGTCAGGAGTTCGAGACCAGCCTTACCAATATGGTGAAAAGCCGTCTCTACTAAAAATACAAAAATTATGGGCCTGGTGTGGTGGCTTACACCTCTAATCCCCGCACTTTGGGAGGCCGAGACGGGCGGATCACAAGGTCAGGAGATCGAGACCATCCTGGCTAACACGGTGAAACCTCATCTGTACTAAAAATACAAAAAATTAGCTGGGTGTGGTGGCAGGCGCCTGTAGTCCCAGCTACTCAGGAGGCTGAGGCAGGAGAATGGCGTGAACCCGGGAGGCAGAACTTGCAGTGAGCTGAGATTGCGCCACTGCACTCCAGCCTGGGGGACAGAGCGAGACTCCATCTCAAAACATAAAATAAAATAAAACAAAATAAAATAAAATAAAGTGGCCGGGCGCGGTGGCTCAAGCCTGTAATCCCAGCACTTTGGGAAGCCGAGACGGGCGGATCACGAGGTCAGGAGATCGAGACCATCCTGGCTAACACGGTGAAACCCCATTTCTACTAAAAATACAAAAAAATTAGCCAGGCATGGTGGCGGGCACCTGTAGTTCCAGCTACTCGGGAGGCTGAGGCAGGAGAATGGCGTAAACCCGGGAGGCGGAGCTTGCAGTGAGCTGAGATCCGGCCACTGCACTCCAGCCCGGGCGACAGAGCAAGACTCCGTCTCAAAAAATAAATAAAATAAAATAAAATAAAATAAAATAAAATAAAATAAAATAAAGTAAAAATAAAAACACAAAAATTAGCTGGGCATGCTGGTGTGTGTCTGTAGTCCCAGCTACTTTGGAGGCTGAGGCAGGAGAATCGCTAGAACCTGACAGGCGGAGGTTGCAGTGAGCTGAGATCATGCCACTGCACTCCAACCTGGACGGCAGAGCCAGACTCCATCTTAAAAAAAAAAAAAAAGAATATCTGAGCCAGTCAGACAATTAGGCTGGGAGGTTCTAAACCTGTACTGTTCAGCACCACAACCACTAGTCACATGAGCACCTGAGATGTACTTTTTTTTTTTTTTTTTTTTGGACACAGAGCCTGGCTCCCGGGTTCAAGCGATTCTCCTCCCTCAGCCTCCCAAGTAGCTGGGATTACAGGTGCCCACCACCACGCCTGGCTAATTTTTTGTATTTGTAGTAGAGACGGAGTTTCACCATGTTGGCCAGGCTGGTCTCCAAGTCCTGAGCTCAGGCAATCTGCCTGCCTCGGCCTCCCAAAGTGCTGGGATTATGGGCGTGAGCCACCACACCTGGCCTGTTTTCCTTTAATTATTATTATTATTTTTATTTTTTTGTCTACAAAAAGTTAGTAAAGTCAATAGAGGCTTATTCTGTGGTGTCAAGAACACAGAATAAGCCTCTGTTAACTTTACTAACTTTATTTTAGATAAAAATACATTAAAAAGGCTGGGCGTGGCCGGGCGCGGTGGCTCAAGCCTGTAATCCCAGCACTTTGGGAGGCCGAGACGGGCGGATCACGAGGTCAGGAGTTCGAGACCATCCTGGCTAACACGGTGAAACCCCGTCTCTACTAAAAAATACAAAAAGCTAGCCGGGCGTGGTGGCGGGTGCCTGTAGTCCCAGCTACTTGGGAGGCTGAGGCAGGAGAATGGCATAAACCCGGGAGGCGGAGCTTGCAGTGAGCTGAGATCCGGCCACTGCACTCCAGCCTAGGTGACAGAGCGAGACCCCGTCTCAAAAAAAAAAAAAAAAAAAAAAAAAAAAGGCTGGGCGTGGTGACTCACGCCTGTAATCCCAGCACTTTGGGAGGCTAAGGCGGGTGGATCACGAGGTCAGGATATCGAGACCATCTTGGCTAACACGGTGAAACCCCATTTCTACTAAAAATACAAAAAAATTAGCCAGGCGTGGTGGCGGGCACCTGTAGTTCCAGCTACTTGGGAGGCTGGGGCAGGAGAATGGCGTGAACCTGGGAGGCGGAGCTTGCAGTGAACTGAGATTGCACCACTGCACTCCAGCCTGGGCGACAGAGTGAGACTCCATCTCAAAAAATATATATTAAAAAAAGAACATGAGGCACATTATTTGGTAACACCCTCTGCTAGGTACACAAACCCAAATACCCAAATTTAATAAGCATAGTCCTATACTTATCTGGGAAAATTACCCTGTTATTAATTTTAGAGGATTCATGAGTTCATTCAAGAGATATTTGTTAGGTGCTACTGCATAGCATTATATTAAGCTCTGTGAACAAAGACATGAAAGAGAGTCCTGCCATCACAAGCTTATACACAGAAAAGAAAAATAATCAATTGCAATCCTGCATGACAAATGCTAGGATAAGAGATGTAATACAAGCTGGAAGTAGGAAACAGGGAAGATAAGATTAGTTTAGAGATTGCCAGAGGTATTCTGGAGGAAGTTGCTTCTTTCAAGGATCTGAAAGATGGATTTGTAGGTATTAACCACATACATCTAGCAGAAAAGAGTGGTGTTTGCTGTTTGTTTTCTTTCTTTTATTTTTTTTGAGAGGGAGTCTCGCTCTGTCGCCCAGGCTGGAGTGCAGTGGCCGGATCTCAGCTCACTGCAAGCTCCGCCTCCCGGGTTTACGCCATTCTCCTGCCTCAGCCTCCTGAGTAGCTGGGACTACAGGCGGCCGCCACCGCGCCTGGCTAGTTTTTTTGTATTTTTTAGTAGAGACGGGGTTTCACCATGTAAGCCAGGATGGTCTCGATCTCCTGACCTCGTGATCTGCCCGTCTCGGCCTCCCAAAGTGCTGGGATTACAGGCGTGAGCCACCACGCCCGGCCGTTTGTTTGTTTTTGAGATGGAGACTCGCTCTGTGGCCAGGCTGGAGTGCAATGTGTGATCTCAGCTCACTGCAGCCTCCGCCTCCCGGGTTCAAGAGATTCTCCTGCCTCAGCCTCCCGAGTAGCAGGCGTGCACCGCCACGCCCGGCTAATTTTTGTATTTTTAGTAGAGACGGGGTTTCACCGTGTTGGCCAGTATGGTCTCCATCTCTTGACCTCATGATCCCCCCGGCCTTGGCCTCCCAAAGGGCTAGGATTACAGGCGTGAGCCAGTGCACCCGGCCCAGAAAAGAGTATTTTAGGCCGGGTGCGGTGGCTCAAGCCTGTAATCCCAGCCCTTTGGGAGGCCGAGACGGGCAGATCACGAGGTCAGGAGATCGAGACCATCCTGGCTAACACGGTGAAACCCCATCTCTACTAAAAATACAAAAAACTAGCCGGGCAAGGTGGCAGACGCCTGTAGTCCCAGCTACTCGGGAGGCTGAGGCAGGAGAATGGCGTAAACCCGGGAGGCGGAGCTTGCAGTGAGCTGAGATCCGGCCACTGCACTCCAGCCTGGGAGACAGAGCCAGACTCCGTCTCAAAAAAAAAAAAAAAAAAAAAAAAGAGTATTTTAAGCTACTGGAACACCAAATGGGAAGACGTTTTGGAGAAAGGAAAGAAGTGTAGTGTGTCAGAAGTATAGTGTTGTCAGGATGAAGCTAGAACATCCCTGGAGACCAGATTGTGAAGGGCAGGCCTTTAAACCAAAATAGGATCAGGCGTGGTGCCTCACGCCTATAATCCCAGCACTGTGGGAGACTGAGGCAGGCGATCACTTGAGGTCAGGAATTCGAGACCAGCCTGGCCAATAGGGTGAAACCCTGTCTCTACTAAAAATGCAAAAATTAGCCAGCTGTGATGATGGGCGCCTGTAGTCCCAGCTACTCGGGAGGCTGAGGCAGAAGAATCATAGAACCTGGGAGGCAGAGATTGCAGTGAGCCGAGATCCAGCCATTGCACTCCAGCCTGGGTGACTAAGTGAGACTCTATCTCAACAAAAAAGAAAAGAAGGCCGGGCGCGGTGGCTCAAGCCTGTAATCCCAGCACTTTGGGAGGCCGAGACGGGCGGATCACGAAGTCAGGAGATCGAGACCATCCTGGCTAACCCGGTGAAACCCCGTCTCTCCTGAAAAATACAAAAAAACTAGCCGGGCGAGGTGGCAGGCACCTGCAGTCCCAGCTACTGGGGAGGCTGAGGCAGGAGAATGGCGTAAACCCGCGAGGCGGAGCTTGCAGTGAGCCAAGATCCGGCCACTGCACTCCAGCCTGGGCAACAGAGCGAGACTCCGTCTCAAAAAAAAAAAAAAAGAAAAGAAAAGAAACAGAGTCTCAACTGGGTGTGGTGGCTCACACCTGTAATCCCAGCACTTTGGGAGGCCGAGGTGGGTAGATTACTTGAGGTCAGGAGTTTGAGACCAGCCTGGCCAACATGGTGAAACTCCATCTCTACTAAAAATATAAAAATTAGCTGTGTGTGGTGGCAGCATATGCCTGTACTTCCAGCTACTCGGGAGGCTGAGGCAGAAGAATAGCTTAAACCTGGGAGGTGGAGGTTCCGGTGAGCCGAGATCAGGCCACTGTATCACTGCACTCCACCCTGGGCAACAGAGCAAGACTACGTTTAAAAAAAAAAAAAAAGAAAAGAAAAGAAAAAAAGAAAAGAAATGATGGTCAGGATGGGTGACTGGAAACTGAGAATCGGGGTGTGGTGCGGTTTTGGGTGACAAGACTGTCTCATGGGAGAGACCATGTCTCATAGAGAGGCCAGCAGGTGGGAAGGGGAGGAGAGGAAGTCACGTGGTGAGAGGCGGGGATACTGGATGGGTCACTGACGTGAGTAATTAGGTCCCCAAGGAGGAGGGCCGGAGTAGAAGGAAGAGAAGGGCTGTGAGGCAGGAACCAAAGTTCGTGATGAGTGGGTCTGCAGGTCACAGCACCAAAGGGGAGTAACAAGTGCTGCAACTGGATGGCAGTAACCTCAGACCAGCTAGCGGCTGGCCGGGCGCGGTGGCTCACACCTGTAATTCCCCAAAATTTGGGAGGCCAAGAATGGGCGGATCACTTGAGACCAGTAGTTTGACCAGCCTGGACAACATGGTGAAACCCCTTCTCTACTGAAAATACAAACATTAGCCAGGCGTTGTGGTGGGCATCTGTAATCCCAGCTACTTGGGAGGCTGAGGCAGGAGAGTCAGTTGAACCCAGGAGGCAGAAGCTGCAGTGAGCTGAGATCATGCCACTACACCCCAGCCTCAGTGACAGAGTGAGACTCAGTCTCAAAAAGAAAGGGCCGGGTGTGGTGGCTCACACCTGTAACCCCAGCACTTTGGGAGGCCGAGGTGGGTGGATCACCTGAGGTCAGGAGTTTGAGACCAGCCTGGCCAACATGGTGAAATCCCATCTCTACTAAAAATACAAAAATTAGCTGGGTGTGGTGGTGTGTGCCTGTAATCCCAGCTACTGGGGAGGCTGAGGCAGGAGAATCACTGGAACCTGGGAGGCAGAGGCTGCAGTGAGCCGAGATGATGCCACTGCACTCCAGCTGGTTGACAGAGCAAGAGTCTGTCTCAAAAAAATAAATAAATAAAAATAAAGGCCAGGCGTGGTGGCTCACGCCTGTAATCCCAGCACTTTGGGAGGCCGAGGCGGGCAGATCACCTGAGGTCAGGAGTTTGAGAGCAGCCTGGGCAACATGGTGAAACCCTGTCTTTACTAAAATACAAAAAGCAGCTGGGCATGGTGGCACACGTCTGTAATCCCAGATATTTGGGAGGCTGAGGCAGGAGAATTGCTTGAACTCGGGAGGTGGAGGTTGCAGTGAGCCGAGATCGTGCCACTGCGCTCTAGTGTGGATGACAGAGCAAGACTCCATCTCAAAAAACAGAAACAAACAAAAAAGCAAGGGCCCAGGTGCAGTGGCTCACAAGTGTAATCCTAACACTCTGGGAGGCCAAGCCGGAAAAGATGGCTTGAGGCCAGGAGTTTGAGAACTGGTTTATTATGTATGTATGTATGTATTTATTTATTTATTTTTGAGGCAGAGTCTCACTCTGTTGCCCAGGCTGGCGCAATTTCAGCTCACCACAACCTCTGCCTCCTGGTTTCAAGTGATTCTCCTGCCTCAGCCTCCCGAGTAGCTGGAACGACAGGTGCGCCACCATGCCCAGCTAATTTTTGTATTTTTAGTAGAGAAGGGGTTTCACCATGTTGGCCAGGCTGGTCAAACTTCTGACCTCAAGTGATCTGCCCATTCTTGGCCTCCCAAATTTTGGGGATTACAAGTGTGAGCCACCGCACCCGGCCAGCGCCTAGCTCATCTGAGGTTACTGCCATCCAGCTGCAGCACTTGTTACTCCCCTTTGGTGCTGTGACCTGCAGACCCACTCATCACGAACTTTGGTTCCTGCCTCACAGCCCTTCTCTTCCTTCTACTCCGGCCCTCCTCCTTGGGGAGCTAATTACCCATGTGGATGACCCATCCAGTACCCCTGCCTGTCACCACGTGACTTCCTCTCCTCCCCTTCCCACCAGCTGGCCTCTCTATGTTCCCATGAGACAGTCTTGTCACCCAAAACCACACCACCCCCTGATTATCAGTTTCCAGTCACCCACCCTGACCACCATTTCATATCCTTCCAGCTTACTTGCTTTAGTGTTCACACCACGCAACTCTTCCACCTCAACAGGACCCCGTTCTGTGTGCCACTTTTTCACTATCCATCATTTCCCTCCTGTTTTCTCTTCCCTCTCTTCCGAGCTTAGAGAATAGTCCATTACTACATCCCTTCTCTGCATACACCCTCAACAAACCAGGCTGTTTGTCTCCCTCTCTCTGCATTTTACTTGCCTGGCTGATCCTCAAGCCTGAATGAACCCAACTACCAGTCATAACTGCACCTGAGCAGCTGAACATTACTGGAAAAAAAAAAAAATAAGAAAAACCTCAACTGGACCTACAGGTTGCACTTTCAGTTCATGACCACAAACCTCAAATAAGCTCTCAGCATTGAGACTTCCACCTCCTTGCCCTGTACTCAAGCTTCAGCCCACGCTGCTCTGACGGCCCTCAGTACCGCTCCATCAACATCCTCCATCAGGGTCAACAGCAACTTCCCGGTTTCAGAATTCAGAGCACACCTCTCAGCCTTCCTCTTTCTCTACTTCTCAGCAACACGGAGTTCTTGATCCTTCTTTCCTTCTGGGAACATTTTCCCGTCTTGGCTTTTGCAAAACCACACCAACTTTCTCTTTTGTCTTTTCTTTCTCAACCTCCACGGCTGGCTCCTTCTCCATCTGACCTCTAAATCTTGAGGTACTTTAGGGCTAATTTTTAGGCCTTTTTATCCTTATTTTATTTTATTTATTTATTTATTGGAGACAGAGTCTCACTCTGTCCCCCAGGCTGGAGTGCAGTGGCACGAACTCGTCTCACTGCAAGCTCCGCCCCCCGGGTTCAAGCAATTCCCCTGCCTCAGCTTCCCGAGTAGCTGGAATTACAGACACGCACCAACATGCCTGTCTAATTTTTGTATTTTTAGTAGAGATGGGGTTTCACCGTGTTGGCCAGGCCAGTCTCGAACTCCTGACCTCAAGTGATCCACCTGCCTCAGCCTCCCAAAGTTAGGATTACAGGCATGAGCCACAGCGCCTGGCCTATTTTTTCTTATTTTTATTTTTTTTGAGATGGAGTCTCGCTCTGTCTCCCAGGCTGGAGTACAATGGTGCGATCTTGGCTCACTGCAACCTCCACCTCCCAGGTTCAAGTGATTCTCTTGCCTCAGCCTCCTGAGCAGCTGGGAGTACAGGTGCCTGCCACCACACCTGGCTAATTTTGTATTTTTAGTAGAGATGGGGTTTCGCCATGCTTGCCAGGCCTCTCTCGAATTCCTGACCTCAGGTGATCCACCTGCCTCAGCCTCCCAAAGTGCTGGGATTGCAGGTGTGAGCCACTGCGCCCGGCCTATTTTTTTATTTTTATTTTTTTACAGACAGACTCTTACTATGTCACTCAGGCTGGAGTACGGTGGTGCCATCATAGCTCACTGTAGCCTTTAACTCCTGGGCTGGACTCAAGTGGTCCTCCTGCCTTAGTCTCCTGAGTAGCTAGGACTACAGGCATGCACCACCATGCCTGGGTAAATTGTTTTCATTTTTTTTTGTAGAGAGAGAGTCTCACTATGTCACTATGTTG
Organism: Rhinopithecus roxellana; assembly: GCF_007565055.1. NCBI lineage: Eukaryota > Metazoa > Chordata > Mammalia > Primates > Cercopithecidae > Rhinopithecus > Rhinopithecus roxellana. The sequence goes on from NC_044567.1 coordinate 52,986,922, forward strand.
CCCAGGCTGCCTGTTTTTTTTTTTTTTTTTTTTTTTTTTGAGACGGAGTCTTGCTCTGTCACCCGGGCTGGAGTGCAGTGGCCGGATCTCAGCTCACTGCAAGCTCCGCCTCCCGGGTTCACGCCATTCTCCTGCCTCAGCCTCCCGAGTAGCTGGGACTACAGGCACCCGCCACCTCGTCCGGCTAGTTTTTTGTATTTTTAGTAGAGACGGGGTTTCACCGGGTTAGCCAGGATGGTCTTGATCTCCTGACCTCGTGATCCGCCCGTCTCGGCCTCCCAAAGTGCTGGGATTACAGGCTTGAGTCACCGCGCCCGGCCATGTTTTGTTTTTAAATATCATTACACATTCTCCCCAGGAAACCTAACACTGACCTCTACAAATTTATATCTGTAACTTTGGTTTCTTCGCTGAGCATATGCTAATTTGACACCTCTGATTGGATGTCTAATAAAGAGACAAAACATAACTCATCCAGAATAGATGACTTGATATCACCCCGAACCCTATTCTCTTCCCCATTTTGAAATCAAACCAGTTATTCCAGAAGTCATAAACCCAGGAATCATCCTTGATTCTTCCCTTTCCCCACCACCCACATTTATTAGCAAGACCTTTCCATTTAAATTCAAAACTGTATTTCAAATCCTTTCCCATTCCATTCTGCTGACAAATTTTATCATCCTTGCCCCTATTCTGGTTCAAACCATCAGGAACTTTGCCTCATCTTCTGTAACAGACTTCTAACTCGTCTTCTAGCAATCTTTTCTCTTTTATTTTTTTCCTCTCTTTTTTTTTTTACATTTTTTTTTAGAGATGGGGGTCTCACCATGTTGCCCAGGCTGGTCTTGAACTCCTGGGCTCAAGCAATCCCCCCACTACAGCCTCCCAAAGTGCTGAGACTATAGGTGTGAGCCACTACACCCAGCCCTCTTTTCAATAAATAATAAAATGAGCTTTAAAAAATATAAATCTGGTGGCCGGGCATGGTGGCTCATGCCTGTAATCCCAGAACTTTGGGAGGCCGAGGCAGGCGGATCACAAAGTCAGGAGATCAAGACCTTCCTGGCCAACGTGGTGAAACCCCGTCTCTACCAAAAACACAAAAATTAGCTGGGCGTGGTGGTGCGCGCCTGTAATCCCAGCTGCTTGGGAGGCTGAGGCAGGAGAATCACTTGAACCTGGGAGTTGGAGGTTGCAGTCAGCGCTAGTGTACTCCAGCCTGGCGACACAGCAAGACTCCATCTTGAAAAAAAAAAAAAAAAAAAGTAAATCTGGTGGGGCACAGGGGCTCACATCTATAATCCCAGCACTTTGGGAGGCTGAGGTAGGTGGATCACCTGAGGTCAGGAGTTTGACATCAGCCTAGCCAGCATGGTGAAACCCCGTCTCTACTAAAAATATAAAAATTAGCAGGGTGCGGTGTTGCACACCTATAGTCCCAGCTACTCTGAAGCTGAGGCAGGAGAATCACTTGAATCCAGGAGGTGGAGTTTGCAGTGAGCCAAGATCACGTCATTGCACTCCAGCCTGGGCGACCAGAGCCAAACTGTGTCTCAAAGAAAAAAAAAAAAAAAGTAATCCAGATCACTCTCCTCCCAAGGCTTTTATTTATTGCAACTAAACGAAATTCTGAACTCTTCACTGTGGTCAACAGGGTCCTCTGGGATGAAACCTGCCTGCCTCTCCAACCTCCACTTATAGTTGCTTTTTCGTTAGACTCTAATGGAGGTGCCCCACCCATGCTGACCTCCTTTCTGGCCTTTTTATTATTTTTAAAAATTTTTTATTTTTTATTATTTAAAAAAATGAGATGGCTGGGACTTGTGGGTTGCGGGGGAGAGGGTGGGTGGGTCTCACGATGCTGCCCCGGCTGGCCTCAAACCCCTAGGCTGAAGAAATCCTCCTGCCTCAGCTTCCCAAAGTGCTGGAATAACAGGCTTGAGCCACTGCATCCCACCCCACCCTTTCTAGTCTTTGTAGCAGCTGGTAATTCTCAATTGAGAATCTTTCCTACCAGCGGGCTTTAGCGGTAGCCATCTCCTCTGCATGAAATGCCCTTCCCCAGATTCATCAAATGGCATGTCCTATTTGTAATCTCATCCCAATTAAAATATTTTCAAAGGCCTTCCCTGTCTTATCTAGAACAGACCCTATTCCTCAGTTTTTCACTCACCTTATTCATTTCCATCTTATCACTTATCATAATCCAATGCTGATTATTTTATTTTTATTTATTCATTTATTTTGGAAACAGGGTCTTGCTCTGTTGTCCAGACTGCAGTGCAGGGGTGTGATCATGGCTCACTGCAGTCTCAACTTCCTGGACTCAAGGGATCTTCTCACCTCAAGCCTCCTGAGTACCTGGCTAATTATTTATTTATTATTATTATTATTATTTTTTTTTGAGATGGAGTCTCGCTGTGTCGCCCAGGCTGGAGTGCAGTGGCACGATCTTGGCTCACTGCAAGCTCCGCCTGCCGGGTTTATGCCATTCTCCTGCCTCAGCCTCCTAGTAGCTGGGACTACAGGCGCCCGCCACCACGCCCGGCTAATTTTTTGTATTTTTAGTAGAGACAGGGTTTCATTATGTTGGCCAGGCTGGTCTTGAACTCCTGACCTCGTGATCCACCTGCCTTGGCCTCCCAAAGTGCTGGGATTACAGGAGTCAACCACTGCGCTAGGCCCTAATTTTGTATTTTTAATAGAGATGGGGTTTCTCCATGTTGGTCAGGCTGGTCTCAAACTCCTGACCTCAGGTGATCTGCCGGCCTCGGCCTCCCAAAGTGCTGGGATTACAGACGTGAGCCACCTCGCCTGGCCACCAAGGCCTAAATATTTTTATGGACACTCCTTAATCCAAGGCCTTATTTACTACCACAGTCTCCATAAGGGTCTCCAGGCCATTGGTCTTTTAAATTTTTTATTTAAAAAAAAATATTTTGGGCTGGGCACAGTGTCTCTTGCCTGTAATTCCACTACTTTAGGAGGCTGAGGCGGGTGGATCACTTAAGCCCAGGAGTTCAAGACCAGCCTGGCCAAGATGGTGAAACCCTGTCTCTACTAAAAATACAAAAATTTGCCAGGCCTGGTGGCACAGGCCTGTAATCCCTGCCACTCAGGAGGCTGAGGCATGAGAATCACTCGAACCCGGGAGGCAGAGGTTGCAGTGAGCTGAGATCGTGCCACTGTACTCCAGCCTGGGTGACAAAGGGAGACTGTTTCAAAACAAAACAAAACACACTTTTTTGTAGTTAGGGTCTTGCTCTGTCGCCCAGGCTGGTCTCCAACCCCTGGCCTCAAGTGATCCTCCTGCATGGAGTTCCCAAAGAACTGGGATTACAGACATGAGCCACCACAGCCTTCAGGGCACTGGTCTTGACCTTCCCTCCCTCATCTATTCTCTGCAGCCACAGCAAAGCATTCAAAATGCAAGTCTGCTATTTTTCTACTCCTAGTTAAAACTTTTCAGGGGCCTCCCACTGTTTGAGGATTAGGTTTAATTTCCAAACCTTTATCCAACCTTCATCTTTCACCAGGTTTGGAGATTATTACAAAAAATAAATCTTAAGAAACTAGGAATAGGCCAGGCGCAGTGGCTCTCGCTTATAATCCTAGCACTTTGGGAGGCTGAGGAAAGCGGATTGCCTGAGCTCAGGAGTTCCAGACCAGCCTGGGCAACAGAGCAAGACTCTATCTCCAAAAAAAGTGTGTTTTGTTTTGTTTTGTTTCGTCTTGAAACAGAGTAAAACTGGGCAACATGGTAAACCCCATCTCTACTAAAATACGAAAGAAAATTAGCCTGGCCTTGAGGCCTGCACCTGTAGTCCCAGCTACTCAGGAGTCTGAGGCAGGAGAATTGCTTTAACCAGGGAACCCAGGAGGCGGAGGTTGCAGTGAGCCTGCACTCCAGCCTGGGCGACAGAAGGCAGGAATAGAAGGAAATCTCCTTGATTTGTTAAAGTGAAACATCAAAATTGTCCCTTTGGTCTATTTGATAGGAAGGCAGTGGTTCACATCTGTAATCCTAACACTTTGGGAGGCTGAGTTGGAAGGACTGCTTGAGCCCAGGAGTTTGAGACTAGCCTGCGCAACACAGAGAGACCCCTGTCTCTCTCTCTCTTTTTATTTTTTGAATTGGAGTCTCTCTCTGTCCACCAGGCTGGAGTGCAGTGGCACCACCTCGGCTCACTGCAACCTCTGCCTCCGGGTTCAAGCAATTCTCCTGTCTCAGCCTCCCAGGTAGCTGGGAGTATAGGCGCCTGCCACCAGTCTGGGCTAATTTTTATATTTTTAGTAGAGATGGGGTTTCACCATGTTGGCCAGGCTGATCTCGAACTCGTGACCTCAGGTGATCTACCCGCCTCGGCCTCTCAAAGTGCTGGGATTACAGGCGTGAGCCACCCCGCTCCGCTGAAACCCCCCATCTCTATAAAGCAAATAAAAAAATAGCAGGGCATGGTGGTGTGTACCTGTAATCCCAGATACTAAGGAGACTCAGATGGGAGGATCCCTTAAGCCCAAGAGTTCCAAGCTGCAGTGAGCTATGATCACTGCATTCCAGCCTGGGCGACAGAGAGAATTGCCATCCACAAATAATAATAATAACAGGGCCGGTCGCGGGGCTCAATAATAATAGGGCCGGTCGCGGTGGCTCATGCCTATAATCCCAGCACTTTTGGGAGGCTGAGGCGGATGGATCACTTGAGGCCAGGAGTTTGAGCCCAGCCTGGCCAACATGGTGAAATCCCGTCTCTACTAAAAATACGAAAAATTTGCCGGGCGTGGTGGCGGGCGCCTCTAATTCCAGCTACTCAGGAGGCGGAGGCAGAAGAATCACTTGAACCCGGGAGGCGGAGGTTGCAGTGAGCCGAGATCGCGCCACTGTACTGCAGCCTGGGCGACAAAGCGAGATTCGGTCTAAAAAAAAAAATATTTTTGTGCACTCTTCATGTAAAGAGAATTATCAGCATATATTGCCTCTATTTTGGTGTTTAGTTAAAAATGGGGCACACCAGGACTAACTTCGGCTTTCTAACAATTCCTAATTCGCACACCATGTGGCAGTGTTAGATGGCTTTTGGGCGCTCGCCAACGACAAGACATCTACCACTTCTTTTGGCCCCTTCGCTCCCATATCCACTGCTTCAATCCAGATGCTGTATTTGACCCTCCGCGACCTCTTTGTCATGGCGTCCGCGGGGCGTCTACCAGCGGAGACTTGGGCTGGCAGCCGGGCGTCGACCTTCCCAAAATGGCGGCGACAGGGACAACTGCGCTCAGGGGGCGGGGTTCCGCCGCCGGGGGCGGGGCGGGAGGCCGAGGGGTCGGGCTAGCGGGCGGGACGCTTCCCAAGTCGGCAGTCTCAGCGCGCCTGCGCCGAGTGGCCCTGCGCGCAGTGAGGCAGTGGCGGGGGAAGGCACCGGTGGGGCCGACGGGCTGGTTGAAGGAGGGAAGCGGGCGAGCGAAGTCCCAGTGCGCGCCGCGGCAGCCCGGGCACCCTCCCCTTCCGGGCGTGAGTCGCTGTGAAAAGAGCTGAAGCGAGCGGACTCGCACCGGCAGCGAGGCGCCGCTCCCGCCGCCTCAGCCCGGCCTCCCTCGGCTCCGGCGCTCCGGTCGCGGGGCCCCGGTTCCTCGGCACACCCCGCTCCAGCCGCCCCCAGAGCCTGTCCCCAGCCCTTCGGAAGCCCCGGCGCCAGCCCGGGCCCTCGGCGGGGAGGATGACGGAGCTGCAGTCGGCACTGCTACTGCGAAGACAGCTGGCAGGTGAGCAGGCGGGCGGCGGGGCGCCGGGCCCGGCCGCGATCCCAGACAGCAGCTGCCCGGTCCCTCTTCTCCTCCCGGGCCAGCGGCCGCACGGCCGAAGGGGTCCGGGCCTGCGAGGGTGGGTACCTCGAGGCTCCGGTCCCGGCTGGGCCCAGCCGTTCTCGCCTGGCTCTCGGAGGGCATTGGGGGCGGGGACGCGACCCAGCTCCGGCCCGGGGACGGGGCCTGGCGCCCGGGGGATCGGAGAGGAGGCGGCCCCCTCCCCCACCGTTCTGTAGGACGTTGCGGGGGAGGGGCTGTGTGCGGATCCCCAGGCCGGGGCCGCCAGCCTGGAGGGGCGGGTCCCGGGCTCAGGTGCTGCCGGGGTCGCAGGACCTTCGGGGCCGGCTGGAGCGTCCGGGCCCAGCGTGGCTGCGAGTCCCAGGCTCGGTATCTGAGCCCTGGGGGGCGAGGGCGGGCGGAAGGGACCTGCCCTGGCGGGATAGGTGAGGCGCACAAAACTTCTCCCCGGGCGGCGCTGGGTCCGCGGAGTTGGGGCCGACAACAAAAGCGCCGGCCTCGGCGGCCTCCACGCGGGCGCGCGGGTGCCGGAGACCCTGGCGGGGTGCGGAACGCCGCCTCGCCTGCCTCCGCCTGGCACGGGCTCCGGCTGCGCCGCCCGGCTGGGGGAGGGTAGGAGCGGGCCGCGGGGAGAGCCGCTCGCTGGCCGGCTCCGGGCTTTGTGCTCGCCGGGATTCCGGCTCCTGCGCAGGCCCGCAAACCCCGGAGCTGCGCCCGCAGACTCTGGCCCGGGGCGGCGGCCGGATCGGCCTCTCCGAGGAGCCTGCGGCCCCCCTCCCCCATTGTCCCGGCCTCCGGCCGTTTGCGGCTTCCAGGTTGACTTTTTAGGGGGTTGGCTCCTACTCTGCTAGGACTGTGCGCGCAGAGCATGCGCACTGGAGACGTCCGTGTGGGGAGTGGAAGGGGGGAGGCGGGTTGGTGGCTTCACAATGCAGCCCCACGTGCTGCCAGATTTAAAGAGAAATGAACCAGCAGTTACCCCTGCTGTACAACGCCCGGCGTGTGTCATTCTCAGTTCAAGCGATCTTCCCCCTACCCACTCTACAACCAGTAGCCTCCAGCCCTCAGCAGAAGCCAAAGACTGGAGTGATGAAATGTGTCTGTGAAATACTAAGAGTTTGAGGTGTTCGTTAAATCACCTTTATAGCTTCTTAAGGAAAGGGTTGTCAGGGGTTCTTACAGATAGTATAATTGCGTTTATTATTAGACCATGAGCAAGCAGGTTTGGACAAGTATTAAAGTTCTAGATGCTCGGGGGAGTTCGCTTCCAGTGAATGGAGAAGTTCTAATGATACTACAGGATACTCATCAAAATTATGTACTAGAAAAGCACTGAGGCCGGGCGCGGTGGCTCACGCTTGTAATCCCAGCACTTCGGGAAGCTGAGGCGGGCGGATCACCTGAAGACAGGAGTTCAAGGCCAGCCTAGCCAATGTGGCGAAACACCCGTCACTACTAAAAATACAAAAAATTATTCGGGCGTGGTGGAGGGTGCATGTAATCCCAGCTACTTGGGAGGCTGAGGCAGGAGAATTGCTTGAACCCGGGAGGCATCTCTGCAGTGAGTTGAGATCGCGCCATTGCATTCCAGCCTGGGCAACAGAGCGAGACTCTTCAAAAAAAAAGAAGGGCCGGACGCGGTGGCTCATTCCTGTAATCACAGCACTTTGGGAGGCCGAGGCGGGCGGATCACGAGGTCAGGAGATCGAGACCATCCTGGCTAACACAGTGAAACCTCGTCTCTACTAAAAATACAAAAAATTAGCCGGGCGTGGTGGCGGGCGCCTGTAGTCCCAGCTACTGGGGAGGCTGAGGCAGGAGAATGGCATGAACCCGGGAGGTGGAGTTTGCAGTGAGCCGAGATCGCGCCACTGCACTCCAGCCTGGGCGACAGAGCGAGACTCTGTCTCAAAAAAAAAAAAAAGAACTTTATTGCATCTTTATTTATTTTTTTTATTTTGAGGCAGAGTCTTGCTCTATCGTCCAGGCTGGAGTGCAGTTCCGTCATCTCTGCTCACTGCAACCTCCGCCTCCTGGGTTCAAGTGATTCTCCTGCCTCAGCCTCCCCAGTAGCTGGGATTACAGGCACGCACCACCACGCCCGGCTAATTTTTTGTATTTTTGGTAGAGGCGGGATTTTACCATGCTGGCCAGGCTGATCTCCAACTCCTGACTTGGTGATCGCCCGCCTGGGCCTCCCAAAGTGTTGGGATTACAGGCGTGAGCACCGCGCCCGTCTGCATCTTGACATTTATAAACACCTTTTCTGTATACTTTTTTGTTTGGTGGAGGGAATTAAGATTTCCCTAATAATTCTTTAATCAGAATAAGTTTTATGTGGTGAATTGTTAAACAACATTGAAGTACTAGGTATTAAAACATTGAATTCTTACATAATGGAAAAGATAAACATTTAAGAGGTGTAAAAGAAGTTATGCATTACTAAGAAAGTAAAATAAGACATAATAGTGTCAGCAGCAGCAATGTGTCAAAACGATTTCCTATCCGTTTTTGAACCAGCTCTAGATTTTGATGGTCACTTGGTTCCGTTCTGCCCTCTTTTTTTTGACAATGTATATAGCAAATATTAATAAAACATCCCAAAGCTCTTTATTAATGATTGACTTTCTGATGGGGCATACTAAAATACACTTTAAGATAGAGGAGACAGCAGTTTAATTTGTATTTTTTTAGGCCTCATTGTAAAGTTACTTAGCTGCAGATTTAAGTTTTCCTGCCTTCTTGATGAGAAACAATGGGATTGTTTTTAATATGTTTTGAAAAATTTGAAGCATGTTAATTAACATGCTCAAAATATACAGAGTAGTAGGGCAAGGCAAATTAATTTTAACTGAAATGTAAACATATAAAATTTATTGGAAAGATTTGATAACTACACAGAGTGTGAAATAAAAGCCTTGTTTTATTTTATTTTTGAGACAGAGTTTTTACTTTGTTGCCCAAACTGGAGTGCAGTGGCGAGATCTTGGCTCAGGACAACTTCTGCCTCCACGTTCAAGTGATTCTCCTGCCTCAGCCTCCGAGTTGCTGGGATTACAGGCACCTGCCACCATGCCTGGCCAAGTTTTGTGTTTTTAGTAGAGACGGGGTTTCACCATGTTGGCCAGGCTGGTCTCAAACTCCTCACTTCAGGTGATTCACCCACCTCGGCCTCCCAAAGTGCTGGGATTACAGGTGTGAGCCACCACCACCTTTCACGCAGGTTGGAGTGCAGTGACATAATCTCGGTTCCCTGCAACCTCCACCTCCCAGGTTCAAGTGAGTCTCCTGCCCCATCCCCTGCTCCTCCCCACCCCCACCCGCCCCCAGTAACTGAGATTACAGGTGTGTACTACCACGCCAGGCTAATTTTTGTATGAAATCTCCAAAAACTTAAAACAACAATAACCAGCAGTGGCTACATTTATTGAACCTCTAGTCTGTCAGTCCTTAAGGATTTAAATTAATTACTTGGGAGAATATATGGGGTATGTTTTGTTGATAACCTAATGAAGAACCTGGTTACTTTGAGAATTGAACACAGTGGTTCCTTGGGTTGTAGAGTTCCTCATTCTTGGTGCCGCTGACATTTTGGGTTGAGTCTCGTTGTCGGGCCTGTTCTATGCGTTACAGAATGTTGAGCAGCATACGTGGCCTTCACCCACTAGATGCCAGTAGCATCCTCCCTTAGTTGTGACAACCGTAAATGTCTCTATTGCCAAATGTCTCTTGAGGGACAAAATCATCCCAGGTTGAAGATTACTGAGTTAAAATGTTTCAGAAAAGACCATTATGGCTAATTGTTAAGCAGATAAAGACACCTAACATATTCATGAAATCAGATAGGTTGTGTATTTCTTGTGGATATTATTAGACTATGACTTACTCCTTTGCAAATTCAGCGGTGGCAATTCAAGTTTTGCAGTGCCTTATGTTAAACATTAAGAAATCCCTCAGCACAAGAAATACTTTTAAAACATTTTATCTTTTGAAAAGGTATTACAAGCATTGGTTAAAAATGCAAAGAGTACAAAAAAGCATAGTCTTTTCACCCTGACCACAAGTTCTTTTCATGGAAGTAACAATCACTGACAAATGTCTTTTTTTTTTTTTTTTTTTTTTGGCACAGTCTTGCTCTGTCGCTCAGGCTAGAGTGCAGTGGCACAATCTCGGCTAACTGCAACCTCCGCTTCCTGGGTTCAAGCGATTCTTGTGCCTCAGCCTCCCAAGTAGCTGGGATTACAGGTGTGTGCCACTGCACCCAGCTAATTTTTTGTATTTTTAGTAGAGATGGGGTTTTTGCCATGTTGGCCAGGCTGGTCTTGAACTCCTGACTTCAGGTGATCCACCTGCCTCGGCCCATGAAAGTGCTGGAATTACAGGCATGAGCCATCACGCCTGGCTGACCAATGTGTCTTTTCAGGGAAGTTCTTGTATGTATGTTTATATAGGCCAACGTTTACTGAGGACTAACATGTACCAGGCACTGTGCTGAGTACTTTATATATTTATTTTATTTTTATTTTTTTGAGATGGAGTCTCACTCTGTCACCCAGGCTGGAGTGCAGTGGTATAATCTCAGCTCACTGCAATCTCTGCCTCTTGGATTCAAGGGATTATCTTGCCTCAGCCTCCATAGTAGCTAGGCTTACAGGTGCCCGCCACCATGCCCAGCTAATTTTTGTATTTTTAGGAGAGATGGGGTTTCACCATGTTGGCCAGGCTGGTCTTGAACTCCTGACCTCAAGTGATCTGCCTGCCTTGACCTCCCAAAGTACTGGGATTACTGGCGTGAGCCACCACGCCTGGCCTCTATTGCTTTTTTCTTCTTTTTTTTTCTCCCGACACAGAGTCTTTTTCCGTCGCCCAGTCTGGAGTGCAGTGGTGTGATCTTGGTTCACTGCAACCTCCGCCTCCTGGGTTCATGTGATTCTCCTGCCTTAGTCTCCCGAGTAGCTGAGATTACAGGTGTCCACCACCACGCCTGGCTAATTTTTGTATTTTTAGTAGAGACAGGGTTTCACCATGGTGGCCAGGTGGATCTTGAACTCCTGACCTCAGGTGATCTGCCCACCTTGGCCTTACAAAGTGGTGGGATTACAGGTGTGAGACACTGTGCCCGGCCCCTCTATTGCATATGTGTATTTTTTTTGAGACGGAGCTTCACTCTTGTTGCCCAGGCTGGAGTGCAATGGCATGAACTAGGCTCACCACAACCGCTGCCTCGCCAGGTTCAAGCGATTCTCCTTCCTCAGCCTCCCAATTAACTGGGATTACAGGCGTGTGCCACCATGCCTGGTCAGTTTTGTATTTTTAGTAGAGACAGGGTTTTTCCATGTTGGTGAGGCCGGTCTTGAACTCCCAATCTCAGCTGATCCACCCGCCTCAACCTCCCAAAGTGCTGGGATTACAGGCGTGAACCACCGCACCCTGTCCCCTATTGTTGCCTTTTGACTTCTTTTCTCAGGTGAAGAATGTCTGATTGCGCTGTCAAGATGAGTTTCAATCCTTGCCTCTTTAGACTTTGGGTACTTCAGTACAATTTTTTTGTTGGAGGGAGGGTATGCCAAATTATGGTAAACTGTAGTGTGGGCATTCTTTTGCTTTAAGCAAGTAAAGTATTAATTAAGCACTCTTTTAATGAGATCAGTTTGATTTAGGATAAATAATTTGGCATTTCTTAATTATTGAAATTATTTTTAGATTTAAATTTTTGTTAGAATTTAGATGACTTCTTTTTTTTTTTTTTTTTTTTTTTTTTTTTTTTTTTGGGACGGAGTCTCACTCTGTCACCCAGGCTGGAGTGCAGTGGCCGGATCTCAGCTCACTGCAAGCTCTGCCTCCCGGGTTTACGCCATTCTCCTGCCTCAGCCTCCCGAGTAGCTGGGACTACAGGCGCCCGCCACCTCGCCCGGCTAGTTTTTTGTATTTTTTTAGTAGAGACGGGGTTTCGCCGTGTTAGCCAGGATGGTCTCGATCTCCTGACCTCGCGATCCACCCGTCTCGGCCTCCCAAAGTGCTGGGATTACAGGCTTGAGCCACCGCGCCCGGCCAGAATTTAGATGACTTCTAAGGGTACGTCTAATGTTACCTTTCATTGGTTTGTAGGAAATAACTTTTCAGAGAAGGAAGTGTGGGCTTATGGAAACACTCTGTCAAGGTAAACACAGTGTAGGTTTATATGGTTAACAGCATTTCAGGTACAGAAAAGTACAAATCACAAAAAGCAAACATTCTCCGAATTCTGGTAATGAACATGATTATTATAAACAGATAAATGATAAAGAATAAAATGTAGTTCCAGGAAATAAGATATTTAAATGTTACAATAGAACATTCTAAACTTTTTCCCCTTAGTGCAAGATAGTATTGGGCTAATTTGAGTTAATCAGAAGTTTTTTTTTTTTTTTTTTTTTTGAGATGGAGTCTCGTTCTGTCTCCCAGGCTGGAGTGTAGTGGCGAGATCTTGGCTCACTGCAGCCTCTGCCTCCTGGGTTCAAGTGATTCTACTGCCTCAGCCTTCTGAGTAGCTGGGACTACAGGCGCACGCCACCAACCCCGGATTATTTTTATATTTTTAGTAGAGACGGAGTTTCACCATGTTGGCCAGGATGGTCTCAATCTCCTCTGCCCTCGTTAGCCTCCCAAAGTGTTGGGATTACAGGCGTGAGCCACTGCGCCCGGTCTAATCAGAAGTTTTTATCAGTGCTGTTCCATTGATAGATTCTGGCCCTCAGAGAAACTTCTGGAAGAAATACTCTAATGTACTGCTGTTGCTGTAGAGATGTATACCTCTTTTTATGAAGTTATGTTCTAGATTTGCAACAAGTTAATTTTTATAAGGGGAAATATTTTATTTTACCTTTTATTTAACCTTTATACCCATGTCCAGTGATTTAGAAAAACTGCTACTGCTCTGTCTTTGCTTTTTTTCCTTTAGCTTTTCTTATCTACTCTTCTGTTGGCTAGGGATATGTTAAAAATATAAACAAAGAACTTAAATTTTTACCTGGCAGCTGTTTGTTGTTTGCTTTAATCTTGTAAAGCAAGATTGCTTTTAAGTAAGTTTATCAAATTGGAATTTTTAAAAAACGTTCTTGGCCGGGCGCGGTGGCTCAAGCCTGTAATCCCAGCACTTTGGGAGGCCGAGACGGGCGGATCACGAGGTCAGGAGATCGAGACCATCCTGGCTAACATGGTGAAACCCCGTCTCTACTAAAAAATACAAAAAACTAGCCGGGCGAGGTGGCGGGCGCCTGTAGTCCCAGCTACTTGGGAGGCTGAGGCAGGAGAATGGCGTAAACCCGGGAGGCGGAGCTTGCAGTGAGCTGAGATCCGGCCACTGCACTCCAGCCCGGGCGACAGAGCGAGACTCCGTCTCAAAAAAAAAAAAAAAAAAACGTTCTTTATGTCAGGAGACACTGTTTTCATTTGCTTTTGAATGTACATGCATTTTAATTACATTATCATATTCTTATGTAAGGTATATATTTTCTAGGGTTTCTATGTTAAGACAGAGTAATGCTAGGCAAAGAGTTCTTTTTCCTCTTTTCTTTTTTTTTTTTTTTTGATATGGAGTTTTGCTCTTGTTGCCCAGGCTGAAGTGCAGTGGCGCAATCATGGCTCACCGCAACCTCTTGCCTCCCGGGTTCAAGCGATTCTCCCACTGCAGCCTCCCGAGTAGCTGGGATTACAGGCATGGGCCACCACACCTGGCTAATTTTGTGTTTTTAGTAGAGACAGGGTTTCTCCATGTTGGTCAGGCTGGTCTTGAACTCCTGACCTCAGGTGATCCACCTGCCTCAGCCTCCCAAAGTGCTGGGATCACAGGCATGAGCCACCGCATCCAGCCTATTTTTTTTTGTTTGTTCTTTTTGAGATGGAGTTCCGCTCTTGTTGCCCAGGCTAGAGTGCAGTGGCGGGATCTTGGCTCACTGCAGTCTCTGTGTCCTGGGTTCAAGTGATTCTCCTGCCTCAGCCTCCCAAGTAGCTGGGATTACAGGCACCTGCCACCACGCCCATCTAATTTTTGTATTTTTAGTAGAAAGGGGTTTCACCATGTTGGCCAAGCTGGTCTCGAACCCCTGACCTCAGGTGATCCACCTGCCTCAGCCTCCCAAAGTGCTTGGATTACAGGTGTGAGCCACCATGTCCAACCTATAGACTATTCTTTTTTTTTTTTTTTTTTTTTTTTGAGATGGGGTTTTACTCGGTCGTCAGGCTGGAGTGCAGTGGTGGATCTGGCTCACTGCAACCTCTGCCTTTCGGGTTCAAGCGATTCTCCTTCCTCAGCCTCCCGAGTAGTTGGGACTACAGGCACGCACCGCCACACCCAGCTAATTTTTTTTTTCTTTTTTTTGTATTTTTAGTAGAGTCGGGGTTTCACCATGTTGGCCAGGATGGTCTCGATCTCTTGACCTCGTGATCCACCTGCCTTGGCCTCCCAAAGTGCTGGGATTACAGGCGTGAGCCACTGCGCCCGGCCTAGACTATTCTTTAGAACAACTTCAGGTTCTCAGTGAGATTGAGTAGAAGGTACAGAGATTTACCAAATACCTCCTGCTCCCACTCAAGCATAGCTTCCCTCATTGTTAACATCACACAGCAGAATGTTACAAATGATGAACCTACTTTGGGTAGTTCTATCTTTAATTTTTTGAGGAATTTCCAAACTTTTTCATAGGCCTTGAACCATTTTACAATCCCATCAGTAGTAAAAGGAAGGTTCCAATTTACCACATCTTTACTAACACTTTTTTTTTTTTTGATAAAAGTCATCCAAATAGGTGTAAGATGAAACCTCATTGTGTGGTTTTTGTTTTGTTTTTTGGTTTTCGTGAAACAGGGTCTCACTCTGTTGCCCAGGCTGGAGTGCAGTGCTGTGATCTCAGCTCACTGCAGCCTCGAACTCCTGGGCTCCAGCAGTCCTCCCACTTCAGACTCGTGAGTAGCTGGGACTATAGGCACACGCCACCACACCAGGCTAATTTTTGTATTTTGTTTTGTAGAGATGGAATTTCAACCATGTTACCCAGGCTGGTTTTGAACTCCAGAGTTGAAGTCATCTGCCTGCCTCTGACTCCCAGAGTGCTGGGATTACAGGTGTGAGCCACCACACCTGGCCCTCATTGTGGTTTTGATTTGCATTCCTCTGATGGTTACAAAGTTGTGTGTCTTTTTACATGCTTTTGGCCATTTGTTTGTCATTTTTGGAGAAAGGTCTGTTTAAAGTCTTGCTATTGAAACAGTCAGGTTATTTGGCTTTTTCGTTGCAGAGTGGTAGGGGTTCTTTTTGGGTATTAACCCCAATAGATACACGATCTGCAATTATTTACTCCCATTTGGTAGGTTGCCTTTTCACGCTGTCGATCGTATCCCGTGATGCACGACAATTTTAAGTTTGGTGTAGTCTAGTTTATCTTTTTGCTATTGTTGCCTGTGCTTTTGGTGTTATCCAAGAAATCATTGCTAAGTGCAGTGTTAAAAAGCTCTTCTCTTATGTTTTCTTCTGGGAGTTACAGTTTTAGGTTTTATATTTAGGTCTTTTTTATTTTTTTTGAGGCAGAGTCTCGCTCTGTTGCCCAGGCTGGAGTGCAGTGGCGAGATCTTGGCTCACTGCAGCCTCCGCCTCCCAGGTTCAATCGTTCTGCCTCAGCCTCCTGAGGAGCTGGGACTACAAGCTACTTTTTTTTTTGTAAATACAACAATAAAAAAATACTTCTTGTATTTTTAGTAGAGACAGAGTTTCACCACGTTGGCCAGGATGGCCTCGAACTCCTGACCTTGTGATCTGCCCACCTCGGCCTCCCAAAGTGCTGGGATTACAGGTGTGAGCCACCGCACCTGGCCAAGTTAATTTTTATGTAAAGTGCAAGATAAATGTCCAACTTCACTATTTTGCTTGTGGATATCCACAACTTTTCCCACCACCATTTGTTAAGAGACTAGATTGTCCTTCTCTATTAGGTGGTCTTGGCACCTTTGTATAAAATTCTTGAAATGACAAAATTATAGTGATGGACAATAGTGTTCAGGGATTTAGGTACATGAGAGATATGTGGTATACAGCAACATGAGGGATCTTTGTAGTGATGAAGAGTTTTGTATCTTGATAGTGATTACACACATCTGCAAATGTGATAAAATTGCAGAGAGCTACACACACACACACACACACACACACACACACACACACACACACACACGAGTGATGACATCTGAATACAGTAATCCTCCCTTACCTGCATGGGATACTTCCCAAGACCTCCAGTGGATGCCTGAAACTACAGATAGTCCTGAACCTTGTGCTTTTTCCTATGACAGGTATCCTATGATTGCATACCTGTGATCGGGTTTAATTTATGTTAGTCATGATAAGATTAACAACAACGATAATAAAACAGAGCAATGATAACAATATGCCAGCATCACTACTCTTGCACTTCGGGGCCATTATTAAGTAAAACAAGGGTTACTTGAACCCAAGCACCGCTAAGTCATAGGCAGGAGGGATAGTGTGAGATGTCATCATGCTACTCAGAACAACACAAAATTTAAAACTTAGGAATTGTTTATTTCTGTTATTTTCCATTTAATATTTTCAGACTGGTGGGGGGACTATAAAGTATATGGATTGTACCACTGTCAATTTCTTGGGTTTGATATTGTGCTAGAGACTTATACAGGATGTTAACATTTGGGAGAAACAGGGTAAAGGTTATAGGAAACCTTTCTGTACATTTCCCCCTTGTCCTATGGGACTGTATTTCAGAATAAAAAGTTTTTAAAAAAGTCACCTGTAACCATGCATTATTATCCATCCTTTTTCAAACAAAGAACTTAATATTTGTAGTTACAAACACAACTACATGGTTGCTCTATTAACATGTTCAAGGAGCAGGAAGTTGAAGTAGAGAAACCTGTAGTTTAAGACAGAAATTCTATCTTAATTTTTTTATTATTATTAAATTTATTTTTGAGATCAAAGTCTTGCTGTGTTGCTCAGGCTGCTCTTGAACCTCCTGGGCTCAAGCGATCCTCTTGGCTTGGCCTCCCAAAGTGCTGGGATTACAGGCGTGAGCTGCCAGGCACAGCTACCATCTTTATTTTATTTTATTTTATTTTATTTTATTTTTTTATTTTTATTTTAATTTATTTTATTTTATTTTATATTATTATTATTATTATTATTATTATTATTTTTTTTTTTTTGGAGACGGAGTCTGGCTCTGTCGCCCAGGCTGGAGTGCAGTGGCCAGATCTCAGCTCACTGCAAGCTCCGCCTCCCGGGTTTACGCCATTCTCCTGCCTCAGCCTCCCGAGTAGCTGGGACTACAGGCGCCTGCCACCTCGCCCGGCTAGTTTTTTGTATTTTTTAGTGAAGACGGGGTTTCACTGTGTTAGCCAGGATGGTCTCGATCTCCTGAACTCGTGATCCGCCCGCCTCGGCCTCTCAAAGTGCTGGGATTACAGGTTTGAGCCACCGCGCCCGGCCCTCTACCATCTTAATTTTAAATAGCAGTCTTCATTTAAACTTGTGTGGTTGCTTGGAAAATGGAATAAAGCATCAGCATAAAAGTTTATTTATTGAGCCCTTATATGCCATTGTATTGAGATGCTATGGGAACACAAAGGTAATTAATGTGATATCCCAACCTTGAGGTGCTACATTGAGTAGCACTATGTAAAAAAAGATTTTTATTTTTATTTATTTATTTAACTGTTTTTTGAGACAGAGTTTCACTCTTGTTGCCCAGGCTGAAGTGCAGTGGCGCCATCTCGGCTCACTGCAACCTTCACCTCCTGGGTTCAAGCGATTCTCCCGCCTCAGCCTTCCGAGTAGCTGGGATTACAGGCGTGTGCCACGATGCACAGCTAATTTTTTGTATTTTTTAGTAGAGAAGGGGTTTAAACATGTTGTTCAGGCTGGTCTTGAACTCCTGACCTCAGGCCATCTGCCCACCTCTGCCTTCCAAAGTGCTGAGATTACAGGCGTGAGCTACTGCGCCTGGTCGCAGAGTTTTAATGCAGTACATATATGTATATGTACAAGGAACAGAAAGTGGCATTGAGGAAGAAGTGTTTAATTATGGGGGGAGTACAGGGAGATGAGGTAAGGCTTCATTGGAAAAATACTATGTTTGTATACAGCAGAATCAACATTTCAGTTCTCTTAATAGCGTTAGGTTATATCCTTTTTTTTTTCTCTTGAGACGGAATTTCACTTTTTGTCCATGCTGGAGTGCAGTGGCACGATCTCGGCTCATTGCAACCTCCGCCTCCTGGGTTCAAGCGATTCTCCTCCCTCAGCCTCCCGAGTAGCTGGGGTTACAGATGTGTGCCACCACGCCTGGCTAATTTTGTATTTTTAGTAGAGACGGGGTTTCTCCATGTTGGTCAGGCTGGTCTTGAACTCCCGACCTCAGGTGATCCGCCCACCTCAGCCTCCCAAAGTGCTGGGTTTACAGGCATGAGCCACCATGCCCGGCCTTTTTCATTTTATTTATTTATTTATTTTTTTTTTGAGATGGAGTCTCACTCTGTCGCCCAAGCTGGAGTGCAGTGGCCGGATCTCAGCTCACTGCAAGCTCCGCCTCCCAGGTTCACGCCATTCTCCTGCCTCAGCCTCCCGAGTAGCTGGGACTACAGGCGCCCGCCACCTCGCCCGGCTAGTTTTTTGTATTTTTTTAGTAGAGACGGGGTTTCACCATTTAGCCAGGATGGTCTCGATCTCCTGACCTTGTGATCCGCCCGCCTCGGCCTCCCAAAGTGCTGGGATTACAGGCTTGAGCCACCGCGCCCGGCCTTATTTTATTTTTTATAAGTGAAACAAGTTTATTAAGAAAGTAAAGGAATAAAGAATGGCTACTCTGCTGGGTGTGGTGGCTCTTGCCTGACCAGCCTGACCAACTTGGAGAAACCCCCTCTCTACTAAAAATACAAAATTAGCCGGGCATGGTGGTGCACGCCTGTAATTCCAGCTACACAGGAGGCTGAGGCAGGAGAATCGCTTGCACCCGTGAGGGGGAGGTTGCAGTGAGCCGACACCATGCCAGCCTGGGGAACAAGAAATTCCGTCTCAGGAAAAAAAAAAAAAAAAAAAGAATGACTACTCCATAGGCAGAGCAGCCAGTAGTAAATTAATTAATTTTTTTTTTTTAAACTCTTGTTGCCCAGGCTGGAGCGCAGTGGCGCTATCTCGGCCCACTGCAACCTCCCCCTCCTAGGTTCAAGTGATTCTCCCGCCTCAGCTTCAGAAGTAGCTGGGACTACAGGCGTACGCCACCACAACCGGCTAATTTTTCTATTTTTAGTAGAGATGGAGTTTCACCATGCTGGCCATGGCTAGTCTCAAACTTATGACCTCAGGTGATAACACCCACCTTGGCCTCCCAAAGTGCTAGAATTATAGGCTTGAGCCAATTGCTCCCAGCCAGTAAATGAATTTCTAAGAAAATAGTCTGGCAGGCCTGGCGTAGTGATTCATGCCTGTAATCCCAGCACTTTGGGAGACCGAAGCAGGTGGATCACCTGAGGTCAGGAGTTTGAGACAAGCCATGGCCAGCATGGTAAAACCCCGTTTCTACTAAAAATACAGAAATTAGCCGGTCGTGGTTGCACATGCCTGTAGTCCCAGCTGCTTGTGAGGCAAATCACAGCAAATCTTTGTTTTGTTTTGAGACAGGGTCTTGCTCTGTTGTCCAGACTAGAGTGCAGTGGCACTATCAAGGCCCACTGCAGCCTCCACTTCCTCGGCTCAAGCAATCCCCCTACCTCCCTCCCTATAGCTGGGACTATATGCATGCACCACCACACCTGGCTAATTTTTCCTTTTGATAAAGTCTTGCTCTGTCACCCAGGCTGGAGTGCAAGGATGTGATGATGGCCCACTGCAGCCTCAATCTCCCAGAACCAAGTGATCCTCCCACCTTATCTGCCTGAATAGCTGGGACCACAGGCACGCACCACCATGCTCAGCAAATTAAAAAAAATTTTTTTTTGGTAGAGATGGGGTTTTGCCATGTTGCCCAGGCTGGTCTTGAAGTACTGGGTTCAAGCAATCCTCCCACCTTGGCCTCTCAAAGTCCTGGGATTAGGCACATGAACCATTGTGTCAAATCTTTGCCCCAGCCAAATATTTGAAGTAAATAAAGAAATTGGTAATTTCTCCAGTCTAACCCTCTTAAATGCTGATGGAGCTGGCTAGCAGAAAGTTTTATTTGTTGATAGAACTCGAGCCCTTTCCTTCCCAGAGTGGTTTTTTTTTTTTTTTTTTTTTTTTTTTAATATTTTGGGAGTTCTTAGTTTCCTTTGAGAATCTGGTAAGAGTTAAAAGGCCTCCTGAGAAAAGCACACATACATATTTTGGTATGTAATTTCAGAGGGTTCTTTGATCTGTGGAGTGAAGCTCATTTATGCAGATCTAATGCCGTCTCTTAAATCAGCAAGTTTGATGCCTGTTTTGTGTGCTATCGGGATGCTGTTTGGGCGTTTCAGGAACTCGTATTCTGTAGAAAAATAAAAGTTCCATAATACAGCTGCTTTAGGGTTGTCATTATAGAAAAAGTCAAGAGAAGCTGGCTTCTACCAGTCTGGTTCATGGAGGGCTTGGAGGAGGAGTTCATGACACTTCTGCTTGACCTTTAAAAGATCTGTCAAATTTGACACGCAGAAAGAGGAAAATATTTAAGGCTGATGGAAAAGAACAAGCAAGACAAAGTTTATGCTGAAAGAAGTTGTATAGTTGGAGTATATGATAAACTGAACTAGTGGGAAAACTATCTGGAAAAGGTTGACGTTTGTGGAAGACCTTAAAAATGCTGGGGTAGGCCAGGTGTGGTGACTCACACCTGTAATCCCAGCACTTTGGGAGGCCAGGCAGGAGAATCTCTTGAACCCAGGAGGCAGAGGTTGCAGTGAGCTGAGATCGCGCCACACACTCCAGTCTGGGTGACTGAGTGAGACTCTGTCTCACACATACACAGAAAAGGCTGGGTGCGATGGCTCACGCCTGTAATCCCAGCACTTTGAGAGGCCGAGGTGGGCGGATCACGAGGTCAGAAGTTCCGAGACCAGCCTGGCCAGCATGGTGAAACCCTGTCTCTGCTAAAAATACAAAAAATTAGCTGGATATAGTGGCATGCACCTGTAGTCCCAGCTACTTGGAGGCTGAGGCAGGAGAATTTCTTGAACCCAGCAGGTGAAGGCTGCAGTGAGCCAAGATTGTGCCGCTGCACTCCAGCCTGGGCGACAGAGTGAGACTCTGTCTCAAAAAAAAAAAAAAAAAAAAAAATCGAGCCGGGCATGGTGGCTCACACCTGTAATCCCAGCACTTTGGGAGGCCGAAGTGGACGGATAACAAGGTCAGGAGATCGAGACCATCCTGGCCAACATGGTGAAACCCCATCTGTACTAAAAATACAAAAATTAGCTGGGCAGGTGTGGTGGCACATGCCTGTAATCCCAGCTACTCAGGAGGCTGAGGCAGGAGAATCGCTTGAACCTGGGAGTTGGAGGTTGCAGTGAGCCGAGATCACCACTGCACTCCAGCCTGGTGACAGAATGAGACTCCATCTAAAAAAAATGACAAAAGACGCTGGGGTATAAAATTTAATATATATATATTGAGATGGAGTTTTGTTGATTGACATTAGTTTATATTAGTTGATAATACAATATAGATACTTCACCACAATATTATAGGCATTCTTCCCCTTACATTTTTTTTTCTTTTCCATTTCCTTAATTTAAGCAAGTGACACTTGTTGAAACACCTTCAGTGTCTCATCAAGGTCCTTATTTTTCTGTCAAAGTTTTTTTTTTCTTTTTTGAGATGGAGTCTCACTGTGTCACCCAGGCTGGAGTGCAGTGGCACAATCTTGGCTCACCGCAACCTCCGCCTCCCAGGTTCAAGTAGTTCTGCCTCAACCTCCTGGGTAGCTGGGACTACAGGCGTGCACCACCACGCCTAGCTAATTTTTGTATTTTAGTAGAGACGGGGTTTCACCGTGTTTCCCAGGCTGGTCTCGAACTCCTGAGCTCAGGCAGTCTGCCCACCTCGGCCTCCCAAAGTGCTGGGATTACAGGTGTGAGCCACTGCGCCTGGCCTCACACTATTTTTATTTTTTTTAATTTTTTTTTTTATTTTTTATTTTTATTTTTTTTTTTTGAGACGGAGTCTCGCTCTGTCACCCAGGCTGGAGTGCTGTGGCGGGATCTCAGCTCACTGCAAGCTCCGCCTCCTGGGTTCACGCCATTCTCCTGTCTCAGCCTCCCGGGTAGCTGGGACTACAGGCGCCGCCACGTCGCCCGGCTAGTTTTTTGTAGTTTTTAGTAGAGACGGGGGTTTCACCGTGTTAGCCAGGATGGTCTCGATCTCCTGACCTCGTGATCCGCCCGACTCGGCCTCCCAAAGTGCTGGGATTACAGGCTTGAGCCACCGCGCCCGGCCACACTATTTTTAAATGAGCGGGATTCAAACATTTTCTTGGTAGGAATGGCAAAAACATCATTATCAGGAAAATGATATAGGTGTATTATCTATAATACAGCCACCACGCCCGCCCCCAAAGTATTTTCTTTAATGAACAACTCTATTTTGACTGTAGCTTTTCTGTGTAATTTTTAAAATTACTACAAAAATTAACATCATTTTCTTTTTGGCTTTTCCTCCTATGTCTCTGAAGTTCCTGTCTGGTCCTCTGCTGTAGTGGTCTTAAATATCCTACTCAGCTGACTGTCCATATTTTCCAAAAGAGAAAACTAAGTTTCACTTATTTGCAATAGCAGAACCAAGACAGCTAGACTTCATTAATCTCTGAACTTGTCCTTTTACAAAGTTTAGGCTGGGTGCAGTGGCTCACGCCTGTAATACCAGCACTTGGGGATTCTAAGGCAGGAGGATCGCTTGAGCCCAGGAGTTGGAGGCTGCCGAGAGCGTATCACTGCCCTCCAGCCTGGTTGACAGAGCAAGACCCTGTCTTAGAAAAACAATATTTAAGTTAGATCTACACAGAGAATGAATATAAAAATTAATGTTGATACGATCATCCCTTTTCTACTTAGGCCCTGGGGAGCCTGTGGGGTCATACGATGCTTTGATTTTGTCACTGTTTTTGAGGGTGAGTCAAATATATTTAAAAGACGGAGTTTTCGCCATGTTGGCCAGGCTGGTCTTTAACTCCTCACCTCACCTGCCTCGCCCTTTCAAAGTGCTGGGATTACAGGCGTGAGCCACCGCACCCAGCCAAGACCACTGCATTTTATACCACTGCACACTGTCTGTTAAATTCTGAAGTCTTTGTAACTTTTAGAAGGGGAACTAATAACTATTGGTAATGGCCGCATCTGGTATTTTGAGTCTGTCTGTCATCTTTTGTGCTTTAGGATTCTAAAACTAAATTGCTCATTTAAGGTTTATATAGAGAGGAGTGTTATTCTGAGGTCTTCTTTATATTCTTTCGCCCTAGGTAAAGAGAGCATTGTATTTCCCTATTCTTTTTGTATTTAGCAGTGCGTAAGGTTTATATTATCCTCATTAGTACTTTAGGCTGTGATCATTTCTTTTTTCTGTTCATTCTTTTTTCTTTTTTTTACTTGTCACTGACAAAGCTCGGAATAATTTCTTATTTTCAGACTGCTGTGAACATTTATGGTGTGATCGTTCCCCCAGGAAAAGACTGTATTTTCGCTGTCTTCTCTGGTTATTTCTGCATCTCTGCCCTAGGATGGCATCTTTGCTCTTCTTCTGCCCTTAGCATTTGCCTAATGGAAACAACAAAATTGTTGTTATCCAGTTTGGTTTATATTTAACTCTTGCAGGTGCAGCAGTGGCACAGATGAGGGTATTGTGTTGCCTGCTACCCTCTTCGGCATCTACGTCATATGCTATGGCTGTTGGGGAAGCAATATGACTGTGGTAGGCTTTTTGTTTTTAAATAAACCTTTTTAGAAGAGTTTCAGATATACAGAAGAATTGTGAGAACAGTACAGAGAGTTCTTATATACCTTGCATTCAGTTTCTTTTATTTTTAACTCTTTCCCCCACCCCCTACTCCCCATGAGATAGTCTCCCTCTGTCGGCCAGGCTCACTGCAACCTCTGCCTCCTGGGCAGAGGCAGTCCTCCTGTTTCAGCCTCCTGAGTAGCTGGGATTACAAGTGCACGCCACCACACCCGACTACTTTTTGTGTTTTTTTTTTTTTTTTTTGAAACGGAGTCTCGCTCTGTCGCCCAGACTGGAGTGCAGTGGCCGGATCTCAGCTCACTGCAAGCTCCGCCTCCCGGGTTCACGCCATTCTCCTGCCTCAGCCTCCCGAGTAGCTGGGACTACAGGCGCCCGCCACCTTGCCTGGCTAGTTTTTTGTATTTTTTTTTTTTTAGTAGAGACGGGGTTTCACCATGTTAGCCAGGATGGTCTCGATCTCCTGACCTCGTGATCCACCCGTCTCGGCCTCCCAAAGTGCTGGGATTACAGGCTTGAGCCACCGCGCCCGGCCACTTTTTGTGTTTTTAGTAGAGATGGTGTTTTGCCATGTTGGCTATGCTGGTCTTGAACTGCTGACCTCAGGTGATCCAGCCTCCCAAAGTGATGGGATTACAGATGTGAGCCACCACGCCCAGCCTCATACTATTTTTAAATGAGCTGGATTCAAACATTTTCTCTGTAGGAATGGCAAAGACATCATTATCAGGAAAATGATGTAGCTGTATTATCTAAGAGTGATTTAAATAGATACCTTACAATCTAAATAATTACATCCAAGTTGCTGGGTGCACATTTTTACAATTAGTTTAATTTGGAGAATGACACTGTTCAGAGCCAGACATTCTCTGAATTCTTTATTATTTATTTTGAAATGTTCAAGGTGATACTTGTTTTAACTGCCCTGACACTGTTCTTTTGTTTGTTTGTTTTGAGACAGGGTCTTGCTCTATTGCCCAGGATGGAGTGCAGTGGCACACTTGTCAGCTTTACTGCAGCTTCCACCTCCCAGGTTCAAGCAATTCTCCTACCTTAGTCTCCCGAATAGCTGGGATTACAGGCGCACCACCATGACTGGCTAATTTTTGTATTTTTGTTAGAGACAAGGTTTCACCATGTTGCCCATGCTGGTCCCGAACTCCTGACCTCAGGTGATCCACCCTCATCGGCCTCCCAAAGTGCTGGGATTACAGGCGTGAGTCACCGTGCCCGGCCGACAATGTTCTAAGTTAATTACATTAGCCATAATATGTAAGATAGAAATTTGCTCATTTGTGTATAAGAAAGAAGATTCTGAATAAGTTGTAAGGGCTGGGTGCAGTGATTTAACTTCTGTAATCCCAGCATTTTGGGAGGCCGAGGCAGGAGGATTGCTTGATTCCAGGAGTTCTGAGACCAGCCTGAGCAAGATGGTGAGGGCCCCCTCTCCCACTTTGGAGGTATGCTATAAGTAACAGGCCTTTGAAACTCATTTTGGGTATGGTGAAGATGTTATATTACAGTAACCTTTTATTTATTTATTTAATTTGAGGTTAAACGTTTTTTGTTTTTTTTTTTTGAGATGGAGCCTCGCTCTGTTGCCCAGCCTAGAGTGCAGTGGCGCGATCTCGGCTCACCGTAAGCTCCATCTCCCGGGTTCACGCCATTCTCCTGCCTCAGCCTCCCGAGTAGCTGGGACTACAGGTGCCCGCCACCACGCCCGGCTGATTTTTTGTATTTTTAGTAGAGATGGGGTTTCACTGTGTTAGCCAGGATGATCTCAATCTCCTGACCTTACAGTCTGCCCGCCTTGGCCTCCCAAAGTGCTGGGGTGTGAGCCACCGCGCCGGGCCAGTTAAATGTTTTATTTTTAGACGACTACATGACGTGTTTTTCTTAAAAACAATGCCTCCATTCCAAAGAAATTGCAGTCAAAATAAATGAAGGGTTCAAGATGACATCAGTTCCATTTGTCTAAGTCCTGGTGTTGTGTGAATGACAAGCAGCAGCCAGTTATGATGGCAGGTGATCCAAAGTAATTGCCAAATTTGTTAACGTTTTTCCATTTCTAAACCATCCTTAAAGAAAAACATATATAGGGTCACACCATTCTCACTGACTTCTATTGAAAATGTAAGCTGGAGCTGGGCGCAGTGGCTCATGCCTGTAATCCCAGCACTTCGGGAGGCCAAGGCAGGCGGATCACCAGGTCAGGAGATGGAGAACATCCTGGCTAACATGGTGAAACCCCGTCTCTACTAAAAATACAAAAATTAGCCGGGTGTGGTGGTGCATACCTGTAGTCCCAGCCATTCGGGAGGCTGAGGCAGAAAGAATCACTTGAACCCAGGAGGCGGACGTTGTGGTGAGCCGAGATTGCGCCACTGTATTCCAGCCTGGGCAACAGCACGAGACTGTCTCAAAAAAAAAAAAAAAGAAAGAAAGAAAATGTAAGCTGTATGGATGAGACTGCAGAAACTCATCTACTGTGAAGGACCATATGAGCGAAGTGTATTAGCTGTCAATACATATTTAGGATTATTTCGGTATAAGTCTGGATAAGGAGCAGCGAAGGGGAGGGGAGGCTGTGGTTTTCACAGGTAAGGATTTAGGCTTTTACTCTGAGGTATTCATGGTTATTGTTGATTAGTACTAACATTTAATGTTTAATTAGTGTAAAAGGCTTTCAGAAGGCGGAAAGTATGAGTGTTAAAATCGGTCTTCAGGGCCGGGCGCGGTGGCTCAAGCCTGTAATCCCAGCACTTTGGGAGGCCGAGGCGGGCAGATCACGAGGTCAGGAGATCGAGACCATCCTGGCTAACATGGTGAAACCCCATCTCTACTAAAAAAAAAAATAAAAAATACAAAAAAAAAAAAAAAAATCGGTCTTCAGATTACTGGTTGAAAATCAGATTGTATTTTAAGGTTAGTCATTTTTATAAAGAGGAAATTGTTTAGCAATTCTGAATCGTATATTGTTGAAATATCAGTAGCAGATGCTAGAATCCTATTAGTAATCACAAGGTAAAATGAATTCTAAAAGTGCAATCTTGAATTATTCAACACTTGGTATCCAAATTATATGAAATATAATCATCCATTTTATGATTTTGAATAGAACTGTAGGTTGTTTTCTCAAATAAGAGTTGTTCTTCCTCTGCCTTCTCATTTTGAGTCCCTGGAATCTGTTCTATTTTTACTTGTGGATCTACATACTAAAGCTGTCTCTGATTTCATGCTCTGAAGATCAACAAGAGACCTTCTCATGTAAGATGAGAATTGTGTAGTAGGTGACTATCAGAAGAGTAAACAAGTCTTAAGTCTGTAAACATTTTTTGAGTAAAGGCAGCGGAATACCAGATATCTCTTGTTACTATGACTAAAGAAAGTTCAATGGTCAATTCAGCAGCTGTTTACTAGCCTTGATAAGTAATTGCTAGAAGTAATAGTAATTGTTTTTATAGTGTTACTGAAGGTTTATTTACTGTATGTGGGATTTTTAAAGTTTTAAAGGGATCAATGAAAGTGATATATGGGGAATATTTTTAAGTTATTGGAAATAAGCCAGGAATTGAATTTTTAAAAGTGCCTTTCAGAGTAAATTATATTTTCATTTTCTTTATAGAATGAAAGTGGAACAATATTGTTTAAAATTCAAATTGAGCACCATTTGTACTTTTCAGGCCATTAGAATCTGCTCAAGGCTTGTGTAGGAAATATTATATGATTCTTTATTATATTACCTTTGGCTAAAAATTGCAGAGAAGACTTTTTGACACCCTTTTCACTCAAAAAAAGTAATAACTCCCTAAAAAAAGTAATAACTCCCTGAATCTAAAATAAAAGTTGGAAAAAAGTCATGAACACTAAGTTGCTCATGAGGGGCTTGGACTTCCTTGTATTTCTGGCCACCCATTTGGTGCTGTCACTCTGTCTGTCCCTTCTGGGCTTCTTGCTTTAATGTGACATCATATCAGACTTTTAATTCTGAATTAATGTATTTGCAAAGCTCATTTAAAATTTTCAGTAATTATGTTTGTAATTTGAAGTTTGATTCTTTGTTTCTTAGCCACATAAACATTTTTGAATTTTGAATTGTGGGAAATTTCTGAAGGCAGGTAAAATACTTATTTTTTAATACCTTAACTCTCATCCCTTTTATTTTTTATATATTTAGAGACAGAGTCTCACTCCGTAGCCCAGGCTGCAATGAGGTGGCACAGTCATAGCCCACTACAGCCTCAAACCCCTGGGCTCAAGTGATCCTCCTGCCTCAGCCTCCCAGGTAGCTAGGACTCTACCACCACATGGTGTACCACCACACCCAGCTAATTTTTATTTTTGCTTTTTGTAGAGATGGGGGTTTCTCACTATGTTGCCCAGGTCGGTCTCAAACTCCTGGCCTCAGCCTTCCAAAGTGCTAGGATTACAGGTGTGAGTCACCGCACCTGACTGAGAGCTTTTTTCATACGGAGTTTCACTCTTGTTGCCCAGGCTGGAGTGCAGTGGTATGATCTTGGCTCACTGCAACCTCCGGCTCCCGGATTCAAGCGATTTTCCTGCCTCAGCCTCCCGAGTAGCTGGCACTACAGGCACCCATCACCATGCCCGGCTAATTTTTTATAGTTTTAGTAGAGACGGGGTTTCACCATATTAGTCAGGATGGTCTCAGTGTCCTGACCTCATGATGCACCTGCCTCGGCCTCCCAAAGTGCTGGGATTACAGGTGCGAGCCACCGCGCCAAACTGGGCTTCTTGACTGTAGTTTCTTTGTGGTATACACTTTGTGTAACACTCAGTGTTAATAGCTCTAAGTACTTAAACTTGATTGCTTTCTTTCTTAGTATACTATTTATTCTTCCTATGAACTTGCTTTACGATTGAGAATAACCTTGGCTCCTCCTTCAATAAATGAAGGACTTAGTGCTGTTTTAGAAACCTGTTGGAGTACCATTGTATTTGCCTGTTTTTGTCTTTTGGCAAATAGTCATTGCTTTTTTCCAGAAACACCCCCAGAGCTTTAGTCTCCAGAGTTTATATCTGTTGCAACTGAGGAGAAATGTACCTGTGTAAATTTTTCCACTCCTTTTGAAAAAAGGTTTGAAGAAGAGTATAGTGAAATGCCACCCAAACCAACCTTCGTATATATGAAAAGAGCGCTTGCACATAAAAAATGTTTTTTTGAGATGGAGTCTCACTCTTCATCCAGGCTGGAGTCCAGTGGCGTGATCTTGACTCACTGCAACCTCCGCCTCCTGGGTTCAAGCAATTCTTCTGCCTCAGCCTCCCATGTAGCTGGGACTCCACCTCAGGTGACCCACCCACCTCGGCCTCCCAAAGTGCTGGGATTACAGGCATGAGCCACCGCGCCTGGCCTGGACTTGTTATTAATATGAAATTTTAGAGCCTTTAAACCATAAGATCATGTAAAAATTACCCTTACATTGGCACTTTCAATTTAAAGTGCTGACAGATCACACATAATCTTCAAATTTAATTCTACATTTTACAAATATTTGAGTGCCTACTTTTGTAAACATAGCAGTACATTAAAGAACAGGACATGAAAGTTTTGCTGGTACAAAGTTTTGCAGTTAGTGTGGGAAGACAGATGATAAACTAGATAATTAGGTTAAAAATGTGGTGTATTAGGTAGTGCCCTGGAGAGAAAATAATAATTGCCCTGGAGAGAAAAGAAAGCGGGAAAAGGGAATGAAAAGTTGAGGGTGGAGCACTGAGATCTTGAAGAGCTTTGCAGGCCAAGTGGGGAACGGTACAGGGGCGCTGTGGCAGGAGAGAGGCCTGGCAGTGTCAGAGTAGCAGCAAAGGGTGTGGAGGGGAGGCTGTGTGGTTTTTTACAGGTAAGGATATTTAGGCTTTTACTCAGAGTGAGGTAGCCGTGAGGTTTTTCAGCACTGGAGTGATATGACCTGATTTACATTTTAATGAGATCATTCTTGGCTTGCTATGCTGAGAATATAGACTGCACGGAGAGTCAGATGAGACATGATACTAGCTTGGACCTGTATTGGAGCCGAGGACAAAGTGGTTTGATTCTTGGGTATATTTCCTAAATAGAGCTATTGGAATTTGCTGGTGGAATAGAATTCTTTTCCTTTTCTTTGAGACAGGATCTTGGTTTGTTGCCCAGCAGGAGTTTAGTGGCCCAATCATGGCTCCCTGCAGCTTCGAACCCCTGGGCTCAAGCCTCAGCTTCCCCAGTAGCTGGGACTAGAGGCATGCACCACTGTGCCTGACTCATTTTTACTATTTTTTGTAGAAATGGGGTCTCACTTTGTTGCCCAGCCTGGCCTCCTAAAATGCTGGGATTACAGGTATGAGCTTCTGCGCCTGGCTTAGAACACAATATTTGGAGGGTAGAGTGTGTGAGAGAGTGTGTCAAGGATGATTTCAGGGTTTTTGGCCTCAACACATGAAAGGATGGAGTTGACATTAACTGAAATGGAAAAGAAAGACTGCAGGACAAGGAGGAGAGATTACCAGCGGCTCAGTTTTGAATTTGCTCCTTTTGATTCGCCTCTTAGACATGGAAGTAGAGAAGTCACATAGCTTACTGTATTTGATCTGGAATTCAGTGAGGAGGTTTGGCTTAGAGATATAAAGTGGGAAATTGTTAGCATATGGATTGCATATAAACCATGAAGTTGGATGGGCTCAATAAGGGAGTAAAGGTAGATAGGTGAAGAGGATTGAGGACTAAGTCTTGGGACACACTGGCATTGAGAAGTCAGATAAATAACCAGAAGCTAGTGAAGGAGTGTGAGTGGCATCAGTGAGGTGTGAGAGGAGGTAAACCAGAATGCCGTGGCCTGTAAGCCAAGTGAAGATAGCTTCAAGGGAAGAGAGATCAGCTGTGTCAAAAAAGAGTTTGGGTAAGATAAGGACGGATGAGTGACCACGAGAGGTGAATGGTACTTTGAGAAAGGCAGTTGCCCTGGATGGATTGGTATGAGCCTGAGAGAATGGAAGGAGAGCAAGTGGAGATAAGGAATGAAGACAACTCTTTTTTTTTTTTTTTTTTACCTTTTTCTTTTTTTTTTTAATTATACTTTAAGTTCTAGGGTACATGTGCATAACGTGCAGGTTTGTTACATATGTATACTTGTGCCATGTTGGTGTGCTGCACCCATCAACTCGTCAGCACCCATCAATTCATCATTTATATCAGGTATAACTCCCAATGCAATCCCTCCCCCCTCCCCCCGACAACTTTTAAAGTTGTACTGTAAAGGAGTGTTGAGAAATGGTGCAGTAACTGGAGGGCTTGTGGGCTTCATTTGTGTGTGTGTGTGTAAAGGTTGGAGAACTGCTAGTAGCATGCTTGATGCTGATGGGATTGAATTTAGTAGAGAGAAGAACTGATGACATAGGAGAGGGTACGAATTTCTGGAGCAGTGTCTTTGAGGACATCTGAGTGGGGAGAATGAGATGAGATCTAATTACTGGTCAGTTTGGAAGCCTTATTAGGAGCAAGGGCAGTTGATCCAGAGTAACATGAGAGAAGGTAGAGAAGTAAATACATCAGCAGAGATTCAGGTTAGAAGATACGTCTGGGTAAAATGGGGAACATTTTCATACTTATCTCATTATTTTTGTGAGTATTAAGTTTAATACTTATAAAGGGATGATTACAGAACATAGTACTCAGTAAGTGTTCACTGAAATTGTTAGGTTTGTAATATTTATAAAGTTACAATGTGATTTACATGACCAGCTTCTTTCAGTGTGTGACTAATACTCTGAAAATACTGGCTTTTCATTTGAGCCAGATGGCTCAGTCAGTAATTTCTAGTTATGCCATCTTTTTTTTTTTTTTTTGTAAAGACACTGGGCACCAAAGGTGCTACTCACACAGAATATCAACTTGAAACTCACCCTGGAAAGACAAGATTTTGGTAGTTCTAATCAGAAACATTGTAATTTTGTTATGTTCATGTTACGGTATTGAAGGGTTTTTTTTGTATTGAAGGTTTTTTTTTTTTTTTTTAAAATATGTGAATAAAGGGGCCGGGTGTGGAAGGCCGAAATGGGAGGGTCACTTGAGACCAGGAGTTCAAGACCAGCCTGGTGAACATTGTGAGACCCCATCTCTATTTAAGAAAAAAATAAAAAATAAATAGTATGTTGGATATTAGTTCGTTCTCATGCTACTATAAAGAATTGCCCGAGACTGGATAATTTATAAAGGAAAGAGGTTTAATTCACTCACAGTTCTGCATGGCTGGGGAGGCCTCAGGAACCTGAAAATCATGGCAGAAAGGGAAGCAAACATACGTGCTCAACATGGCGGCAGGAGAGAGACGTGCAATGGGAAGCGGCGAAAAGGCCCTTTATAAAATCATCAGATCTCACGAGAACTCACTATCACAAGACTAGCATGGGTGAACGTCCCCATGATCTAATCACACATGAGGTCCCTCCCTCAACATGTGGGGATTACATTTAGGATTACATTTCAAGATGAGATTTGGGGCAGGAACACAGCCAAACCGTATCGTGTGAATAAAAGTTCCTTTAGTAAAGTTGTAACATTGTCTGATGGAAAAGGGGATTTGTTTTCATTTTGGTTAGAACAGAAGTAGTAAATAAATCACGTATTCATATATATGGTAATTGTAGTTTTAGGACCAGTTGTAAAGTTAGTGCAGATAAAGTGGGAACATTAGAAGGAGAGTTGGAAACAAGAGGTACTTGGAAAATCTACTCAAACTCTCACTGGATTTAAGTATATTCTTATTTTGAAAATTCAGTAGATATGTTCTCTAAGAACATCAGAACCTCAGTATCAGTTTAGGGCAAGATGGAGGATTTAAGAATGAAAGAGGGGATATAAAGAAGTTTTATTAGGTTGGGCATGGTGGCTTATGCCTGTTACCCCAACGTTTTGGGAGGCCAAAGTATGAGATCACTTGAGCCCAGGAATTTGAGACCAGCCTGGGCAACATAGGGGAGACCCTGTTTGTACAAACTGTTAAAAAAAAAAAAAAAAATAGCCACATGCACCTGTGTTCCCAGGTAATCAAGAAGCTGAGGTGAGAGGATAGCTTGAGCCCAAGGCTGCAGTGAGCTATATGACTGCACCACTGCACTCCAGCCTGTGCAACCCCAGGCGGAGAGAAGTGAGACTCCATTAAAAGAAAATAAAAAGGAAATGAGAGAAGGAATAAATTGTATTGTTATTTTAAGAAAATTTGGCTTTGGCTTTTTCTTTTTTTGAGACGCAGTTTTGCTCTTGTTGCCCAGGCTGGAGTGCAATGGCATGATCTCGGCTCACCGCAACCTCCACCTCCCGGGTTCAAGTGATTCTGCTGCCTCAGCCTCCCGAGTAGCTGGGATTACAGGCATGCGCCACCACGCCTGCCTAATTTTGTATTTTTAATATAGGTGTGGTTTCTCCATGTTGGTCAGGCTGGTCTCAAACTCCCAACCTCAGGTGATCTACCCAAAAGAGTTAAGAATGAGTTAAGATAGCCGGGCGACGTGGCGGGCGCCTGTAGTCCCAGCTACTCGGGAGGCTGAGGCAGGAGAATGGCCTAAACCCAGGAGGCGGAGCTTGCAGTGAGCTGAGATCCGGCCACTGCACTCCAGCCTGGGCGGCAGAGCGAGACTCTGTCTCAAAAAAAAAAAAATAAAAGAATGAGTTAAGAGCTTGGGCCAGGTGTGATGGCTCATGCCTGCAATCCCAGCACTTTGGGAGGCCAAGGCAGGTGGATCGTCTGAGGTCAGGAGTTCAAGACCAGCCTGGCCAACATGCTGAAACCCGGTCTCTACTAAATACAAAAAATTAACCAGCCATGGTGGCAGGTGCCTGGGAGGCTGAGGCAGGAGAATAACTTGAACCCGGGAGTTGGAGGTTGCAGTGAGCTGAGATCATGCCACTGCACTCCAGCCTGGGCAACAAGAGCGAAACTCCATATGAAAAAAGCTCTCAGCTGGGTGCGGTGACTCACACCTGTAATCCTAGCACTTTGGGAGGCTGAGGCCAGGAGTTAAATATTTTGACTCTCACTCCAGATCATCGAATTGTTTTGAGAGTAAATGAGTTGAAGCACGCATACTGCCTAGTTAGACCAGTGTCTGAGATAAATACAATACAGAGTTTGCTATTATAATTTAGAATTTTTTTTTTTTTTTTTTTTTTTTGAGACGAGTCTTGCTCTGTCGCCCAGGCCTGGGACTACAGGCGCCCCCACCACCTCGCCCGGCTAGTTTTTTGTATTTTTAGTAGAGATGGGGTTTCACCGTGTTAGCCAGGATGGTCTTGATCTCCTGACCTCATGATCCGCCCGCCTCGGCCTCCCAAAGTGCTGGGATTACAGGCATGAGCCACTGCACCCGGCCATAATTTAGAATTTTTATTGAGTATACTCTGCTGTCTATGCACAGTTGGCTCAGGAAAGGAATTGGGAAGCTTTTCTGTTTCATAGGATAGTTTAATAAAAGAATGGAAATTACCCTTTACTTACTATGAAAATGTCTGAGACTGGTATTTGGAGTGGGTGGGGAGCTAACTGTGTAACTTATGCGAATGTTCAGAAGTTATTGAAGTGTTTTCTAATTCTATTAGATGCTTTTGACAATTTATATTTTCCTAGAAAATCATCCATTGTATCTATGTTTAAAATTTAGCAGCTTAGGATTTACTGGAAACGTATTTTATGCTTATTTTGACTTCTTCTCTATTATCTTACTTCCTTTTCAGTCCCTCATTTCATATAATTGTTGTTTTAGTCCAGCTAATAGTTTGTCTGTTTTTTTTTCCCTTCCCATCAAAATATAGCGCCTAGGTGTTTTTTTTTGATATGGAGTCTCACTCTGTCACCCAGGCTGGAGTTCAGTGGCGCGATCTCAGCTCACTGCAACGTCCGCCTCCCAGGTTCAAGTGATTCTCCTGCCTCAGCCTCCCGAGTAGCTGGGACTACTGCCACGTGCCAGCACGCCTGGCTAATTTTTTGTATTTATAGTAGAGATGGGGTTTCACCGTGTTAGCCAGGATGGTCTTGATCTCCTGACCTCGTGATCCGCCCACCTTGCCTCCCAAGTGCTGGGATTACAGGCGTGAGCCACCGTGCCTGGCCGCTCCTAGGTTTTAGAATTAATTCTGCTGGCTTCTGTTCTCTTACTTGAGTAACTTTGAATTCCCTTTTTCTGATTTTTAAACGTTAATTTTTCTAACCTTGAGTTGAATGCTCATTTAATTCTTGCTCAGTTGAAGGTGTTTAGGCTGTGGCTCTTCGTCTGAGTATAACTTTATTAGTGTACCAAAGGTTTTTTCTCTCTTTCTTTCTTTTTTTTTTTCTTGAGACGGAGTTTTACTCTTGTTGCCCAGGCTGGAGTGCAATGGTGTGATCTTGGCTCACTGCAACCTCCACTTCCCGGGTTCAAGCGACTCTCCTGCCTCAGGCCTCCTGAGTAGCTGGGATTACAGGCATGCGCCACCACGCCTGGCTAATTTTGTATTTTTAGTAGAGTCAGGATTTCACCATGTTGACCAGGCTGGTTTCGAACCCCTGGCATCAGGTGATCCACCTGTCTCAACCTCCCAAAGTGCTGGGATTACAGGCGTGAGCCACCGCGCCCACCCTTCTTTTTCCTTTTCTTTCTTTCTCTCCTTTTTTTTTTGAGACAGTGTCTCCTGCTGTTACACAGATTAGAGTGTAGTGGCGTGAACACAGCTGATTGCAGCCTTGACCTCCTGGGCTCAAGGGATCTTCCCACCTTAACCTCTCAAGTAGCTAGGACTATAGTCATGCGCCAGGATGCCCCCCTAACTTTTTTTTTATTGTTTGTAGAGACAGGGTTTTGCCATATTGCCCAGGCTGGTCTTGAACTCCTGAGCTCAAGCAGTCTGCCTGCCTCAGCCTCCCAAAGTGCTGAGATTACAGGCATGAGCCACTGGGCCCAGTCGTACCAGAGATTTTTATATGGGCAGTTTTTATCATTATTATTTTCTAGGTAATCGCTATTGATTTTGATTTACATTACTCCATTCAATTACTTGAAGTAATTTAAGGAGAGATAGTACATAACTGTCAAGTCTACTGCATTAAGGGGAGTAGCTTCATTGTTTCATTGTCAGATTGTGGTATAGACTATTTCTGCTTTCTTGAAATTTTTGAGGTGTTAATGGCCTAAATAGATGATCAATTTTTATAACTGTTGCATAGAGACTTGATCTCATTCTTTCATATGTTCAGCCATTTTGTCGTTTATGTATTTGATCTTTCAGGAAATGGTAATCCTCTTATATTCTTACTTCTGCCTAAATGTTTTTCTTATATTTCTTTAAAATTTTTGTTCTGGGTGGGCGCGGTGGCTCACATGCAATCCCAGCCTGGCCAAAATGGTGAAACGTCGCCTCTACTAAAAATACAGAAATTAGCTGGATGTGGTGGTGCGTGCCTGTAATCCGAGCTACTCTGGAGGCTGAGGCAGGAGAATCCCTTGAACCCGGGAGGCGGAGGTTGCAATGAGTCTCGCACCATTGTACTCCAGCCTGGGCGACACAGCAAGACCCCGTCTCAAAAAAAAAAAAAAGTTTTTGTTCTAACTATGTATTATGAAGATTTTGGTGTATATAGTTTTATAACATATCTTTATAGATTGTAATCTTGATCATTATAAGAAATGACCCTTTTCTGCCTCCTTTAATTTTTCAGTTTGAATTCAACTGGTTTTAAAAGGGTGTTTATACTTGCTAGGTATACTTTTATCTAACCTTTTACTTTTAACTTACCAAAGTCTCTATTTTAGGTTTGTCTCTTGTAGACCCTTGTAGTTGGATCAAGGTTAGTCTTGACTCAATTTGAGATGCTTTTAATCGTTTACATTAATGTTGCATATTTTGCTTTGCTTATATAATTATTAGTGTATTTGTTTTGTTGTCATCTATAGTTTACTTTTGGTTTTCTTTCTTTTCTTTTCTTTTTTTTTGAGGCAGAGTCTAGCTCTGTTGCCCAGGCTGGAGTGTAGTGGCGTGATCTCGGGCTCACTGTAACCTCCATCTCCTGGGTTCAAGTGATTCTCCTGCCTCAGCTTCCCGAGTAGCTGAGACTACAGGCGCCCACCACCATGCCCAGCTCATTTTTTGTATTTTTAGTAGAGACCGGATTTCATCATGTTGGCCAGGCTGGTCTCAAACTCCTGACCTCAAGTGATCCGCCCACCTCGGCCTTCCAAAGTGCTGGGATTACAGGGGTGAGCTACAGCCTCTGGCCTGGTTTTCTTCTTTTAAACTACATGGTTTTGTTTATTTGATTTCCCTTCTCTCTTATATACTGTATTTCGTTATGTCTCAGATACCATTGGTGGTTGTGTGCTTCGTTATTTTGTATACCATTAATACAGTTAAATGCTGTCAAAGAAAGTATGACATTCCATTGATTGAAATATGCATGCTGATTTCAGATAGACAAATGTGAAAAAGGTACATCTTAGAATAAACATGGTAGTTCTGTGGGTATTATAAAGCTATAGCTTTAATATATTTAAATCTATTGTGTTTATCAAATAGTTTTTTCAGGAGTGGTTGAGTGCTCTTATGTTTAAAAATGTCTGTTAGTGGCTTTCACAAGCAAAATGATGTTTTGGCTGGTTACAGAATTTTTGGGCTACATTTCCCTTTCCCTTAATACCCAGCAGACACTGTTCCATTATCTTCTGGCATCTAGGGTTACTCTAGAAAAGTCTGGGCCAGCCTGACTGTTTTTTTCCCTTTGTAGGTGACCTACTTCTGCCTGAGTATTGCTAGAATTCTTTCTTTATCCTTGAAGTTCAGTAACTTCATCAGGATATAACTCGGTCTTGGTGTGATTCTGTATTACATTTTCCTGTTAAATGGTAAGCCATTCAAACTGCAGATTCAGGAATATTTTCTTATATACCTTTTAATATGATTCATTTTTATTTTTCTTTACTCAAGAAACATCAATTTTACAATAGTTTGTCTTCATTTCCTGTCTTCCATTTCATTAGTTTTCTAAATGCTTCCTTTGTTCTTTTCTGCTGTGCTCGATGTAATTTTCTTGAGATTTTGATTGATATCATGTTTGTTTTCATCAGTATCAGGTTGACTACTTCCTATATGTGTTGTGGTTTTCATTTTACCAGTGGCTTCAGTATTTCATTCAATTTTATATATTTGTGTCTGTGAGTTGTTCTTTCAACTTGTCTCATTTATTTCCCTCTTTTTAAAAAAGCTTTTACTTAACAGTGAAACAGGTAAAACCACCTGTCATTCTAGCACTTTGGGATGCTGAGGCAGGTGGATCACTTGAGGTCAGGAGTTCGAGACCAGCCTGGCCAACATGGTGAAACCCGTCTCTACTAAAAACACAAAAATTAGCCGGGTGTGGTGGTGGGCGCCTGTAATCCTAGCTACTCGGGAGGCTGAGGCAGGAGAATCGTTTGAACAGGGGAGGCAGAAGTTGCAGTGAGCTGAGATTGTGCCACTGCACGCCAGCTTGGGCGACAGAGACTCCCTCTCAAAAACAAACAAACAGGTAAAACCACATTGTTTTTGAGCAGACGGGTTAAAACCAGTTACACAGTGGCTAATATTAAAATTTACTCTCTAAGAAGTGATGAGTAAAATGGTTTTATCAAGTCTTGAGTTTTATTAATGGCATGAAATATAGAAAAGCCATTATTTGCAGGCTTAGATATACTGTTTTTTGCAGTTGGATAAACTTTTGTACACAGTAGAAATCTGATTTTGCTATGTGTTTTTGTTTATGAGGGAGAAGTGTTCAATGACTTTTTCCCCGTCATTGAAAATCCATTGAAGATTTTTTTTTCATTCAGTGAGTTACAAAATATACTAGAAAAATATAATGGAAATGTGCCTTACATAGTGGCTTATGCCCATAATCCCAGCACTTTAGAAGGCCAAAGCAGGTGGATGGCTTGAGCTTAGGAGCCTAGGCTGCAGTGAGCCATGATCATGCCATTGTACTCCAGCCTGGGCAACAGAGTGAGACCCTGTCCAAAAACAAAAATTTTCATGGAAATTATAACATGTTCTGCCATTCATGTGCCACAATTCAAGACCTGCTATGTGATTTTCTCCTGAATGCCAGTCGCCTCTTTGTTTTATTCTGAAGAAATGAAGGTGATCAGTGATAAGCCCCCTGGTCTTCATTCAGGGCTGAAGGGAATAGTGAAAATCGTGAACGTGTGCAACTTGTGGTTACTAAGTGAGACTTTCACTGCAATTTATGCAAAAGGTGTAAGTCTTTTACTATTTTTTTTTTTTTTTTTTTTTTGAGACAGAGTCTCTGTCACCCAGGCTGGAGTGCAGTGGTACGATCTCAGCTCGCTGCAACCTCTGCCTCCTGGGTTCAAGAGATTCTCCTATCTCTGCTTCCCGAGTAGCTGGGACCACAGGCGCGTGCCACCACGCTTGGCTAATTTTTAGTATTTTTATTAGAGACAAGGTTTCATTGTGTTAGCCAGGATGGTCTTGATCTCCTGACCCCGTGATCCGCCTGCCCCAGCCACGCAAAGTGCTGGGATTACAGGTGTGAGCCATCACACCTGGCCAGCACCCAGCTAATTTTTGTATTTTTAGTAGAGATGGGGGTTTCACCATGTTGGCCGGGCTGGTCTCGAACTCGTGAGATCAGGTGATCTGCCCGCCTCGGCCTCCCAAAGTGCTGGGATTACAGACATGAGCCACTGCGTCCAGCCTGTCTTTTACATTTTAAATAGTTTAGCTGTTTAGAGAACAGGTTCTCCCGTAAGTTTTTTTCTTCTCTTCCTTTTTTTGAAATGATGGCTGAGATACAAACATTCTTTACATTACTTTTGATGTTAACAAAGGTTATTTCAGTAGACTTGCACATTTAGACTATGCCAGCAACTTACTCAATATTGCGATAGGTGGAATTTATGATCTAGCATCTGGATTGTAGCTTATCCTCAACCATCAAAATTGTTATCCAAATTTCTTGTGTTCCAAACTTAAGGATTGTTGTGTTTCACTGCCAGTGACATGGCTTTTTCCTGAAGTGATACATATTTTTAAGTAATTCATTTATTTGGCAAATATTTACTGCCAGAGACTGTCACAGGTCCTGGGGCTGTATCAGTAAATAAACGAAAACCCTTGTTCTTACAGAGCTTGCATTGTAGTCAGGGTAGGAGAGTGAAGAATTAATAGAAAGTGTAGAGTGCTGTGTGGAAACTAGAACAGGCAAAGAGGATAAAATAAGGAGTGTGTAAGGGGGTGGGGTTTCATTAAAAATAGGGTGACAGTGGACCGAGGAACTCAGGTGAAGGAGTGAATCATGTAGAGGTTAGGTACAGCAAGCACAAAGGCCCTGAAAGGGGGCTGACCTGAATGCTGGAGGGAGGTGGCAGAGCAGTTAGCTGAAGGTTGGAGAGAGATGCTGGTTAATTCTGAAGGACCCTATAGGCCATGATACAGGCCACTGCTCTGAGTGAGAATGGGAAGCCGTTGGTATAGTGACATGACGTGACTCACATTTTTCCAGGGTGACTTCTGCCTGCTGGGTTGAGAGTAGGTACAATAGGGAAGGTATTTTCCATAGTACCCCAGCACATGTATTTTATTAAACATTTATAGCTGAAATGAAAGCTTCACCAACAATATCCGTATTTTATTTTTCATTTCCGTTAGGAAAAATAGGTGCTGGTTATGTCCCACTAGATCTATTTCATGACTGTGTGACTTAAGGTTGAAAAATACTGCCAGATAGGATATAGCCTCTGACGTAGTGGACAAGAAGTAAAATTGAGGTTTGTGTGTGAAAGCAAAGTGAACACAATGTAAAATAAAAAAAAGAATAAAAACTTAAAAATCAACATTATATCTATATATATATGTGTATATACTTAGCTTAAAAAAACCAAAATAATCAAATAGCAGTGATTCTAGAGGCCTAACAGTGAACAATGCATTCAGTGAAGGATGATGAAGAATTCCCCAGAGGCGATTGCTTTTAAAACCTTTCAGGTTCAAATCTCCTGGGGGCTTAACTCCATGCTTCTAAATAATATATTTATAGTGTTTATTTTTTGGTTTATCAACTTTAGACATTCTCTGTTGACTTCTTGCTATGACAGATGTTTTCAGTCCCACTTCTCACTACTGACCTTCCTCGTACGACGGTCACTGAACTGGCGCCTCTCTGGGGTTCTGCCCAGAAGATTAGCCTTCCTCCTTCGCTGCAGCTCCTCTGTGAGTATTCTGCTCCCTGCTCCCTCCACTCTGCTTACTCAGTTCACGTTCTTCCATCGTTTTCATCTTCCAGAGCCATGGGCAAGCCACCTGGTCTTTTTAATAAATATTTTAAGTTAAAAAGTTATTTTTAAATTTCTTTAGAAAAATTTATTTAACTTCTTAGGAGGGAGAGGAGATAAGCACACATGCCCACACTGACACCTTAAACTAGAAGACAAGATACGGCCAAAGCTTTTTGTTGTCAAAAGTGTGTAGTGTATGTGTTTTAAGAGTTAGATATATTTAGAATATCTTATCTTTTAAAAAATTGTGAATATTTCCCCATGTCCTGAAATGTTCTTTTAAAGTGTTTTAAATAGATGCAGAGCATTCTTTCATATGCTGGTACTATCATATGCCCCACATCTTGACTTCTGGGTTTTCAAATTATAATTGTAAACCACTTAAATTATAACTAATGCTTCTGTGGATTTTCCTTATGAAAACATTTATACATAATCCTTGATTATTTCTCTTCAGATAAATTTCTGTTCATTTCTTAGTCAAGGAAAATAAATATTTTTGAGGTTCTTCATAATTATTACTGATTGCCTTCTAGAAAGGCTTTGCTAATTTGTATTTCCACTATTAACTGTATCAAAGTGCCACTTTTTATTGTGTTCTTCATACCACCAGGAACTTTAAAAAAATGTTTGATTCTGCTAGGTAAAAAGAATTATTTTAAAAATTCCCAAGAAAGGTGAATACCTTGACAGTTTTGAATTTGTGTGTGTGTGTGTGTGTGTGTGTGTGTGTGTGTGTGTGTGTGTGTGTGTGAAAGGTTTATATGAGCAATTATTTGCCTTTTAATTTTTCATGACTATTTTGGCAGTTAGAAATTTTATTTTTTTGGGCAGGGCACAGTGGCTCATCATGCCTGTAATCCTAGCACTTTGAGAGGCCAAGGTGGGTAGATCTCTTGAGGTCAGGAGTTTGAAACCAGTCTGGCCAACATGGTGAAACCCCGTCTCAAATAAATGAATGAATGAATGAATGGTATTTATTTTTTTGAGATGGATTTTCACTCTTGTTGTCTAGGCTGGAATGTAAGGGTGCCATCTTGGCTCACTGCAACCTCTGCCTCCCAGGTTCAATCAATTCTCCTGCCTCAGCCTCCCAAGTAGCTGGGATTACAGGCTTGTGCCACCACGCCTGGCTAATTTTTGTGTTTTCAGTAGAAACCATGTTTTACCACATGGGCCAGGCTGGTCTCAAACTCCTGACCTCAGGTGATCCGCCCACCTTGGCCTCCCAAAGTGCTGGGATTACAGGCGTGAGCCACTGCGTGTGGCCGAAATTTTATTTTTTTAAATCATCCAATTAAATAGGCTTTCCCATTTATTTTCTTGACACTTAAACTAACGTTTCCCATTCCTAAAATCAAGTAAGACTGTGAAAAATTTGAAGATAGCTTTGAATTTGGAATGGGGTATGGAAAAGTGCCTGGGAGAAACTTGGCAACAGTTGATTTAGAAACAGCTGGGCTTTGGCTTGTGTTAGAAATTTGCCATCATTTAGATTTTCGATTGTTGCTGTCTTCATGTCTCCTGTTGCCTCATACTGTAGAAGGTGTTAAATTGTTAGACACTTCCATGAATGTACTTCATAGGTATAAAACGTTGTAGACTCATGAGACGTAACTCATTGCTCTGGGTAGTCTAGCTAAACTAGTCTTTCCACTCAGAGCATGATACTTAAGCGTTCTCCCAGTGAGTCATGAATTGTCATCAGGGAATTGCTCAATATTTGGCTTAATTCCATTAGGAATTGCTACTGGTGATAGTTTAGTCCTTATTTAGTTTTAGTCTAAGAGAACCTTACTGACATTACTATAAATCTTAAGGGAAAAAAAGCATACCTTTAAAAAAGCCTAATGGCAATGGACTAGTCAGGATAGTAAGAAAAAGTTATACTGGGAAGAGAGAGATGGTTTAGGAATTGGTTACAAAAGATACTTCAGTATTATTTTGAAGACAACCCTGGTTTCAGTTGTGGTTGAAATCCTTAATCAACCACAAAAATGTCTTACATTTTAAATATATTAAAGTCCTTAAATTATGGAAATAGTATCTTCTAAGAAGTTGATTAACAGTGGAAAGAAGAGTCTCAGTCTTTTTTTTTTTTTTTTTTTTTTTTGAGACAGAGTCTCATTCACCCAGGCTAGAGTGCAGTGGTGCCATCTGAGCTCACTACAACCTCTACCTCCCAGGGTCAAGCGATCCTCCTACCTCAGCCTCCCTGTTAATTGAGACCACAGGCACATGCCACCATGCCCAGCTAATTTTTTTTTTTTTGAGACGGAATCTCACTCTGTCACCCAGGCTAGAGTGCAGTGGTGTGATTGCGGCTCACTCAACCTCCGCCTCCTGGGTTCCAGCCCTGAGTAGCTGAGACCACAGGCGCGTGCCACACACCCGGCTAATTTTTGTATTTTTAGTAGAGATGGGGGGGGTTGTTTCATTCACCATGTTGGCCAGGCTGGTCTCAAACTCCTGACCTCAGGTGCTCCACTCACACCTCAGCCTCCCAAAGTGTTGGGATTACAGGTGTGAGCCACTGCACCCGGCCCCGGCTAATTTTTTTTGAAAAGTTTTTTGTAGAGACTGGGTTTAGCCATGTTGCCGAGACTGGTCTTAAACTCCCAGGCTCAAGTGATCCACTTGATTGGAACTCCTGGGCTCAGAACTGGTCCCAGACTGGTCTCGAACTCTTGGGTTCAAGCGATCCACTCAACTCAGCCTCTCAAAGTGCTGGGATTACAGGTGTGAGCTGGTGTGCCCAGCCTCAGTCTCATTTCACCTGAATACAATAATGTATGGTTTTGGTGTATTTTTTTCCCACCTCCGCCTCCCGGCTTCAAGCAGTTCTCCTGCCTCAGCCTCCAGAGTAGCTGGGACTACGGGCACAGGCCACCACGCCTGACTAATTTTTTGTATTTTTGTAGAGACGGGGGTTTCACCATGTTGCCCAGGCTGGTCTCGAATTCCTGAGCTCAGGCAATCCACCTGCCTCCCCCTCCGTTAGTGCTGGGATTATAGGCGTGAGCCACCACACCGGGCCGCCATTATCATTTTTTAATGCAGCACAGAAGCCCATCAAGTAGTAGTCACATAATTTCCTATTTTAATTTTGAAAAAATTTTAGGTGAATTCCAATTTTCTATGTGCTTAGGTTTCTTTTATAAGTTTGAGGCCGTGCCTGGTGGCTCAAGCCTGTAATCCCAGCACTTTGGGAGGCCGAGACGGGCGGATCACGAGGTCAGGAGATCGAGACCATCCTGGCAAACATGGTGAAACCCCGTCTCTACTAAAAAAAATACAAAAACCTAGCCGGGCGAGGTGGCCGGTGCCTGTAGTCCCAGCTACTTGGGAGGCTGAGGCAGGAGAATGGCGGGAACCCGGGAGGCGGAGCTTGCAGTGAGCTGAGATTCGGCCACTGCACTCCAGCCTGGGC
The DNA here is from genome assembly GCF_007565055.1 of Rhinopithecus roxellana. Classification (NCBI taxonomy): domain Eukaryota; kingdom Metazoa; phylum Chordata; class Mammalia; order Primates; family Cercopithecidae; genus Rhinopithecus; species Rhinopithecus roxellana. The sequence continues at coordinate 53,031,426 of NC_044567.1, forward strand.
GACAGAGCGAGACTCTGTCTCAAAAAAAAAAAAAAAAAAAAAAGTTTGAATAAATGTATAAATAATATCAGGGTTATTTTATGGGTTCTTGGTATGTCATGCAGATAAATTGTTGTAAATGGAATAAGATACAGAGGAATGCAAAAGAAGCTAAGAAGCAAGCATGACAGCATCCTCTTACTTTATTGCGTTCTCTGCAGTAGTCAGGGTATAGGGCAATGAATTCAGATCAGAATCATAGACTTTATTGTATCTCTTGTTAGCCAAAATATTTAAGTTATCTGACATTTACTAGGTCTATTAAATCACCCAAGGGAAGAACTTTTTTTTGTATGCATAGGTAGTAAAGGGCTTTTGCAAAAAATCCAATATGTTGATATTTTAGACATCATAAAATAATATACACCTTGTACATTTACTTTAAAAATTAACTTGTGAAAAGCATTTCTCATTTTGTTTACTTAATTTTTAGATAGAGCCAGACTAGTTTATCTTAATATATGAGTTCTCTGCTGGGAGAACCAGATTAACCATCATTCTAGTCAAGGCTTAAGTTTCCATTCTGTAAAATGATGACTTGCAACTTGGTGGAATTTGATATTCTTTCCAAAACTAAGAAGTTCGGAGTTATTTCTACTATCTGTTTCTTTAACAGTGAGACTGAGCGTATCGGCCTACTTGCACTGCACATGGGCCAAAATGGACCTTTCATAGGAGAAGCTCTACAGAAAGGAAAGGAGAAAGGGTTCCTGCAGAAGGAAGAGGAGGGCAGATTTGTTCTCAGAGGTCACTTATATTAAGGCAAGGATGGCAGATGTCTCATCATGGATTTATTTGGTGGGTGTGGCTGCTGAGTACTGTATTGGGAGGAATCTTAAGTACATGGTAGATTATTAATGGTGCCTTCTTTGGGTGTGGGTCGCATCGAAGGCTTGAGGGTGATTGAGAGTAATGACACAGTCCATCTGTATTTTAGGATCTGCCACACAAGGAGGTGGGAATATGCTTGGCTTCCATTTGATGTGTCCCACACTTCTGATTTGTGTATCGGACTTTTAAACTCCTCTATTGTACTCTTCCCCCCTTCTCACTACTGCACTTAACTAAGTCTTAATAAACAAACAAATAAATAAATAAACAAACAAATAAATAAAAAAACCGGTAATTCCTCATCCCTCTTTATCCCCAGCCCCTGGCAACCCCCATTCTATTTTCTGTCTCTGAATTTGACTTCTCAAGGTATTTCCTTTTTCTTTCTTTCTTTCTTTCTTTCTTTTTTTTTTTTTAATTGCGACAGAGTCTGACTCTGTTTCTCAGGCTGGAGTGCAGTGGTGCGATCTTGGCTCACTACAACTTCTTCTTCCCGGTTCTAAGTGAATCTCCTGCCTCAGCCTCCCAAGTAGCCGGATCAGGGGTGCCCGCCACTATGCCTGGCTAGTTTTTGTATTTTTTTTTTTTTTTTTTTGAGACAGTCTTGCTCTGTCACCCAGGCTGGAGTGCAATGGCGTGATCTCGGCTCACTGCAAGCTCTGTCTCCTGGGTTGAAGTGATTCTCCCTGCCTCGGCCTCCCGAGTAGCTGGGATTACAGACATGAGCCACCATGCCTGGCTAATTTTGTATTTTTAGTAGAGACAGGGTTTGGCCATGTTGGTCAGGCTGGCCTTGAACTCCTGACCTGAGGTGATCCACCTGCCTCTGCCTCCCAAAGTGCTGGGATTACAGGCGTGAGCCACCGTGCCCGGTCAATTTTTGTATTTTAGTAGAGACATGGTTTCACCATGTTGGCTTGGCTGGTTTCAAACTTCTGACCTCAGGTGATCCACCCGCCTTGGCCTCCCAAGTGCTGGGATTACAGGTGTGAGCCACCATGCCTGGCCACAAGGTATTTTCATGTAAGTGGAATCATACAGTATTTATCCTTTTGTATCTGGCTTATTTCACTTAGCATAATATTTTCAAGTTCGTTCATGTTGTAGAATGTATCATAGTTTCATTCCTTTTTAAAGCTGAATAACATCCCGTTGTATGTATACACTACACATTTTGTTTATCCATTCATCTATTGGTTGACATGGGTTATTTCCACATTTTGACTGTTGTGAAAAATGCTGCTTTGAACATTGGTGTGCAAACATCTGTTTGAGCCCCTGCATTAATTCTTTTGCATATATAACCAGAAGTGAAATTGCTGGATCATATGGTAATTCTAAGTTTAATATTTTGAGGACCTGCCATACTGCCTTTCACAATGGTTGCATCCTTGTACATTCCCATTAGTAATGCACAGGTTCTAGTTTCTCTACATTCTTGTCAGCACTTGTCATTTTCTGTGTGTGTGTTTAGTAACAGCAGTTCTAGTTGGTGTGGAGTGGTGTCTCATTGTGGTGTTGAATTTCTTCTGTTATTAGTGATATGGAGCATCTTTGCATAGTGCTTGTTGACCAGCCATCTTTTCGTCTTTGGAGAAATGCCTGTTCAAGTCATTTGCCCATTTTTGCATTGGTGTTGTTGTTGTTACTGAGTTGTATGAGTTCTTTTTGTATTCTGGATATTAATCCTGTATCAGGTATGTGATTTGCAAATATTTTTCCCATTTTTTGGGGGTTGCTTTTGATGAATAAAAGTTTTAAATTTCAGTGCAAATCGTTTATTTTTTCTTTTGTCTCCTTTGCTCTTGGTGTCATGTCCAAGAGTTTGTTGCCAAATCCAGTGTCATGAAGATTTTCTCTTATTTTTTCGCCTGAGAGTTTTATAGTTTTAGCTTTTTTAAGTTTTCATTTCCTTTAGAGTTAATTTTTGCATATCATGTAAGGAAAGAGTCCACCTTCATTCTTTTGCTTATGGATATCCAGTTTCCCTAGTGTTTTTTTTTGTTTTTTTTTTTTTGAGATGGAGTCTCGCTCTGTCGCCCAGGCTGGAGTGCAGTGGCCGGATCTCGGCTCACTGCAAGCTCTGCCTCCCGGGTTTACGCCATTCTTCTGCCTCAGCCTCCAAAGTAGCTGAGACTACAGGCACCCGCCACCTCACCCGGCTGTTTTTTTTGTATTGTTGGTAGAGACGGGGTTTCACCGTGTTAGCCAGAATGGTTTCAATCTCCTGACCTTGTGATCCGCCCGCCTTGGCCTCCCAAAGTGCTGGGATTACAGGCTTGAGCCACCACGCCCGGCCCCTAGCATTGTTTATTGAAAGATTTTCTTTCCTCATTGAGTGGTCTGGTCACCCTTGTTGACAATCAGTTGGCCGTATGTGCAAGGGTTTTATTTCTAGGCTTTTATTTTGTTTCGTTGGTCTATATGTCTGTCTGTTTGCCAGTACCACACTGTTTTGATTATTGCCGTTTTGTAGTAAACTTTGGAATCAAGACATGGGAGTTCTCCAACTTTGTTCTTGTTTTCAAGCATGTTTTGGCGATTTGGGATGTGAATTTTAGGATGGGTTTTTCTATTTCTGCAAAAAAAGTTGTTGGGATTTTGATACAGGGATTACATTGTATTTGTAAATTCCTTTGGGTGGATTTTTTTGTGTTTAAGGAAAAGATTCAGTTGTTTAGAAGTCTCTTAAGCTCTCTTTATTTTACTTTTTGGTCTTTCCAGCATATGTCTCTTTCATATATTCACTTATACAGAATACTGGGTATATGTGTGATACATGCAATGTAGATATGTACAATTTTAAGAGTTATTTTAAAACAAATACTATGTAACTGCTAGCAGGTGAAGAAATAGTTGTTTGAAGTTTTAAAACCACTGAAGTAGAGCATGAAAAGTCAGCCCAAGTCAGAAAACAGAACCATATTATTCAGGATGCACTAGGAAGAATACTGATTTGAATATGTGTTATTATTTAAGGGTTACCCGAGTTCTGGGAGCCTGGGAGAACAGTCTAGTGGTGTAGCAAGAGTAGGGAATGTTGAGTACGTATCTGAAAACACTTTGCTCCAGAAACCACTTAGTTAGGGTCTAAATTTGTAGTCCGTTTTGTCCAGTATTGGGAGGGAATGAGATGAAGAATAAAGTAGCTAGAAAATACTTGCCTGTTACAGCTGATTGGTATTGTAATAAGACTTGAGGGCTGGGAGCGGTGGTTCATGCCTGTAATCCCGGCACATCAGGAGGCTGAGGCGTGTAAATCAGTTGAGCTCAGGAGTTTGAGACCAGCCTGGGCAACGTGGTGAGGCCCCATCGCTACAAAAAATACAAAAACTTAGTCTGCATGGTTGTACATGCCTGTAGTCCCAGGTATTCAGGAGGCTGAAGTGGGAGGATCACCTGAGCCCAGGAGGCGGAGGTTGCAGTAAGCCAGGATCATGTCACTGCACTCCAGCCTGGGCAACAGAGCAAGACCCTGTCTCAAGCAAACAGACAAACACCTAAAAAAGACTTGAAGCCATTTATTTATTTGTTTGTTTGTTTATTTATTTATTTATTTTTGAGACGGAGTCTTGTTCTGTCGCCCAGGCTGGAGTGCAGTGGCCGGATCTCAGCTCACTGCAAGCTCCGCTTCCCAGGTTCACGCCATTCTCCTGCCTCAGCCTCCCGAGTAGCTGGGACTACAGGCACCCGCCACCTCGCCCGGCTAGGTTTTTTTTTTTTGTATTTTTTAGTAGAGACGGGGTTTCACCGTGTTAGCCAGGATGGTTTCGATCTCCTGACCTCGTGATCCGCCCGTCTCGGCCTTCCAAAATGCTGAGATTACAGGCTTGAGCCACCGCGCCCGGCCTGTTTGTTTATTTTTGAGACAGAGTCTCATTCTGTCGCCTGGGCTGGAGTGCAGTGGTGTGATCTTGGCCCACTGCAACCTCTGCCTCCCAGGTTCAAGCCATTCTCATGTCTCAGCTTCCCCAGTAGCTGGGACTATAGGCGCACACCACCACATTTGGCTAATTTTTGTACTTTTAGTAGAGACAGGGTTTCACCATTTTGGCCAGGCTGGTCTCGAACTCTCGACCTCAGATGATCTGTCTGGCTTGGCCTCCAACTGCCTGGGTTGGCCTCTCAAAATGCTGGGATTACAGGTGTGAGGCACCATGCCTGGCCCTATAACATACATATAAATAGTGCCTGGTAACATAGACAAGAAAGTTAATTTGCATTTCTGACTTAGGAAGATTTTAGGAGAATCTGGCTTTTGAGCCAAGAGTTTTTTTAAAATTATTTTTTATTGTTTTACTCGGAATCTTGCTTTGTCGCCCAGACTGGAGTGCGGTGGTGTGATCTCAGCTCACTGCAGCCTCCACCTCCTGAGTTCAAGCGGTTCTCTGCCTCAACCTCCCGAGCAGCTGGGATTATAGGCACACGCCACCATGCCTGGCTAATTTTTGTATTTTTAGTGGAGATGGGGTGGTTTCGCCATGTCGGCCAGGCTGGTCTCGAACTTCTGACCTCAAGTGATCCACCCGCTTTGGCCTCCCAAAATGCTGGGATTACAGGCGTGAGCCACTGCACCCAGCTTCTGGCCTGATTATTTTAAGTGGGGGAAAAAACAAGGCTTTTCTAGCCTACTAAAAATCCGCAAACTAAATAAAATACTTCATTTCCTCTTCTCCTTGCCCCAGTTTGGTCGAACCATTTAAGTGTGAGTAAGTGGCAGACGTGGTACCTCACTTCTCAGTTTAGTTTGCCATTCCTAAGAATAAGAATATTCTCATCCATAATCATAGTATCATTTTGACATTAATTACAGCTATTAAACTTTTCCCAGTTGTTCCAGAATGTGTAACATAGCTATTTTTTTCTGATCCTGGATCTGCTCAATGTTTATGTGTTGCATCCCTCCCCTGCCCAACAATTCTTTGCCTTTTTGTTAATACTTAATTTTTTTAGAGCAGTTTTAGGTTCATAGCACAATGGAGCAGAAAGTAGAGATTTCCCATATACCCCACACCCCACACATGCGCACCTCCCCTTTATCAACACCCTCCTCTAGAATGGTACATTCGTTATGACTGGTGAACTACATTGATACGTCATTGCCCATAATCCATTGTTTATATCAGGGTTCACTTTTGGTGTTGTACATTCTATGGGTTTAGAGAAATATTTGACGTGTATCTACCATTATAGTATCATACAGAATACTTTGATGGCCTTAAGAATCCTCTTGAGATTGGATTTTTGAAGATTTTAAACTAGGTGTTAAGTAGAGTATCCTATTCAACATTGTGGATTTTTCTAACTATTTTCTCAATAAATCATTTAACTGGCTGGACATGGTGGCTCGTGCCTGTGATCCCAGCATTTTGGGAGGCCGAGTTGGGAGGATCACTTGAACCCAGGAGTTGGAGACCAGCCTGGACAATATAGTGAGACCCCATCTCTCTTTATAAATAAAGCAATTATTTTGCTTATTTCCACATCCCCTATATTTCCTGCAAACTATAGCAGTACTATCTAATAGAAATACGGGAACCACAAATGAGAGCCTAACACGTGTTTTTAAAATTGTAACCACGTTTAGAAATGTAAAAAGATAGGTAAAATTCATTTTAATAATTTATTTAACAATATACCTAAAATAAAATTTCAAGATACAATCAGCATAACTTTTTTTTCCTCACAAAGTCTTCAAAAATCCAGTTTATATTTTACATTTGCAGCGCATCTCAACTAAGACTAGCCACTTCTTAGGTGCTTAGTAGCCACATGCCACTAGTGGCTATTATATTAGAAAGTGCAGGTCTAAGAAGCTTGATTTGATTCAGTGTAAACATTTTGGGGGAGGGGCAAGAGTATGTCATAGATGAAGCTTGTGTATACCATTTTGCATCAGATAAGAAGATACACGTTTTTGGGTTAATGGTTCCAAATTTGAACAGTTATTTGGTGATTGCCAGATTTCTCCGTTGTCAAGATGCATTATCTCTTTGTGCTGGTGAGTAATCTGGGGGATGATGCTTGGGCATCATATTCTGTTCTCCAGTGACCTTTTCACTGAATGGTTTTAGCATCCATTGATCATCCTTGCCTGGATTATTACATTAAGGGTTGTGACTGAAATGCTCTAAATATATCTATGTAACAAATTTCCACCCCTTTCTTCCATTATATAAAGCATTAAAAATACTAGTTTCTGTCAGGTGCAGTGACTCATAACCTGTAATCCCAGCACTTTGGGAGGCCGAGGTGGGCAGATTGCTTAAGCCCGCTTCGAGACCAGCCTGGGCATCATGGTGAAACCCTGCCTCTACAAAAAATCAAAAATTAATTGGGCATGGTGACATGTACCTATAGACCCAGCTACTCAGGAGGCTCAGGGGGGTTGCCTGAGCCCAGGTCAAGGCTTTAGTGAACCGTGATTGTGCCACTGCACTCCAGCCTGGACGACAAAGCTATTCTCTCAACCCAGTCTTCTTAGTAAGATCTAATAATTTTTGCTTTGGGAGATGACTTTCTGTAAACTTTGGAGGTCAGCAATAAATAGAAAGGGACTGGTTTCTTATCTGATTAATTCATTTTCATTTTGATCAATTCATATGCCTTCTTAGGTTCTTCCTTAAAGTCCTTAGTTAAAAGAGTTTTGTCTTCATCATCATCCTGCATCAGAAACTGCATCAGTAATTGACATTTAATGTCATAGGTTGTGATGAGTCCTTGCGTTTGTTTTACGGGTTGGTCTTAAGTATTGTTGGGAGTTCAGAGTATATCAGCAAAGGCTTTAGCTTAACATCTCTCTCAGTTTTTTAAATAGAAAAGCAATGTTAGCCTGACACATTTTCTTATCTTACAAAAGCACAAGATGAATTCCTTAAGAAAGGTCTGTTTTTGTCAGTTATAAATTTGCTTTCCAATATTTCTATCTTTATTAATAGTTTTCTGCAATTCATTGGGGGGAAGTTTGTTGCAGTCTTGCTATCAGCAGAAGCTAATTTATTTATCAATGATACTTAATTTATGCATTTATGTGCTGTTCTTTTTTTTTGAGACGGAGTCTCGCTCTGTCACCCAGGCTGGAGTGCAGTGGCCGGATGTCAGCTCACTGCAACCTCCACCTCCCGGGCTCACGCCATTCTCCTGCCTCAGCCTCCCGAGTAGCTGGGACTACAGGCGCCTGCCACCTCGCCCGGCTAGTTTTTTGTAGTTTTTAGTAGAGACAGGGTTTCACTGTGTTAGCCAGGATGGTCTTGATCTCCTGACCTTGTGATCCGCCCATCTCGGCCTCCCAAAGTGCTGGGATTACAGGCTTGAGCCACCGCGCCCGGCCTGTGCTGTTCTTAAAGCTCTCAAACAATTCAGGGTTTGCTTTGCAACTCAGCTGCTCACCAGATTCTCCTGTTTCTCCACTTTCACCTTCATAACTTTGGAGATAATAAATGCACAGTGCTGTTGCCACACAATGCTCAGTGGTTCCATGCTGCTTGTGGTTATGAATTTGTTGTATAAAGTATTACTGTAATGGTTAGAAAAACACCATGCTATGTCCAAGTCATCAACGTTGCCTTCATTTGTATTTCTCTTGCATAGAAACAGTCTTATGTGTGATGCAGGGGATATACTTAGAGTCATGGGCTTGACTTTTGGCTCCCTTGCCTTAACAAATGCATTACTTCCAATTTTTTCTTTCAATGTATGTGCTTTCCTAGGCCTCTTAGTTAGGTTCACCTGTATTTTCCCAGGACATCCCATTTTCTTAGAAGCCATCTTTACTTAATATGGAGAAGATCATGTACAAGATGCCTTTCAGTAGAAGTTGTATTTCATACACAACATTTCTGATCATGCAACAGGGCTCTCTTCTTTTGCTAATGTGATTATAAGGAGAAGAAGCACATACAAATAAATAGTTATTTGAATTAGAGAAACATGATCTCCTAATGCCGTCTTAGGGAAGGGTTTGAGGAGGAGTTCAAGGCATGATAGGAAGATACAGCAGAGAGAGAATTAGTGTCAGTATATCACAGCTACTTCGACATAATCACACCTGTTGTTCCCCTTTGGAAGAAATCTTGGATTGGACCTGGCATGGTCTGCTGCTTACATTATTCTTTCTTTCTTATATCAAGAAGTGGGTGGAGACTACTTAGAGGAATGAGGAATCAACACCATCTTAATATGTGTTTGTGAGTAGAACATTTTGTATTTGTATTACCTGTTCCGGTTTTTAACTTTGTGCATTTTATATGAATCTACTTATTATACTTGCATTAAAAGTAGTTTAATACTTGGTCATATGTTAGAAACCTGTCATTCAGATTGTTGTATTTCAAAATGTAGACAAAGCTGTCATTCTGACTTGTTTAGCTTTTGAGTTTCATATCATACTTAGTCCAATCGAAATATACAAAAGAAAAATTATGTTGCTAATTTTCTTTTTCACATTTCAGACTTTTGCTTTAATTATAATAAATTTTATAGACACACATTTGAATGGCACACTAATAGCCTCGGAAAATTGGGGGTTTAAATGTAAATATTGCCTTCATACCTTAGACTCTAAGTAATAGCAACAAACATTGTGCAAATTGGCTGGGCTCACCTGTAATCCCAGCACTTGGGTGGGCGGGGTAGGGGGTGGGAGGTGAGCTCAGGAGTTCAAGACCAGCCTGGGCAACATAGGAAGACCTTGTCTCTACCAAAAATACAAAAAAAAAAAAATGTCAGACATGGTGGTTTGTGCCTGTGGTCCCAGCTACTGAGGAGGCTGAGGTGGGAGGATTGCTTGAGCCCTGGAGGCAGAGGTTGCAGTGAGCCATCAACACACCACTGCACTCCAGCCTGGGCCACAGAGTGAAACTCTGTCTCCAAAAAAAAGAAAAAAGGCCACAGTGCTTAAAAAGCCCATCCAGATAATAAGAAAAAAGATAATCACTCAATGTAAAAAAAAGGAGTGGGGAAATAAAAATATATAAATGCACCAAAGATAAATTGCCAGTAGCAGAAGGATGCCCAGTGTTAGCCAGTGGTAAAAATACCCAGTGTTAGCAAGACTGGAGGGAAATAGTTACCTATAATGTTTCTGGGATAATACATTGAAGTAAACATTTTGTGGTTTGATATATATGTTCCTTTGACTTAGAGTTCAGTTTATAGTTTATATTCTAGATACACTAGATACACTTCCACAGATGTACAAGGAGAGTACTCTTTTTAAATTAAATTAATTTTTTTTTTTTTTTAAGATGGGATCTTGCTCTTTTGTTCAGGCCGGAGTGCCGTGGTACGATCATAGCTCACTGCAGCCTCAAACTCTCCTGGGCTCAAGAGATTCTCCCACTTCATCCCCCAGAACAGTTGCGGCTACAGGTTTACACCGCCTGGCAATGGCAGCATTATTTTTTCTTTTTATTTATTTATTTTATTTTATTATTATTATTTTTTGAGACGGAGTCTCGTCTCCCAGGCTGGAGTGCAGTGGCGTGATCTCGGCTCACTGCAAGCTCCACCTCCTGGGTTCACGCCATTCTCCTGCCTCAGCCTCCCGAGTAGCTGGGACTACAGGCACCCGCCACCACGCCCAGCTAATTTTTTTGTATTTTTAGTAGAGACGGGGTTTCACTGTGTTAGCCAGGATGGTCTCGACCTCTTGACCTTGTGATCCACCCGCCTTGGCCTCCCAAAGTGCTGGGATTATAGGCTTGAGCCACTGCACCCGGCCTTTATTTATTTTTAAAAAGACTTTTAAATACTCATCATTTCTTTTTACCTTTCTTTTTGTTTTTTCACTCCTCTCAGCTTATACCTAGGCAGCATTATTTATATTTGAGGGGGAAAAAAAAGAGGTGTGGTGGTGGAAACGAAGTATCGAATGTTCAGACTATGCTAAGTGGCCATCAGTTAGAAAAGGGTGATTCCATTTCTGTATAGTATATGGTGGTGTAGCCCAAATCTGAAAGAATACACAGCAAATTGTTAGCAGTGGTTGTCTTTGGAGAGCAAGAAGGTGGAGTGTCTCATGCCTTCTATTTTATTTTCCTATGTTACTTTAAGATAAATGGCCTTTTTTCATAATTTAAAAAATCAAAGTATATAAAAGAAAGTTGAAAATATTCTACTACTTAATAATAACAACCACCACCTACAGATACCTCCCAGTGTTGGACGTCCTTGCATCTACCTTTCAGGGCATGTATGCAGGCTGAAATCTGGGGTTGTAATAGGTATGCCATTTATATACTTTAAGTTGCAAGTTGCATGTGAATGACAACCCAGCTAAGGTAATATTAAAGGAATTATTGACCTATAGATAGATATTTATCTCGAGAAGAGATTAATTTCTAAAAGAGTCAAAGTTGAGAGAAGAAAATTGATAAAAACCTCTAAATAGTTTTGAGACTCTTGACAGAACCCACTGACTTATTGATGTCCAGGATAAGGGAATAAACACATATGTATTCCTTAGTACCTCTCTGCCTTTCCTTCCCCCCATTTCCTTCTCGTTTTCTAACCATAAATATATATATTTAGTAATTTGTTACTATTTTTTAACATAGAAATCCTGATAATGTAAAATTACAATAATACAGAAAATAACAATGTAAAATCCTGATAATATAAATTTATATATAAATCCTGATAATGTAAAAATAGGACCAATGGCAACAAGAAAATACACACACACACACGTGTGTGTGTGCCCCTTGGCAATCGCAGCATATATTATTAAATATATATATTTATAGAAAAGCTTATAGCATTCATGGTGGTTTGGTTTTATTTATGCATTTACATGAGGTTGGTAACTACACTGGTCCCTTTCACCTCCGTTTTTCTATGACAGAATTCTTTATTTTGATTCATTTCCCAGCATTTATTTCAAAAAGTACCAAAATCCTTAAAGTTTACAATACTTATGAATGTGTATTGCCATCTTATTTTGACTTCTTGTTTGGGCTTTCTCTCTCTCTTTCTCTCTCTCTTTTTGAGACAGGTGCGTAGGCTGGAGTGTAGCAGCATGCTTACAGCTCACTGCAGCCTCAACCTCCTGGGCTCAAGTGATCTGCCCCCTCAGCCTCCTGAGTAGCTGGCACCACAGGCGCTTGCCACCATGTCCAGCTAATTTTTGTATTTTTTGTAGAGGTGGTGTCTCCCTGTGTTGTCCAGGCTGGTCTTGAACTCCTGGGCCTCCCAAAGTGTTGGGATTACAGGTGTGAGCCACGGTGCCTGGCTGCATTTTTCATTCTTTGTATCACATTCTTCTTCAGGATTCTGTATTTATTCACGTCACTGTTACTTACCTACATTGAGTATTGTGGGGAAATCTGAGGCTAACCTGGTTGGTTCTATCCACCCACCTATATTGGACTTGTTTTTTCCCTTCCTAAAGTTCAGTGCCTCATTTGACAGATGTTTTACTGTTTATTTTGTACCAGTTTTTTTCTGAGTTGTGGGATATGTTTTCAATCTGTTTTTTACTTATCATAGAAGGCTTTGTAGATTTATGCTGTATTCTGATCTCTTCAGGAATGCCAGTTTAACTTATGTAAATCTACTTTTCTTTCGAGTCTTTTTTTTTTTTTTTTTTTTTTTTGAGACGGAGTCTCGCTCTGTTGCCCGGGCTGGAGCACAGTTGCCGGATCTCAGCTCACTGCAAGCTCCGCCTCCCGGGTTCCCGCCATTCTCCTGCCTCAGCCTCCCGAGTAGCTGGGACTACAGGCGCCCGCCACCTCGCCCGGCTAATTTTTTGTATTTTTTTAGTAGAGACGGGGTTTCACCGTGTTAGCCAGGATGGTCTCGATCTCCTGACCTCGTGATCCGCCCGTCTCGGCCTCCCAAAGTGCTGGGATTACAGGCTTGAGCCACCGCGCCGGGCCTCCAGTCTTCTTTTAAAAATACGTTTCTGTAATTTCTTTGAGACTGTTTTTCTGAAGTCCTTCTGTTTTTTTACATATATTATTCGGTGGTTGAAATGAACTTAAAGTGAATTGGAAATTGAAGAATCCCATGACTGTGCTTGCTTCATTCAGCAGCGGCATGTTTACGGCTCACTGCAGCCTGAGAATCACTTTTTGCCCCGTGTAATGTAGGGAGAACCACTGGTGTGTTCGAGGGGAAACTGATTAGAGACCAACTGGGATGTAAACTTAAAAATAGGGCTTTACAAATGAAGAAGGTGACATTCTTAGTTGGAAGTGACAGGAATTCAACTAAAATAAATTTAGACAAAAAAGGAAAACTGACTTTTAACTAAGTTTATAGAAGGGCAGGAGTAGTACCAGGTGTAAGAAATCAAATATCTGTTTGGATCTCTTCTTGTTGCTTATTCTTTGTTTTGGCTTCATTCTCCTTGAGACTTGAATTGTGGCTATTGGCAGCTCTCAGGCCTTTATAGCCCAGCTTCCCCACTCTGAAAGACCACTCCCTTCTGTGGCCTTGGGGTCCGGGGGGCCTTGTCTGGCAGTCCTACTAGAAACATAGTTGGGTGTGATGTTTGAAGCCGGGTAGTATTTTCCAAAATAAATATTTCAGGCATGGGCTTGTTCTCAAGATTCTGAAGAACATAGATGTATTCCTTTTATATCCTGTAGCCTAATTAATGAGCGATTTTAAAGGAAGAAAATGGACAACTAACATTTATTGTACCTTAAGATGGGTCAGACTTTTGCATCTACAGTGTCTCCTCTCTGTGTTGCAACTCTCTGTGTTACTATAGGCTTTGCCATCCTTCACTGATAAAGAAAATGAGACTCAAAAAATAGAAATGATCTGTTTAAGTTGTCCAGGCTAGTAATACTGACAAAATATCATACGCTGTGCCCAAATTTTCCATTGTGAAGTGACATTCAGAAGTCCCCAGAAATCATCTTTATCAAATTTATTTGTATACAATAGGCGAGATCAAAGTAAGCTGTTTGTGTGACACTGTAAACTAGCGCTAGGGCATAATTTCAGTATTGCGAGGAGCTCCTGCGGCAACACATCTTGGCAGAGATGTATGCTTATGCTATTGCATATAATTCATGCGCAAGCAACAACGTACTTAGGACTTAATATTGAAGAACCCTTACACCTGTGATTGAAGAGGCTGTGATAAGCAGGGTGAACTACTGCAGGTAGCAGAATGTCAGTAAGTGTTACTTTAGCAGTGTGGTCCAGTATTCTGCCAAGCAAATCCCTTTGGGAAGCTTATTGACAAATTCTAATTAGGAGATCATGTCTGATCTGCTTGGCTTGTCTGTTTCATTTTCCTTATGTTTTTGAAGCACGGTAAAAGAAATTGGGTTGGATATTTTTTGTTTTGTTGTGTTTTGAGACAGGGTCTCACTCTGTATTTCCCAGGCTGGAGTGCATTGGTGTGGTTTTGGCTCACTGCTCTTTCTCCCTCCCTCCCAGGCTCAAGCAGTCCTCCTGAGTAACTGGGACTATATAGGCACGTGCCACCATGTCTGGCTAATTTTTTTTGTTTGTTTGTTTTGTTTTGTTTTGTTTTGTTTTTTGAGACGAAGTCTCACTCTTGTCGCCTAGGCTGTAGTGCAATGATGCGATCTCAGCTCCTTGCAACCTGCTCCCAGGTTCAAGCAATTCTCCTGCCTTAGCCTCCTGAATAGCTGGGATTAGAGGCACTTACTACCACACCTGCCTAATTTTTCTATTTTTAGTGGAGATGAGGTTTCACCATGCTGGCCAGGCTTGTCTTGAACTCCTGACCTCAAGTTATCCCCCTGCCTCAGCCTCCCAAAGTGCTGGGATTACAGGTGTGAGCCACCACACCTGGACAGGGTATCACTATATTGCCAAGCCTGGTCTCAAATTTCTAGGTTTAAGTGATCCTCCTGCCTCGGCCTCCCAAACTGTTGGGATTAGAGGCCACTGAGCCTGGCCTTGAATTGTTTTTTTTTGTTTGTTTGTTTTTTAAATTTAAGAGACATGGTCTTGCTCCAAGCTGGAGTGCAGTGGCACCTTCTTAGCTTACTGCAGCCTCAAACTCCCGGGCCCAAACAATCTTCCTGACTCAGCCTCCCCAGTAGCTAGGACTGGGTTGCTGTATGTTGCTGTTGCCTAGGCTGGTTTTGAACTCCTGGCCTTAAGCGATCCTCCCACTTTGGCCTCCCAAAGCACTGAGATTACAGGTATGAGCCACTGTGCCTGGCCAAAAATGTTTTTGATTAGGAAATCAGCTAGCCTGTAGCCCATGTCGTGGTATAAATAAAAAATCTTAATTTTAAGCAAATTTTTAAAGTTTACCAGAAATTTGTAAAAGATTATTAAATTGATGCATCTTAAAATCTAAAGAGGAAATAAACCTTTGTGATTGCTATACTTGACTTTTTTCAGTATTAATTAATGGAAGGTTGAAGGACAGGAACGTTTTTGCCATTACTTTTGGTGACTTGGTTTGTGGCATTTTTATGTTTTATGGTAACATGGCAGTTTATTCCTCTGATGGTAAGGTCAAAATTATTTTGACAAATTATCTCAATAGTTAGGAGTAATTATGTACTGTTTGGATAAAAGGGTCTATCTATGATCTCAAAGTTCAAAGTGAAGCTGCTATAAAAATTGTTACTTTACAGACATAACACCTTGCAGCCAACTGTGTTATATAAATAAACTTGACAGGAACTCATATTCCTGGTGCAGGAGACCACAGTCACCCAGACACAAAGGAAAATCGTTACTAGGCTATAAACCCCTCTTTGTATTTGGCTTTGTAGAAGTTAGACTTAGCCAACAATTGGTCTTGGCAAAGTACACTTACAGTTAAAAGTAGCTTATTTTCTTTTCTTTTTGAGATGGAGTCTTGCTCTGTCGCCTAGGCTGGAGTGCAGTGGCGCGATCTCGGCTTACTGCAAGTCCCGCCTCTGGTTCAGGCCGTTCTCCTGCCTCAGCCTCCTGTGTAGCTGAGACTACAGGCGCCCGCCAGCATGCCCAGCTAATTTTTTGTATTTTTAGTAGAGACGAGGTTTCACTGTGTTAGCCAGGATGGTCTCGATCTCCTGATCTCGTCATCTGCCTACCTGGGCCTCCCAAAGTGCTGGGATTACAGGTGTGAGCCACCGCGCCTGGCCAAAAGTTGCTTATTTTTTTAGTAGTCAAGTACAAAATGACATCTAGTTGGGTCTTGAAATGTTATTCTGAGAATCTGTATTTTGCTGAGGTGCAGTGAGGGTTTATTTTTACATAATGATCAATAATACTGAAAACATTATTTTAGGCTATATTAAACTTTTTTTAGATTAAAGAAAATCTTTTTTTTTTTTTTTATTTTTTATTTTTTTTATTTTTTTAGACGGAGTCTTGCTCTGTCACCCAGGCTGGAGTGCAGTGGCCAGATCTCAGCTCACTGCAAGCTCCGCTTCCCGGGTTTATGCCATTCTCCTGCCTCAGCCTCCCGAGTAGCTGGGACTACAGGCGCCCACCACCTCGCCCGGCTAGTTTTTTCTCTTTTTTAGTAGAGACGGGGTTTCACCATGTTAGCCAGGATGGTCTCGATCTCCTGACCTCGTGATCCACCCGTCTCGGCCTCCCAAAGTGCTGGGATTACAGGCTTGAGCCACCGCGCCCGGCCTAAAGAAAATCTTTTGAGGAAACTTTTAAATGCCCAGTAATACCAAAGTAGACAGATAGAGATAGGCATAATGAGCCTCTGTGTGCTCCCCCAGCCCCCGGCGTGATTAGGTCATGGTCAGTCTCGTTTCACCCATCTTAGCCCTCTCCCTAATAACTGTGAAGTACATACTAAGCATGATCATTTTTCTGTAAATATTTCAGTATGTATCTCTAAAAATGGTAGGAAAATCCCCAGCACAACACCATTGCCAGACTCAAAAAAGGAAACAACAATTGCTGGATATTGTCTAATGTCTTGTTACTCTTCACATTTTCATTTGTGTCATAATTGTCATAAATTTAAAAAAATGTTTGAATTCATTGTCTTTTGTGCTCTTTGCAGTATATTTGCTGAAGATTCCAGGTCTTGTTCTTTAGAATATCTAGAATAGATCTTGCTAATTGTGTCCCAAGGATGTCCTCGAACATATTTCTCTGTTTCTGTTCTTTGTGAATTAGTTATTGTACTTAGGGGCTCAAACAGGTTAGGTTTGTGAGGTGACTTTACTTCATATGTGGGGTTTGTTCATTTTTCAGGAGACATGTAATATCTGGTTGTCTTTTAAAATGCCTGGATTAAATGATAAAATGGCCAATATTTCAGTTGTTTTTCATTTTTTAGCTGGAATAGTTTTATAGAGAAAAACCTCATTTGATCAAATAGTAATTACTGTTTTGATTACTTGGCAATATAATTTGTGTAATAAAAAAGGATCACACTAAATACTGATTCTTTTGCTTTTTAAAATTGGTTTTCAGAATAACAACGTGATTTACCAGCATCCTGTAGTGGTGATAAATTAGTTCTTTGTTTTTGATTTCACAGTTATAAACTCATGGATTTAAACTTGCATATTTCAGTCATTTGTCCCATATTTGACCAGTGGAGGCCTCTTCAAGCTGGCTTTTGAGTCCCTTTCACAATACCATAGTATTACTTGATAGCTTCCTTTTTGTCTGCTATGTGTGAGATGAACCTAACATTTCTTGCTCTAGACCTGGAGTCAGCCATTTCTCTGAAGAGCCCGGGTCCGTTTTAGTGATAAATTCGTATTTAGAGATCACATTCTGGGTACTACTGGGCTGTTCATTTTCTCGAGGCTTTTTCAGTGGACACATCTGAGAACTACATATTTGAAAGCAGTATCATTTTATATTGATTCTTCCAATTCCGATTCAGAAATACAGGGTTTTTACTTTTCATATGCTCTTTCTGTTCTTTTTAGTCTTATTCTTGGTAATGACTCTATCTTAGCAAGTCTGCTCATGCATTATTTTCCATTACTTAACACTTACCGAAACCATTACTCTCAAGACATTTCCTTGTCCCTGGGTTTCCTTTTTTATTCATGGCTTGTAGACCACTCTGGCCCACAGTGATTTCCAGATTCATAGCATGCAAGCACAACTCTCATTTAACAGTGACCAGACACTCCAGGATTTACTAGTTTTAAAAATTGAAGTATAACATTGACAGGAATGTTACAGATACATAATATGTATGTACATATGTATTATGGACAGCATGCCTCTGTACCAGTACACCAGAAGTCTGTTCCATGCCTCTTCCCAGATACTGCTTTCACTTCCCGCTCCAAAAGACACACACACACACAGAGAAAATGCTATTGTCCTGATTTGTAATACTGTTGGTTAGTTTTGCCTCCTTTAGAACTGTAAACTTTTGTGTTTTAGCATTCATGACTTTTGTGAGAAAGAGAGGTCTTCTAGCCCTTTCCAACTCTTAATTGTATCTCTAGATAGCATTCAGAAGAGATGTTATCTTCATCTTTGGCACTCTTGAAACTCCTAATACCTTAGGAATATAAGTAGAAGGTCAAACATGGTCACTTTTTGGTTTTAGTTCCCCTTTTGATTTACAGAAGCTCTATTTGTATTAGGGATTTTCAACTTCTCCCTATTATGTTGCAAAAAAAATTTTTTTTTTTTAAGGCCGAGTCTCGCTCTGTCGTATGTTGCAAATATTCTTCCCCAGTCATTTGTATTTAGACGTTATTGCTGTACTGCACTTAAAGTATTTTGTGTAGGATTATTTGACTGTTGAGTTTTGTGTCCTGCATAGGAGGACCACCTCCACTCAAAATGATGTGAAAAAACACAATTCTGTATTTGCTTTTAGTTAGGTTTTATACCTCTTTGTTTATATCTGTAATCTGTCTGGATTTGAATATAGTGTGAGGTATCCATATCAACATTTAAACACAGATAGGATCTTTTAACATCTTTCAGCCTTTTCCATTAAAATAAAACTTGCTTGAATTTCGTTTACCTGTGACTACTACACTTTTCCATCTACCGTCAAACTTTTAGAAAAAATTTCCTCTTGGGTTTTTCCACTTCATCTTCTCTTTGTTGACTCAGCATGGATTCCATCTTACCTTCACGCTGACACTGCTTATGCCTAGGGCAACTGTGGCCTTTTTTTTTTTTTTTAATTGAATCCAGTGGACTGAATATAGACCCCTTCTTCCCTGAGCTGTATGTGTTTATCATTGTTGGATAGTTTCTCCTTTAAATGCAACTCCTTTAGCTTTAATAAAATGTTTTCTTGGCTTCTTTTTTTTTCTTCTTTTTTTGAGATGGAGTCTCACTCTGTCGCCCAGGCTGGACTGCAGTGGCACAATCTCAGCTCACTGCAAGCTTTGCCTCCTGGGTTCACACCATTCTCCTGCCTCAGCCTCCCGAGTAGCTGGGACTACCGGATGCCTGGCTAATTTTTGTATTTTTACTGGAGATGGGGTTTTACCATGTTGGCCAGGCTGGTCTCCAACTCCTGACCTCAGATGATCCTCCCACCTCAGTCCCCCAAAGCGCTGGGATTACAGGTGTGAGCCGCTGTGCCTGGCTAGATTTATTTTTAAGATAATGTGTTTTTTGTCCCTAACAAAAGACGTTTAAGACTAAGCCCATCACCATTTCTTCCCCTCTCCTGGAAAACCAGTACCACTACCTGTGTTTCTCATTTCAGTGAATGAACAGATTTCTACCCTTGCACAGAAATCTGGTGTCAAAAAAAAGTGGGGGGAATTCACATTATCGGTAACGGTGTTAAAGTGTACCACTCAGTGGTATTTAGTGTATTCACAATGTTGTGCAACCAACCACCAGCTCTCTCTAGTTTTAAAACTTTTTCATCACACCTATACCCCTTAAGTAATTATGCCCCATTTCTCCTTTCTTTCATTGTGTAATCTACTTTCTGTCTCTCTGGATTTGCGTATTCTGGATATATCATATAAAATAAGTTGTATAATGTGTGACCTTATATGTCCGGCTTCTTTAACTTAGCCTGATGTTATTGAGCTTCATATATTAGTACTTCATTTCTTTCCATGGCTGAATAATACTTCATTGTATGTATATACTGCAGTTTATTCATTTGTCGATGGATGTTTGAGTTTCTGCCTTTTGATTATTACAACAAATGCTGCTACAAACATTCATGTACAACTTTCTGTGTGGACAGATGTTACGTATATACCTAGAAGTGGAATTGCTGGGTCATATGGTAACTCTGCTCAACTTCTTTATCATCTGTCATTTTCCTTTTTTAAAAAAAAAAAAATACATATTTATTTTTTAAGCTGAGACAGGATCTGGCTCTGTTGCCCAGGCTGGAGTGCCCTGGTGTCATCTCAGGTCATGGCAACCTCCGCCTCCTGATCTCATCTTCCCACCTCAGCCTCCGTGAGTAGCTGGGTCTGTAGGTGCATGCCACCATGCCTGGCTAATTTTTTTCTTTTTTTTTTTTTCTTGGTAGAGACAAGGTTTTGCCATGTTGCATCAAACTCCTGGGCTCAAACGATCTGCCCACGTCAGCCTCCCAAAGTGTTGGGATTACAGGCATGAGCCATCACGCCCAGCTCATGTCATTTTTGACTTACTACTTTAAGCCCTACTTCTTTAACATCGCCAAGTTAGGGTGATTGATTCTGTCTTCTAAGTATCCCTGTTTTCTTCATTGTTTTGATGGCTATATACTTGAGGTGCACTTTTCAGGATTACTTGAATTGCTTGCTTTTTGTTTCTTTGTACTCATCATGCCTTATTTACACAATCTTCTACATACTACAAGATTGGTTTTTGCAAATGTAAATCTCATGAGGTCACCCCATTGTTTAAAAGAAAAAGAAAAAAAGAACCACCCTTCAAAGGCTTATCGTTGCCCTCTGGATAAAGTCCAAGCATGCAGGGCTTACAAAGGCCCTTTGCTGTCCAGCTTTTGACATTCTGTTTAGTTTCAGCTGCTCCCCTGCCCCCCGCCGTTCCAGTCATATACTGATTGCCCTATTTCAAGTTTTTGTACATGCTCCTCTATCTAAAGCAGAGGTTCAGATTCTAAACCTTGAATTTCCTCACCCAAATCCTTTATTGCTTTTCTTTGTAGAAGCCTTTTCTTATTCCTCATGATTATGTTATGTGCCCTTCTTTTTTATGTGCCCTCAAATTCTTGTACTATTGTTGGAGCACATTGTAATTGCCTGTTTACTTCTCTGGGGATGAGGAGCCGATGTTGGTCAAGTGCCAGAGATGTAGACAGACTGAAGTACAATCAATAGGAATTTAGCAGAAGCCAAAAGATTATTTGATAAATTATTTAGGGAAGACTTCATGAAGGGGGCTAGTATTGATAGGGACCTTGAAGGAAGCGTTCGTGAAGGTATGGTACGGTTCTATCGCTTTAAGTGGATTAAGCCTGTTAAATATTCATGCATCTAGACCTAGGAAGAGTCATGCTGGGGGCAGAAGCCATGACAAAAGTGAGGCGTTGGACATTTTTCAGCATTGCTTTTGTATTTACTTCCATGGAACAAGCAAAGGACACAATTAGGCCTGCAGAAGAGATGCATGGAAAGAATGGGCAAAAGATTTCAAGAACTTGGGGGTTTTGACAAGAGTAAGAAGCAATGATATACTTTATGGAAAGTGTAAGGAAATTTCCAAGGGTAATTTTGACCATGTAATTTTGTAATAAATAATTTCAGAGCTTACTCACCTATGTTTATAAACCCTGGACTTCTGGTGGAAAATGCAGCAACTAGGTAAATTTCTGGATATATTATAGAATCTTTCACAAGACTCTTGCGTACAGTGTTGCAGAAAATGGTCCGAGTAATGTAATGGTGTTTATCTAGAAAAAGGTTGGAAATGAAATCACTCTTGTAGAAAACAACTCCTCACAGCGCATTTGTGTGTGCTCCACTCCATCCCTCAGTCGACAGGAAAGTGTGACTTTCTGTGTTACTAGAATGTCTGCAACATAGTTGGCACTCAGTACACATATGCCTGCATAAACAAAGTAACAGTGAAAATGCTATTCCCCTCTTAATGTGTTTGCACTTTCAATATCTTTAAAAAGTATTTTAGATTAGCCACTTTAAAGTAAAAATACCTTTCTTGTGTATTGAAATACAGTGCTGATTTTAACTGTTTGTAAGTCTAATTTGCCTGTTATGCAAAAATATTAGACTTATACAAATCTCCCCTCAAATTTCAAGAAAAGAAGCACTTCCATGTTTAAACATAAATTTTTTATTTTTATTTTTGAGACAGAGTCTCGCTTTGTCACCCAGGCTGGAGTACAGTGGCATGGTCTCGGCTCACTGCAGCCTCTGCCTCCCAGGTCAAGTGATCCTCCTGCCTCAGCCTCCTGAGTAGCTGGGATTACAGGTGTCCACCTCCATGCCTGGCCAATTTCTGTATTTTTACTAAAGACAGGGTTTCACCATGTTGGCCAGGCTGGTCTTGAACTCCTGACCTCAAGTGATCCACCCTCCTTGGCCTCCTGAAAGTGTTGAGATTACAGGTGTGAGCCACCACGCCCGGCCTAAATAATAAATTTTCTCTATTGACTTTCTCATATTTTGCTGGCATGTTGTTAAATCCTAGTTGTTGAAATAACACTATCTCTGATTACCCCCAAAATTAATATCTCCTCAGTTACCTACACATTGGTTCAGTCCTTGGTAGCACTCTGAGTTGTATTATACTGTCTTTCATCCTTAGACAAAGCTGCATGAGAATGATGGCAGGTAGTACACGAGAATTACACACCTGTTGAGACTCCCACCAAGTCCTTTTCAAACCAGTCTACTCTTGAGTGTTCTTTGTCCCCACTTTCCAATTTGAGCCAATGAGTACCCAGTTCCACTGGCAGGTAAAACGTGATAATTTTGTGGGTGATTGATACGTGCATTCACTATTGTGATTGTTGTGTTGGTTCCTCTGGTGTATACATATATCAGTACTTCTTAAATTGGTTTTTTTTTTTTTTTTTTTTTTTTTTTTTGAGATGGAGTCTTGCTCTGTCACCCAGGCTGGAGTGCAATAAATGGCGTGATCTTGGCTCAATGCAACATTTGCCTCCCAGGTTCAAGCAGTTCTCCTGCCTCAGCCTTCTGAGTAACTGGGATTACAGGCGCACACCACCATGCCCAGCTAATTTTTAAATTTGTATTTATTTATTTATTTATACTTTTTTTTTTTGAGACAGAGTTTTGCTCTTGTTGCCCAGGCTGGAATGCAATGGTGCGATCTCAGCTCACCGCAACCTCTGCTTCCCAGGTTCAAGCAATTCTTCTGCCTCAGCCTCCTGAGTAGCTGGGATTACCGGCATGCGCCACTACGCCTGGCTAATTTTGAATTTTTAGTAGAGACAGGGTTTCTCCATGTTGATCAGGCTGGTCTCAAACTCTTGACCTCAGGTGGTCCACCTGCTTCGGCCTCCCAAAGTGCTGGGATTACAGGTGTGAGCCACCGTGCCCGGCCAAATTGTGTAATTTAAGTCTGTGCAGTTCACTGAATGTCAGTTATACCTCATTAAACTGCTTAAAAATTTTTCACATGGTCTGCTCACCATTAGTAGGCCAGTAGTTTGTTAAGTCTGGTGTCTCTGGAAACATTTTGGGCCCTGCACCCCTGCTCACCTGCTCCTTAAGGTCCCTGTCTTGGCTTGTGTGCCCCCACCTCGCTAGTTCCTCGCCTCTCGTTTCCCACCCTGTCATTCTTTCTCCATGCCACGGCACTCTCTTTAGAAGAGAAGAACCTCATGATGCTACAGCCATTCCTGTATGCTCTAGCTATTACTCTTAAGCTACTCCTGTGGCCCAGAAACTGTGGCTCTCAGAGGGTCAACATACACAGACAAAACTTATGGGACCTCTGCTCTCCTTGTGCTCAGAGATGGATGGGCACACAGGAGCACTGTAGGAGCAGGTCCCCACGACTATAGGGGCATGTCAAATAGGTGTACAAGTGTTAGTACAAATGAAAGTTATTAAGCTCAGTACATTCCAATGAAAAGGTATGATCAGACACTCTGAAAGCATACCCTAAAGACAGCAGCTTAAGAATTGCCAACTTGACTTGATTTCTGGGGTTCCTTCTGAACGAGAATCTCTAGGGGATGGGCCTGGATATCTGCATTTTAATAAGCTTCCTTAAAAGACCACTGTAGGGCCACCCAGAATGACAAGAGCCTGGCTGGACACCAGTAGAAGTTGATCTTCTGGAGAGTTTGCTTTACCCAGGACTTTCTTATAGTATAGACATGAAAATATTTTGGCCATCAAGTAGCATTTTGCCTGGCAAGGTGTATCTGTTTGATGGTTTAAAACTTATATATAACATGTATGCTCAAGTTCTGTAATTTATCTATTGGATGAAAATTATGTGCTTAAATGTATTGATTAAACTTTGCTTTTTCCACAGAACTCAACAAAAATCCAGTGGAAGGCTTTTCTGCAGGTTTAATAGATGACAATGATCTCTACCGATGGGAAGTCCTTATTATTGGCCCTCCAGATACACTTTAGTAAGTATAATGGAACTGACATCTTCAAAATGGAGCTCTTTTAATACATTGAATTAAAAACTATTTTGGCAGGCTGGGTGCGGTGGCTCACGCCTGTAATCCTAGCACTTTGGGAATGGGTGTGGTGGCACGTGCCTGTAGTCCCAGCTACTCAGGAGGCTGAGGCAGGAGAATCACTTGAACTCAGGAGGCAGAGGTTGCAGTAAGCTGAGACCACACCATTGCACTCCAGCCTGGGTGACAAAGTGAGACTCCATCTCAAAACAAAACAAAGCAAAAACACAAGTATTTTGGCAAACTGAAATGAAATTATTTTTTAAGGAGCAGGAGAAATGACTGTATTCCGTATCCTTTCTACTGAATTGGATCATTGAAGAGTTTTTGTGTTCTCCTTGAATCTCTAATGTCTAAGACCTGTTGCTATTAAAAATAATAGTTTCAGGCCGGGTGTGGTGGCTCATGCCTGCAATCCCAGTACTTTAGGAGGCTGAGGTCGGCGGATCACCTGAGAGGTCAGGAGTTTGATGCCAGCCTGGCCAACATGGTGAAACCCCGTCTCTACTAAGAATATGAAAATCAGCTGGGCTTGGTGGCACGCCTGTAATCCCAGCTATCCAGGAGGCTGAGGCAGGAGAATCACTTGAATTCAGGAGGCAGGATAATTATATATTTTTTGGACATTTGAATTGAGAATGTGTTATACACATCAATGTTTTAAGAAGGCTAAGGAGAATTTTCAAGATGGTCTATTTTCGTGGTTCTCTACTTGAGTCCCCACCGAATACTGGTTAGAATCTAGGTGTTCTTATCCTAAACTAAACTAATGGTCACTTTCTCCTAGTTTGTTGGAAGTTATTGTTAGACTATATGATAATCTGTAAACTGACTATTAATTGTTAAACCAATGACTTAAGGATAGACAACAATGTAGTGATATTAAATAAGAGTAGAAGAAGAGAAGTAGAATTTTAAAAATATTTCGTGTAGTACATTTCTAGATGCAAAGACCACAGTCTTATTTTCTGCTCTGAATGTTTGCAGATTAACTTAAATTTACAAGTATGTATTGTTTTGTAAGATGCATCTGCCAGGCGCGGTGGCTCACGCCTGTAATCCCAGCACTTTGGGAGACTGAGGTGGGCAGATCACGAGGTCATGAGTTCGAGACCAGCCTGACCAACATGGTGAAACCCTGTCCCAACTAAAAAGACAAAACAATTAGCCGGGTGTAGTGGCACGCGCCTGTAATTCAGCTACTCGGGAGGCTGAGGCAGGAGAATCGCTAGAACCCAGGAAGTGGAGGTTGCAGTGAGCTGAGATTGTGCCATTGCACTTCAGCCTGGGTGACAGAGCGAGACTCCATCCCACACACACACACACAAAGATGCATCAAGACTTCCTTACATTGGTGACTGATACAAGTTTCCATGCTTTTTGCAGCAGTTCAGGTATTGGGGGAAAAAAAGGAAGTGACCTTCTTAAAGCCATACAACTGAGTGACAGGGACAGATCTAGATCTGAGTTTCTTGAGGTCTGGACTATACTTTCTCACTTAACCTTCATCTCAATGCTGCTAAGTGGGTAAGGATTTGGATGCATCAAACATTTTTTTTGGTGATGGTCAAGTAGTTGTTTTTAGGTTTTCTAAGTTAGTAGCTCTTTTCCTCCTCAGAAAACAGCTAATGGAAAAGATTTGGAGCTATTTCTGTGCCAGGCTAGGCTGATACTTACAGAGTTGAACCATAGTGTGGACATTTGTGTTTGTGATAACGATTGCCAATCCGAAGTTTTGCTGATGTGTTTCCTGATTGTAGTTTGCATTGATAAGTTTTACAAACTGAGATAACTGAATTTGGCTACCCCACATGATTAAGGTTTTTGGCAGATAACAGTAGCCATTGAAGACCATCTGGAAGTGCTTCCTCCTAACCTTACTGTGATTTGAAAGCACGTTTCCTAACAATTTTGTCACCAAAAGATGTTTGATGCAGCCAGATCCTTACCCACTTACCACACCTGGGATGTGAGCCAGGTGAAGTTCAGATCTATTCTTGTAGTTTTTCAACATCACCACCTTGGGAGACACAGCAACATTTCAGTGACAGAATCTAGTTACCCTTGTATTACGTACATGAAAACAAGAAAAACTCTCCTAAACTGATGTCTGTATGGAGCATTGGTTGGGAATCCAGATTGGAGCTCAATTCTAAGGACCTCATTGAAAAAAAAAAATTTTTTTTTTTTGAGATGGATTCTCGCTCTGTCTCTCAGTCTGGAGTGCAGTGGCGTGATCTTGGCTCACTGCAACCTCTGTCCCCTGGGTTCAAGTGATTCTGCTGCGTCAGCCTCCCAAGAAGCTGGGATTACAGGCACCTGCCACCATGCCCGGCTAATTTGTGTGTGTGTGTGTGTGTGTTTTTTTTTTTTTTTTTTTTGAGGCGGAGTCTCGCTCTGTCGCCCGGGCTGGAGTGCAGTGGCCGGATCTCAGCTCACTGCAAGCTCCGCCTCCCGGATTTACGCCATTCTCCTGCCTCAGCCTCCCGAGTAGCTGGGACTACAGGCGCCCGCCACCTCGCCCGGCTAGTTTTTTTGTATTTTTTAGTAGAGACGAGGTTTCACCATGTTAGCCAGGATGGTCTCGATCTCCTGACCTCGTGATCCGCCCGTCTTGGCCTCCCAAAGTGCTGGGATTACAGGCTTGAGCCACCGCGCCTGGCCAATTTTTGTATTTTTAGTAGAGATGCCGTTTCACCATGTTGAGCAGGCTGGTCTTGAACCCCTGACCTCTCAGGATTAGATGTACACCATTGTGTTACAATCGCCTACAGTATACAGTACAGTAAAATGCTGTGCAGGTTTGTAGCCTGGGAACTATAGGCTGTATCCTAAAGCCCAGGTGTGTAAGTAGGCCATACCCTGTAGGCTTGTGTATGTTCACTCTGATGTACAGAGTCACCCAAGGACGCCTTTCTCAGATCATAATCCTGTCGTAAAGCCTCACATAACTGACTGTATGTTGTGTACCTCCAGCTCCACCAAAGACAACACTTTTTCTTTTCACTAATAAAAACCCATTTCTGGGCGGGCGCTGGGGCTGACGCCTATAATCCTAGCACTTTGGGAGGCCGAGGTGGGCAGATCACGAGGTCAGGAGATCGAGACCATCCTGGCCGACATGGTGAAACCCTGTCTCTACTAAAAATGCAAAAATTAGCTGGGCATGGTGGCGCACACCTGTAGTCCCAGCTGCTCAGGAGGCTGAAGCAGGAGAATCGCTTGAATCCGGGAGGTGGAGGTTGCAGTGAGCCAAGATCACACCACTGTACTCGAGCCTGGTGACAGAGCGAGACTCCATCTCAAAAAAGAAAACAAAACCGTTTCTGGTCTTTGGTATGCATTTTTAAAAGTGTTGGCTGTTGAATTGAGATGTGAATCACAGCAGTATTTTTGGCAGCTCCTCTGGAGTGTGTATATGCTGCTGAGAATACTGGCGGTCACTTCTGGACTGTGCCTTCCTGAGATCAGTAGCCTTTGCTCAGGAAAGAGAGAGAGATGTTCCTAGGGCAGGACCTGAGAAAGGCAAAGGAAGATACAGGGGGATGAAGAAAGGTTTGTTAGAAGTAAGCCTTTTAAAATGCTACCAAGGATCATGTACTTCATAGAATGGATTTGTTGTTGGCCGGACGTGGTGGCGTACGAGGCCGAGGCGGGCAGGATCATCTGAGGCCAAGAGTTGGAGACCAGCCTGACCAACACGGAGAAACCCCATCTCTACTAAAAATGCAAAATTAGCCGAGCATGGTGGTGCGTGCCTGTAATCCCAGCTACTCGGGAGGCTGAGGCAGGAGAATCGCTTGAACCCGGGAGGCAGACATTGGCAGTGAGCTGGGATCGTGCCACTGCACTCCATCCAGCCTGGGCAACAAGAGGAAAACTGTCTCCAAAAAAAAAAAAAAACAAAAAAAAGGTTGTCTTAACAGAAAGTAAGAAAGTAGTGATGTTCTTGTAATTGTTTCAGTGGAATGGAGAGAGTAGAGGCCATCTTGGAATTGTTGGAAGAGCGCTGTTGGGAGTGAAAGTATACACCTTATGTATAAATAACTGCCTGTGAAGGGAAGTAGAGGCTTGTACTGGGGGGTAGGGGTGTTACAGGATTGAAAATAAATTAGTATAGGCTCAGATGGTACCCAGACCTAAGTGGTTAATTCACTACTTTATAATTAGGTAATAGAAATAATACTGAACCAAAATTCTGTAAAAGCTGGTGTGATTATCTCACCGTGCCCTTCATTAGCCCTCAGTTAGTCACTAGAGGGCACTCCACTCTCTTCAGTCTATGTGATTGATAACTGGTACATTCAAGGGTTACTTTGAGACTCCTATAGTTGCCACAAGTCTTAATTCAGTCATACTCATCTTTATATTGCATTACGTGTTTATTTTTATTAATGAATCTTTCCAGTGCAGTAGTCTTTAACGTTTTTCTAGGAAATGTACATTCTGAACTGGTAAGGTATACCAACAATTTTCAGACTGATTATCAAGCAGTATGGATAACCACTCACATCCACAGAAATTGAAATTTCAGGTAGAAGTGGCAATAGGTTTGCAGTAATGAAGTTTAGGATGGGCACAGTGGCTCACGTCTGTAATCCCTGCACTTTGGGAGGTCAAGGGTGGAACGTTTGAGCTCAGAAGTTGGAGACCAGCTTGGGCTACATGGTGAAATTCTGTCTCTACAAAAAATACAAAAATAAGTCAAGCATGGTGATGCATGCCTGCAGTCAGGAGGCTGAGGTGGGAGGATCACTTGAACCCAGGAGACTGCAGTGAGCCAAGATCATGCCACTGCACTCTAGCTTGGGCAACAGAGCTAGACCATGTCTTAAACAAACAAACAAACAAAAAACCCAGAAAGTTTAAGAAACCTGGATATCACTGTATAATTATAACATTTTGTAAATTATTAATGAACGATGTCTGTGTATCTTCTATCTCTCTTTTTCCTTTCATCACCAGTGGCTGGTCTGTTCAAGGAGTATGCCTTATTTATTTATTTTGTTTTTAAGCACTGGCAATGGTATGAAAATTTTGGAGAATCTTAAGATTATGTGTTTTGTAATATTGCCTTACCTTGGGTGGATGTAGGAAATGAAGAATCAGTTAACCAAAACTCGGAATTACATTCTTTTACAGTTGCAAAATTCTATTCCAGTTATGAATTATTTTACTGTCCTATGTAAGATGTAGAGGCAGAAGCCATCTGTTCTGTAATGAAATTCTGGAGGGAATGAACCTAGTACCTGCATTGCTTAGAAATTGAATGATCAGTGGTAATGCCTTGCTGTTTATCATGTAGTGTTCAAGGACATGGACTTTGGGGACTGCCTTTGGTTAGCTCTCTAACTCTACCACTCTTCTTAGTTGAGTGACTTTGAACAATTAAATTTGGTCTTAACAGTTTTGTTTCTAGGGTAAAAACCCTATGCTTAGGAAATGTTTCAAACTTTCAATGTTCTGTTGCTTATAATAGCAAAAAAAAAAACCTTACTTTTTCCCCTTTTGCGGTTTTGTTATTTATCTTTGTAAATGTCAATTATAATTTGAAGGACACTTTGTAGTTACTAATTAGATTATATGAAAAACTGTGTGGAGAGTTTGTACTATAATACTGTGTCCCTAAGAAATTAGGGTCCTCAGTAACAGAGAAATAAACTCAGATGGGTCACTGCTCAGTAGTCCACATAACCACAGAGCAGAGCACAAGCTACTGGTTGTGAACAGAAAGAGACTTCATAAAAATCTTCACATATTTTCTGGCATTATTCCCTACCACTACAGGGAATGCCTATGACAATGCCATTTTTTTTTCTGCTATAAGATAAAGGAAAGATCGTATCCCTAAGATACATACTTAATGAAGATAACAGAAGCTCCAGTGTTTTTCTTTTTTCACTGTTCTTTTCGGAAGTTCACCTGGATATTCCAGAGCAGTTTTCTAAACCTTTCATTGTTGATTGGCCTTTTGTAGAATTCTTCAGCAACATACAGTACAGAAGACCCAGGCTAAAATAGTTCTCACAGATACACTTTGAAATAGGTGTATTTGGATATAAATATAACTTGCCATTCCATTATTTTTTCTAATGACTAAATTTTTTTAAATGGAGATTTTCAAACCAATGATGCGCAAAGCCCATTCTCATGACACAGTCATTTAAACTTATTAAGTATGGGCAAATTTTATTTCTCCCCTTTGTCTTGTGGAGTAATTGAGGTTCTCACCCTGGGCATGATTCACAAAATAAGAGTAAGACCACAGATAATAGTGACATAGAAACACAGGCAATGAAGAAAACTTGTAAAAAAACAAATGTCCCCGAGTACCCCGTATCATCCCAGCAGTGATGGAAAAGATGGGCAACCCAAGATTCTGAATGGAGTGCGTGAAGCCATATGCAGTTCCCAGTTGATGTTCAGGAACTACAGATGCCACTATTGGCCATAATGCACAGGCAGGCAATGACTAGGAGATTCCCAGAAGACACATAGCAACCCAAGGGCTCCCCATCATAAAGGCCAGCATCACGTGGGACACAAGAGTGGCTCCGACCACACACAGAACCCAGATGCTGTTCTTCCCTGTGTCAGCCACCGGGAGCCCAAATACTGGGTCGTGGGAGCTGATACGACATATACAACACTGTTCATTGCACTTGCTGCCTGGAAAGAAAATCCAAATTTCTCTGTAAAGAAAACTTTCCCAAGTCTAATAAAAGGGAACATGGCAACACACTAGCAGACACAGATGATAAATATGAGCCACAGGGGTAAGGAGAAATCCTTTACGTCAGTTAATTAACCCCCCCCCCCCCCCCCGTTTTTTTTGTTCTTTATAAAGGATTCTCCCTGCTCTGGGATCTAAGTAAGCAAGAGCCAAGGAAGGCACAGATTAGTGAAAGAAGACATGTTACCCCCAGTCTTAAGTGTGACTCCAGGGGTTGTGTGACCAGCAGAACCCCATGAAGCTTCAATCTTAGAATACAGCCAACTCATGAAGTTCGTGTTTACTGTACTTCCAATTCTAGCCACGCTAAATTGTTGGAGTCCAAACACCAGGTTTAATTCTTTGTCTTTAAACCAGCTCACAGCATATGTATTCTGGGCAACTGCTAAGCACTCCCCACCAATCCCAAACACAAATCTTTCAAATTCCATCAGCCAAAAAACATTAAATATTCCACCCAGAACAAAAACAACCTGTCCAATGCAAATGAAACAGCTAAAAATAATTGTGCCCCATCATATTCCAAATACTTGGTCTTTTAAAAAGCCACCAAAGAAACACAAAACCACACTGGGCCAAGAATACCAGGCATATAGCAGCATGAATTTCATGGTGTTCACCTGCATATCCCGTTTATCCTGAGTCTAAAGGGCAGCAGGATTATTATAGCAAAAATAGCTGCTGAAGCCAAGGAAGAACATCAATAACAGCATCAAAAGTCACAGACAGGCGACTGGAGGCCACAGAAGGGCCAGCGGCAGCCATGCTTTCTCATCCTTCTCTTCCACTGCACCTGCGGGAGACCGAGAGGCGAAAGGGGTGATGACTCCAGGACCCGGCGGAAAGCAGTGCCCACAGAGCACAGCCAAGGCAGTGATCACAAGACTCCCAAATATCTTAGACTAGTAGATAGTGAACTGTGGGAAATAAAATGATCGGACAAGAGACAGGTACAACAGGACTATAGATTAACAGGAAATGTTGAGCTAATTTCAGACGGCAGCATGCAGCACATCATTTAAATAAAATAAATATGGCAGAGTGGTAGGTAGGACTTGATCCTTGTAAGATTTTTATAATTTAACACCAAAACAGTAAAGGAGGCCTCATGGAAGAAACTTGAACTAGGCCTAGGTTTTTCAACCCTTTCAAATTTGAAACTGCTGGTTACATGTCTCCTTTTTTTTTTTTTTTTTTTTTGAAGCAGAGTCTCACTCTGTTGCTCACTGCCGCCTCCGCCCCCAAGATTCAAGCAATTCTCCTGCCTCAGCTTCCCGAGCAGCTGGGATTACAGGCACCTGCCACCGTGCCTGGCTAATTTTCGTACTTTTTACTAGAGATGGGATTTCACCATCTCGGCCAGGCTGGCCTTGAGCTCCTGACGTCATGATCCACCCAACTCGGCCTCCCAAAGTGCTGGGATTACAGGTGTGAGCCACTGTGGCCGGCATACACACCTCTTTTTAATATCATGATAGTAATTGTATTGTAGTATCTGTGATGAAGATAATGTGTAATGAAAGATACTTTGAATTCATTGATGCCTTTTTAAATTTTTATTATTTTTTTTTATTATTATTATTTTTGGAGATGGAGTCTTGCTTTGTGGCCCAGGCTGGAGTGCAGTAGCGCTGTCTTGGCTCATTGCAACTGCTGCCTCCCAGGCTCAAGCCATTCTCCTGCTTCAGCCTCCTAAGTAGATGGGATTACAGACACCTGCCACCACGCCCGGCTAATTTTTGCATTTTTAATAGAGGCAGGGTTTCACCATGTTGGTCAGGCTGTTCTTGAACTCCTGACCTCAAGTGATCTGCCCACCTCAGCCTCCCAAAGTGCTGGGATTACAGGCGTGAGCCACCGCGCCTGGCCACAATCATCTTTGTATATCAAGAGTGAATATGTGGCATGTTAATGTTTAGTCGACAGTGTTATTGTTCTCTGTGGGTTTTGGGCTTTCTCTTTGCTAATTTGGCCGCTTGGTAGAAGTTTGCATGCACAAGTTGGGTACTACTGAGTTAAGCATTTAAAAAAAAAAAAAAAGGCAGATAGACCGGGCGTGGTGGCTCACAAGGTCAGGAGTTTAAGACTAGCGTGGCCAACATAGTGAAACCCCGTCTCTACTAAAAATGCAAAAATTAGCCAGACGTGGTGGCGGGTGCCTGTAATCCCAGGTACTTGGGAGGCTGAGGCAGGAGAGTCGCTTGAACCCGGGAGGCGGAGGTTGCAGTGAGTCAAGATTGTGCTATCCTGGGCGACAGAGCGAGACTCCATCCCAAAAAAAAAAGAAAGAAAAAGAAAGGCAGGGACAGGTAGAATTTCCACAGGTAAAATAGAAGAAGAGGGGTTCACAGATAGGAGAAAACAGAAACACCATGGTTGCTTTAGAGTGGGCAAGGCCATTTTCAGATAGAGTGAAAGTTGTGTGCTTTAAATCTTCAGGGCTACCCTTTTAGTTGAATTTGGTTGACATTTTAGAGATTGAAAACAATTTAGAGGGTCTAAATCAGTTTTTCACGATGAAGATTCCAGTCAGCTGTTGTGAACCTTTTGAGTGAATGTAACCAGTCCAAAGTAAGTGACATGGGAAAGCTGACTTCATGTTGTCAAGGAATCAAGTGGCACGTGGCTGCCAGTAGAATCAAGTGCAGGGGCTTTGTGGCTGTGCCTTTGATGTTCTTTTACATAGACTCTCTTTTTTTATTTTTATTTTTTTTATTGAGACGGAGTCTCACTCTGTCACCCAGGCTGGAGTGCAGTGGCACAATCTTGGCTCACTGCACCCTCCACCTCCCAGGTTCAAACAATTCTCCTACCTCAGCCTCCCAAGTAGCTGGGATTACAGGCGCGTGCCACCACATTTGGCTGTTTTCTGTAATTGTGGCTTTCAGACCCGTAATTCGAAATACTTTACATCATGGCCCAGTGCATACATATGTGTATATAGATTAGTGAATAAAACACATACATAGATTATATAACTGAAACTACTTGTGATAAACTCTGTTCTCTATTTTTGTTAACAAAAAAATTTTGCTAGTGACTCATTAAATTGCTTTTGCAGCCCTGTTTGAAAAAATAGTCAATATAATCAGTATATCCTAAGACCCATTTTGGCACTAACTCACATAGAGCAACAGGATGAGAAGATAAAGACTGAACTCTTGGTGTAATGCGCTCTTCACAACAGCTGTTCCGGTCTGTATCTATTCCCTCAAGCCCTCGGGCTTCTTCCCTTCAATAGACAACCTCATCAGTTTTGAAAAGTAAGGCCCGGCCGGGCGCGGTGGCTCACGCCTGTAATCCCAGCACTTTGGGAGGCCGAGACGGGCGGATCACGAGGTCAGGAGATCGAGACCATCCTGGCTAACACAGTGAAACCCCGTCTCTACTAAAAAATACAAAAAGCTAGCTGGGCGAGGTGGCGGGAGCCTGTAGTCCCAGCTGCTCGGGAGGCTGAGGCAGGAGAATGGTGTGAACCCGGGAGGCGGAGCTTGCAGTGAGCTGAGATCCGGCCACTGCACTCCAGCCCGGGCGACAGAGCGAGACTCCGTCTCAAAAAAAAAAAAAAAAAAAAAAAAAGGCCCTATGGTGGGCCTTACTTCATTTCTTCATTTTTTCTGAATATCTCTTTTAAAGCCCTTGATTTGTACAGTTTCCCCGTCTAGTTACTATCTTCTTCAACTGTTAAACTTTTTGTATAAATTGTCCTGTTTATTATGCTTAAGTACTTTACTACCCTGTTCTTTAACCCTTTACAGTTTTTTTTTCTTACTGCGTTTTACTTAAAAAATTGTATGGTCAAGGTCACTGACTTTTTATACTGTGAGTCCTGTGACATTTCCTAATTATTCAGGAATGTTTGGTGTTAATGATCTGTCTCTCTTTTTTTTTTTGAGACAGAGTCTTGCTCAGTCGCCCAGGCTGGAGTGCAGTGGCGCAATCTGGGCTCACTGCAAGCTGTGCCTCCTGAGTTCATGCCATTCTCCTGCCTCAGCCTCCCGAGTAGCTGGGACTATAGGCGCTCGCCACCACGCCCAGCTAGTTTGATTTTTTTGTATTTTTAGTAGAGACAGGGTTTCACCATGTTAGCCAGGATGGTCTCAATCTCCTGACCTCGTGATCCACCCCTCTCAGCCTCCCAAAGTGCTGGGATTACAGACGTGAGCCACCATACCTGGCTGATCTGTGTCTTGTTTTAAACTTAATCTCACCTCCCCCATGTCTTATGATCAGAAAAAGCGATAAAAATTCATACTTGCTTGTGAACAGTTCAAGCTATATTAAAATGAGCAGAGAGTAAAAGATCTCGTAACGCTACACTATTGTTAGTTAACTGTTGTTATGTACTGATGTCCTGTTTCTGGACATTTTTCTATGTGTATACCAACACACCCCCAATTTTTCGCTTGTTCTTTCCTGTCTTCTTTTTTTTTTTTTTTTTTTTTGAGACAGGGCCCAGCTCTGTTTCCCAGGCTGGAGTGCATTGCAGTGGCACAATCACAGCTCTCTGAAGCCTCAACTTCTTGGACTGAAGGGATCCTTCCCACCTCAGCCTCTTGAGTAGCTAGAATTACAGGCATGAGCCACTGTGTCTGGCCTCCCACTTTTTCTTTAAAGACAAGTGACCTAATTTTAGAAATACCTGCTCTTAAAAACTTAACAATAGATTCCTCATATCATTCCATGACCACACTTCCTACTGATAATTTTTCTTGGTAGATATTTTCCTTCTGCCACTAAAATGATAAGCTCCCCAGTGCTCTCTAATGCTTTATTCTCTGTTGTATCCTTTTATGTAGACCAGTGGTTAGAGTACCTGAGTAATCAATGTGTGTTTGTTCAGTGAATGGAAACCATTTAATGAGCTGAGAATTTCATTTCTCACTGATCTGAAACAACCGCAGTCATGACTCTAATGGTTGGACACATTACAATAGAAGAATCACGTGTGCAAATGGTATTGCAATAAAGAAATTTTAAGTGGTCAATGTACTAGAGGGGACCTGGTGGCTAGTTTAGATTTTAGTCAACTAAAATCTTTCTAGAGGTAACGTTTAAGCTGAGTACTGAATGATAATCAGAAGACAAAGGGAGAAAGGTATTTCCAACAGAGGAAACATTTAGTGCCAAGGCCACAAGACAGGAATTTAGTATTTTTGCCCTTTAAGGCTGACTGGATCTCTTTGGTCTTAGTTAGTGTATACAAGTCACTGTATTGTTCTTTTGGTGATTCCTTGAGAGTAATTGCTAATTCAGTGTGAGTGGTCTGAGGTGCGTTGTCTGAAGTAGCAGTCACGGGCTTATTTCACGTGGCTGGTGGCTATGTTATTGGACAGCACAAATACAGAACATCTCCAATATTGCAGTTCTCTTTTACAGTGCTGTTCTGGAAAGTCACTAGAATATCAACTCCTTGAGGTTTTTTTCACTGCTATACCCCTAGAGTTTGACACATAAATGCCGAGTAAATATTTGTTAAATGATCAAATGAATAAATGGATAGATGGAGGCAGTATATCTGTTCCTAGATAAGGAAAAAGAAAATGTGCATAAGTTTTGAGATGAGAAAGGGTTTGATGTGTTTAAGAACAGAAAAAAAGACTGGTTAGAACAGAGAGGAATGACAGTTTGAAATCAACGTAGAGAAACTGGTGATGTTAAGCCTTCTGAATTTTAAGTGCATTGGGAAGTGATGGAAGGGTTTGTAGCATAGCAGTAATGTGATCTGATCTGATCTGGTCTGAATGTCTTTTTAGCAGATGATTTCATTTTACTAGCTCTCTTGAAAGTTTGATTAAAGTGATAGCGATGACAGTTTATTCAACTAGTTATTTGAGAAAGTAACTGCCTGTGGGGAATCCAGATTATTTGTTAACTTCATTTTCGGTGTTAGTGCTGGCCCCCTTGTTTTATATTTGTTTTAACAATTCTATACTTAAAAGCAGGAACTTATAGGCAAGAACTTCTTTTTGTTCTTTTTTCCAGTGAAGGTGGTGTTTTTAAGGCTCATCTTACTTTCCCAAAAGATTATCCCCTCCGACCTCCTAAAATGAAATTCATTACAGAAATCTGGCACCCAAATGGTAAGTTTATCTAGTTTTACTTTTACATTTGTAAATGTGATGACCTGTCATTGAAGTGTTGAAGGTCAATAAGAAAGATCTGTTTCTCAGTGAAATTGCTTTGGCATGTTTGTACTGTGTTCATTGTGCACATGGCTGTGTACTGAAACCTTTAAAAGGAGGAGAGACCAGGCACAATGGCTCATGCCTGTAATCCCAGCACTTTGGAAGGCCAGGCAGGCGGATCACTTGAGGTCAAGAGTTGGAGACCAGCCTGGCAAACATGATGAAACCCCGTCTCTACTCAAAATATAAAACTTAGTCACGCATGGTGGCACGTACCTGTAATCCTAGCTACTTGGGAGGCTGAGGCACGAGAATCGCTTGAACCCGGGAGGTGCAGGTTGCAGTGAGCTGAAATCACACCACTACACTCTAGCCTGGGCAGCAGAGTGAGACTGTGTCTCAAAAAAGAGAGAAAGAGAAACAGAGATCATGGGGGAAAAGTTATTTTTTTATTTATTTACTTAGTTTTCAGTTTGGTTTGAGACTCGTATTTTAAACCAGAGGCACGGTTACGGAGCGTGACATCAGTAGAGCTCCTATAATTAAGCGAATAATTATCAAGGTATTAGGTGATTCACTGGCTATTACAAAGAACACAGAAATTATGGAACCTGGTTTTGTAATTTATAGTTTTTCCTATTATTTTTATACCATGGACAACTCTTCTGTGTATATTCTTAGGTGTAAGATTACTGACAGTGTCATATGAAACAACATACTATGTTTTTTAAGCCTGGAAAGCATCTAGTATGGCTGTGCATGTAGCGATGACATTGACTTTTTTTTACTTAAAGAAGAGCTACCACTTCAAATCCACATTGCGGCAGTTCTCCTGCCTAGCCAGCTGCCGCTGGACTCTCTCCCCTGTGTATAAGCCCCCAGTAACTATGTCTTATTTAAAAAATAAAAAGAAAATTTCTCTGTTTTTATAAAGTAAAATAAAATCCCCAGAGGTTAGGCTAGATAAGCTATATTTGTAAAACAGTCTCTGAACTTTTGGCTTTGTTTTGTATGATAGAACTTGCAGAGATTTCTTTTCTAATTATTTTGACTATGTAATCAGAGTTGTCTCTTTAGGCTATTATACTAATTTGCGTTTTGCTTCTCATCATCAAGACTTCTGGGTGCAGGGAATAGAAACACGTATATATTAGTTTAAGCTGGAATCAGACAGGAATGAATGATTGAATGAAGTTAAACAAGGATTTATCGGAAGGATATGGAATATGTAATAGAAGCCAAGGCTTGAAAAACAGATGGGCGTTATGAGAGACTGGAACTGGCAAATGGAAAAGTACTGGGAGCCAAGGGACTTAGCATATTTTATTGCATCTAAGGCAGCAGTGATCATAAAAGAGAGTTATTTTTCCTACCAGTAAGAAGGGGAAAGTATCTCTAACAGTTTGTGGCAGAATGCATTAACCGTATTCCTGCATGATGCGGGCATGCATGAATGGGGTGACACTTGCCTCTTGTGCTTTGACTTTTATCTCTTCCTAGGCTTTCGGCAGTTTCTTCTTCTACCTTCACTTGCATTACTTGATTATAATAGGCAATCGTTTTGCACCTGTTTCGAAGAAGATATAACAGATTCTGAATGTTGGCTTCACCACAGATTAGCTGTGTAACTCTAGGCAAACTCTCTTGGAGCCTTAAGCTAGCTTGCCTGCCTGCCTCCCTCCCTCCTTCCGTCTCTCCTTCCCCCACTCTGCCCCTCCTTTTCTCCTTCCTTCCCTCTCTCGCTCCTTTCCTCCCTCCCTTCCCTTTCTCCCATCCTTTCCCGTCCTTTTTTTCTAAGACAGGGTCTCACTCTGCCACCCAGGCTGCAGTGCAACGGCATGATCACAGCTCACTGCAGCCTTGACCTCCTGGGCTCAAGTGATCCTCCCAAGTAGCTGGGACGACAAGAACACGTCATCACGCCCAACTAATTTTTGTATTTTTTTTGTAAAGATGGGTTTCACCATGTTGTTGGCTAGACAGGTCCTGAACTCCTGGGCACAAGTGATCTGCCCACTTTGTCCTCCCAAAGTACTGAGATTACAGGCATGAGCTACCATGCCAGGCCTGTGTTTTCTATCTGTGAAAATTAAGTGAAAACATACATGTAAGCAAATACATGGGAGACTTCCCTTCTGGTAAGAAGATAGCAATCACCTAGGTAGTTTAAGAGGACAACTGATGAAATCGTGTTGTGTTTTGTTTTCAGATTGAAGAGACTTTTTATTTTTTTCTTTTCTTTTTTTTTTTTCGTTTTTTTTGAGACGGAGTGTTACTCCGTCACCCAGGCTGGAGTGCAGTGGGACGATCTTGACTCACTGCAACCTCCGCCTCCTGGGTTCAAGTGATTCTCCTGCCTCAGGCTCCTGAGTAGCTGGGATTACAAGCGTCCACCACCACGCCTGGCTAATTTTTGTAGTTTTAGTAGACAGGGTTTCACCATATTGGACAGGCTGGTCTCAAACTCCTGACCTCAAGTGATCCGCCTGCCTCAGCCTCCCGAAGTGCTGGGATTACAGGCGTGAGCCACCGCGCCCGGTCTTAGATGGAATTTTGAACGAAGATGATGCTTGGCTTGAACTTCACTGTTGAGGCTGTAAGGCCTTGTTTAATTAATGACTTTTAAAGCTGTGCATAATAGTAGGTTGTCATGACAAAAAGAGAAAATGACAAAAAATATAAAAGCTATGTAATAGGTTCCTCTTACATTTTCCTTCTTGAAAGATTATACTCATAGAAGATTGGAAGGGGAAGTCAGAGATAGCAGGGAGGTAGAGCATTTTAGCAATAATTTGAGTACAAAACAGTAAAAGCTTGAACTAAGAATAGTGTCGCAGGAAGGGCAGTTTAGTTTCTTTGACTTGACTGCCAGAGGTGGATGGTAATGGAGAAGTAAGAATTTAGGATTGACTGGCCATTTGCAAAAATAATTATAGAGTGAAAACTATAATGAAATACCACTTTTTACCCACTAGGATTTCTATAATCAAAAATATAATAACAAGTGTCAATGAGGAAGTAGAGAAATTAGAACCCCAGTGCACTACTGGCAAGAAGGTAAATGGTGCGGATGTTTGGAAAAGAGTGTGGCAGTTCCTCAAAAGGTTAAGCATAGTTACCATATGACCCTGCAGTTCCAGTCCTAGGAAAATAACCAAGAAAACTGAACACACATGTCCAGAAAAAACTTGAATATGAGTGTTCATAGCAGCGTTTATTATTCATAACAGCCAAAAAGTAGGAACAGCCCAAATGTCATCAATTGATAAATAGAAAAACAAAATGTGGATCCATGTAATGGAATATTGTTTGGCAATAAAAAGAAATGAATTACATGATACTGTTTTCTTAAGAAAAGAAAGAAATGAAGTAGTGATACATGTTACAGCATAGATGAACCTTGGAAACATTATACTAAGTGAACAAAATCAGTCGTAAAAGATGACAGGTTACGATTCTCTTTATATGAAATGTCAAGAATAGACAAATCCATAGAGACCGAAAGTAGACCGAAAGTAGGTTAGTGATTCCTTACTGCTGGAGGGGAAGTGGGGGGATTGAGGAATGGTTGCTGATTGGTACTGGGTTTCATTGTAGGGTGAAAATAGTCTAAAATTGATTGTGGTATTGATTG
The DNA here is from genome assembly GCF_007565055.1 of Rhinopithecus roxellana. NCBI lineage: Eukaryota > Metazoa > Chordata > Mammalia > Primates > Cercopithecidae > Rhinopithecus > Rhinopithecus roxellana. Next base: position 53,072,291 of record NC_044567.1, read on the forward strand.
TACAACTTTGTAGACATACTAGACAGAAACCATTAAATTGTGTTCTTCAAATAGGTAAATTGTAGAGTAGGTGAATTATAGAGATGTTATAAAATTATTATAGGGAAATAGTTTTATGTGACTGACCTTACATATATTCAGTTTTTCTTGTGGTGTACTTGCTACATCCAGTTAGATAATTAGGTAAAGCTAGTCTAGGGTTCAGCATTGAGCTTAAGGGCCTTGGGAGTTACTGTATCAAGATGATAGATAACATGATAATGAATGGGTTAATTTTCCTAGGGAAAGTACAGTTAATGTTGGGGATTAGGATAACATCCAAGGTCAGATTAAGGAAGATGAAAACTAGAAAGTGAGTGAGACAATGGTTCAAGAACCTGGGGAAAACAAGAGTACCACAGACGCCAGGGGAGGAAAATTATCCAGCAAAGTGTTGTCATAGTATTAGTTGTCTTGGCCCAGAGGGGTGACTTCAGGTAGGTAAAAGTACCCAGGAGAATAAATATGTTATCCAGACCACTTGTGGACACAGCTGTAGCATCCTGCTAGGGAGAAGAAGCCAGTTTCTAGGAGAATAAAGGAATACCCGAGTAGTAAGTAAATAGAGAAGATGAGGGTAAATCAGTTTTTCAGAATTTTAGATGCATGACCTCAAGAAAAAGGAGATAGCTAGAAGTGTATGCATTGTTTAGGTAGCTTAGTTTTGTTTGTTTTGGTTTGGGTGTTTTTTTTTTTTTTTTTTTTTTGGAGAGTCTTACTCTGTCGCCCAGGCTGGAGTGCAGTGGCTCATTGCAACTTCCGCCTCCCAGGTTCAAGTGATTCACCTGTCTCGGCCTCCTGAGTAGCTGGGATTACAGGTGTGTGCCACCAAGCCTGGCTAATTCTTGTATTGTTTTTGGAGATGGGTTCACTATGTTGGCCAGGCTGGTCTCGAACTCCTGACCTCAGGAGGTCCGCCCACCTCAGCCTCCCAAAGTGCTGGGATTACAGGCCAGCCGTACATTACAGTGGGCCAAGCCATTGTGCCCGGCCCAGGTAGCTTAGTTCCATCTCTAGTGAACACTGAAATGAAAGAAAAAAGTAACAGGCAAAAATTATACGGGGAAAACTGAGAAACGTTTTGGCAAGAGAAAAGTAAACATGAAGTCCATAACTGGCTAAAGGATAAGAACAGACATTTCACAGAAGAGGAGAGACATACAGGTGATATCTGTGGAAAGTTGTCACCCCAAAGCATTTAGAAAAGTGAATTAAACCAGATGTCATGTATAAAATTTAAACAGCATCAATAAAGGAAAATGTTCATCTTGACGAGGCAATGAAACGGACATCTCAGATTGCTGATGGCAGTATAAATTGATACAGTCCTTTAAAATACAGTTTGATAATAGGCATTAAGCCTAAAAATCTTCTCATTCTAAAATAAACTGTATGTTTAAAATGACACGAGAAGGTTAAAAATGTAAAGATCCCGGATTAGCGATAGCTTGATTTTTTTTTTCTTAAAAAGGAAAATGGATCTTATATTGTGGTGTTAGAATTCTGTGCACATACTTAATAGCATATTTTTAAAGAAAAATGATTTGGAAAAAATCCTTATTACACAATAAGTACAGAAAACATTGTAAAATAGTAATACTCTATGCTGAACTTTGTAGCGTTACAAGTTTCGATTTTTTTTTTTTTTTTTGAGATGGAGTTTCACTCATTGCCCAGGCTAGAGTGCAATGGCATGATGTCGGCTCACGGCAACCTCCACCTCCTGGCTTCAAGCAGTTCTCCTGCCCCAGCCTCCCGAGTAGCTGGGATGACAGGCGTGTACCACAATACCTGGCTAATTTTGTTATTTTTAGTAGAGATGGGATTTCTCCACGTTGGCGAGGCTGGTCTCAAACTCCTGACCGCAGGTAATCCACCCTCCTTGGCCTCCCAAAGTGCTGGGATTACAGGCTTGAGCCACCATGCCTGGCCCTCAATGTTACTCTTGCCCTGATTCTATTTTAGTTAATAGATTTTACTAGCAGATAGGGATGGATTGGGAAGAGGAACCTTAATTACAGAAAAACTCATACATAAAACATTGAAGACGCGGGCCTTTCCTGTCATATATTCACTGCTGTACTTCTCTATCACATGTGTGCCTGGCATGCAGTAGGCATTTGTTGGCTGGCGCAGGGGCTCTTTCCTGTAATCCCAACCCTTAGCGAGGCTGATGTGGGAGTGTCCCAAGTGTGTGGGACCAGCCTGGGCAATATAGTAAGACGATATCTTTACCAAGAAAAAAAAGCCAGGAATGGTGCCATGTGCCTATGGTCCCAACTGCCTGGGAGGCTGAGGTGGGAGGATGGCTGGAGCCAGGAGTTTCAGACCAGCCTGGGTGACAGAGTGAGACCCCATCTCTACCAAAAAAAAAAAAAAAAAAAAGCCAGGTTAACCAGGCATCATGCCATGTGCCCACGGTCCCAGCTACTTCAGGGGCTGAGGCAGGAGCATCGCTTGAGCCTGGGAAGTCAAGGCTGCACAGAGCTGGGATCATACCACTGCACTCCAGCTGGGTGACAAAGTGAGACCCTGTCTAGAAAAAAACCAAAACAGCAACAACAAACAACACCAAAAAATAAGAATTTGTTGAATTAAGAGAGCAGTGATATTGATTGGTATATACAGACTTTGATTCTGATTACCCAGAGTTCATAACAGCAGAAATACTGATGTTATGAAAGGAAAACTAAGATTTAGAATTATATTTATTCACAAATTTGTTAGACTATATAGGATAAGTTAGGAATGAAATATACATAAATATTGTCACTACTCAAATTCTTTTCTAAAATTTCTTCCTCAAAGTATGCTTTTAAAAAAAATTTACAGTGGGTAAACGTTACCATAAAAGATTCATTTCACAATAGGGATTATTTGGATGATGTATAAATGAATTAGTGGATTAAGATCTTTTTTTAAATCAATAAGTAGTATTTTACTTTTTGCCGAACCACTTAAACAGGTCAATACATGTCTCCTAAAAATAAGGATGTTTTTCTTATTAAATGTGTTCGTGGAAAGGAGGTCTCATGAGTGTCATATATGTTGATGAGTTTTCATTGGCAGTATGGCATGTTTGTTTTGTGAATCTGAATATACTCCTTTCCCAGAAAATACAATTTTGCCTTTATATGATTGTAAAAATACATTTCTTAGGAAAATCTCTCGGCCTTTGACTATCACTAATTTAAGTCGGTAAGTTAGTGGGGAAACTAGGAAGCCATTACATAGAAACTCAGTTGCTGGTATTTGGAAAAATATGCTTTCTGCAAATGAAGAATGCATCCAATAGTTGCTATTTATTCATTTATTATATTATACTTAGGACATGTAAATGTTAGGCACCATCTACATACTAGATAGCTTTATGTTTTACATAAATGAAAAAGATAGCTTACATTCCTACTGGGTTTGTCAGATGGATCCTGTGTATTTGGTAAAATCTATACTATAGTCTTCCTAAAAAAGTCAACACGTTCCATTTTGGACATTAACTTCTGTGTATGTGTCATGTTTGATAAAGGTACTGTGTGAATCAGGGTCACATTTGTAATTGATAATTTTGTGTGTAACCAAATTAGCAATATATGAAACAAGCCTCTTCTTGAATTTTGCAGTTGATAAAAATGGTGATGTGTGCATTTCTATTCTTCATGAGCCTGGGGAAGATAAGTATGGTTATGAAAAGCCAGAAGAACGCTGGCTGCCTATCCACACAGTGGAAACCATCATGATTAGTGTCATTTCTATGCTGGCAGACCCTAATGGAGACTCACCTGCTAATGTTGATGCTGCGGTAAGGCGGTCACACGTCTTCCCTTCACTTTCCCTTGTGATAAAACTTGAACTATAGTTAGTATGTATGTAAGTATGCATGAATGTGTGCATGCATGTGTGTGTGTATGTATCTCTTTCCATAGTTCTTATTTTTGACAAAATAAATATAAATATATTTGTTTACATATTTATTTTTTTTTTTTGAGACAGGGTCTCTCTCTGTCACCTAGGCTGGAGTGCAGTGGCACAATCATAGGTCACTGCAACCTCAAACTCCTGGGCCCAAGTGGTCCTCCAGCCTTGGCCTCCCAAATTGTTCCGATGACATGTGTGAGCCACCATGCCTGGCCAAAAGTGCATATTTATTGTATACAATATACATGTTGTTTTGAAATATGTATATGTTGTGGAGTGACTAATTGAACTAATTCACATACACATTACCTCACGCATTACCTCTCCGCAGTTTTCAAGAATACTGTACGTTGTTATTAGGATGGAAACTGTGACACCCAATTTAGAATTGGTGGGGGGATGGGTAGAGAAGAAGTGTAGTTTTTCAATGCAGTCAAGATTTTTATCAGCTTAAAATGGCTTGTCGTAACTATGAAATTTTTTTGTAAGCCTCTTGGTAACCACAGAGCAAAATCCTACAGTAGTTAACACAAAAGATAAAGAGTAAGGAATCGGGGCTGGGCATGGTGGCTCACGCCTGTAATCCCAGCACTTTGGGAGGCCGAGGCGGGTGGATCATGAGGTCAGGGGATTGAGACCATCCTGGCTAACATGGTGAAACCCCGTCTCTGCTAAAAATACAAAAAATTAGCCGTGTGTGGTAGCAGGCGCCTGTAGTCCCAGCTATTTGGGAGGCTGAGGCAGGAGAATCACTTCAACCCCGGAGGCGGAGGTTGCAGTGAGCCGAGATCATGTCACTGCACGCCAGCCTGGGCGACAGAGCGAGACCTGGACTCTAAAAACAAAAGCGATTGTCGTACCTAAGACAATTTAATGCCTAGTCTAAAGGTCATGTTATTATCCCCAAGTTCTCAATTTTCAAAAGTTTCACATCTCTAGAAAAAAATGTATTAGTTAAATGAACACCACCACCATACCTTTCACCCAGATTCACCAATTGTAGAAATTTTGCAACACTTTTTTCTAAACAGTTTGAGAGTAGTTTATAGATACCATAATCCTTCACCCCAAAATGTTTCAGGATCTGTTCCCTAAGAACAATGCTATCTTTCCATATGACAGACTTACTTACAGACTTACACAGTACAAGTCTGTCATTGATGTGGTACTATATACAATCTATATTCACATTGGATTGGATTGTCCCGTATTCTTTATAGCTGCCACGCCCCTATCCCGTAGCTTTTTTTCTTTTTAAATCCAGAGGCTAGTCTAGGAACCTCTGTTACGTTTGTATTCAAGTTTTATTAGTTTGCTTTAATCTAGAATCGTTCCTAGTTCCTTAGCCTTCTCTCCTTCTTTGAAAAGCCTTTCATTCTTAATCTGAGAAGCTTTGTTAGTACTATATATCAAAGCCAGGGCATAAAATTTACCTTTTTTCTTAGGTTAATAATAACTTGGGTGGAATCTTATATATAGACTAAGACACTATAGATAACTCCCTTTGAAAGCTATGACTGAAATTAATAATAGAATTGAACTAAAAACTGCAGAAAACTATCTTTCTATTTAATCATGTATTAGTCTAAACAATGTAAGAGATGATAAGGGAGAAGGGGTGATAGCTGCATTAAAAGAAATCCTAGGGAATCATTTTGAGAGAGAACTGATGAATGTTTATTTGGTTCATGCTCAACTATCAGCAATTTTAATAATAAGATCAGAGTTGGCTGGGCGCGGCGCCTCACACCTGTAATCCCAGCCCTTTGGGAGGCTGAGGCGGGCAGATCACAAGGTCAGGAGTTTGAAATCAGCCTGGCCATAGTGAAACCCCCGTCTTTACTAAAAATACAAAAAAATTTGCCAGACCTGGTGGCACACGCCTGTAATCCCAACTACTTGGGAGGCTGAGGCACGGAAAATTGCTTGAACCTGGGAGGTGGAGTTTGCAGTGAGCCGAGATTGCACCACTGCACTCTAGCCAGAGTGACAGTGTGAGACTCTGTCTCAAAAAAAAAAAAAAAAAAATCAGAGCTGACAAGTTGCCTTTTTTATTTTACGTATGTATTTATTTTTTAAACAGAGTCTTGCTCTGTCGCCCAGGCTGGAGTGCAGTGGCGTGATCTCACCTCACTGCAACCACAACCTCTGCCTTCCGTGTTAAAGCGATTCTCCTGCCTTAGCCTCCCAAGTAGCTGGTATTACAGATGTGTGGAACCACGCCCAGAAATTTTTTTGTGTGTTTTTAGTAGAGATGGGGTTTCACCATGTTGGCCAGGCTGGTCTCGGGCTCCTGACTTCAAGTGATCTGCCCACCTCAGCCTTCCAAGGTGGTGTGATTACAGGTGTGAGCCACCACGTCCAGCCCTTCTTTTTTTTTTTTTTTGTGACAGAGTCTCACTCTGTTGCCCAGGCTGGAGTGCAGTGGCGCGATCTCGGCTCACTGCAACATCCACTTCCCAGGTTCACACCATTCTCCTGCCTCAGCCTCCCGAGTAGCTGGGACTACAGGTGCCCACCACTACCACCGGCTAATTTTTTGTATTTTTAGTAGATACAGGGTTTCACCATGTTACCCAGGATGGTCTCGATGTCCTGACCTCGTGATCTGCCCACCTCGGCCTCCCAAAGTGCTGGAATTACAGGCACGAGCCACCGGCCCCTGCCCTGGCTCTTTTATCTTAAAGAAGAGTAAATTAATAGCCAATAACCAAGACCATGACTATGCAAAAATGTTTATTTACCCTCAAAATAGCTGAATCCAAAAAAAAGCCAAATGTACTGCCAAAGTAAAGTTATTCTCTTGATGCTAAACATTTTCCTATGTGTTGAAATAGGCCTTAATGTGAAGTTGAAATATGCAAACATGAGTTCTAGTCCGAACACCACAAATTGTGCAAAATCTATTCCTATTTTTTTCTTGAAACCCACTGATTCTTCCTTCTGATTTAACTAGTTAGTTGTCTCATATTAAAACCAAAAACCATAACTTATAAACAGTTTACTATTCTTTTTTTGAGACAGAGTCTCACTCTTACTCAGGCTAGAGTGCAGTGGCACAATCTCAGCTCACTGCAACCTCCACCTCCCAGGTTCAAGTGAGTCTCTTGCCTCAGCCTCCTGAGTAGCTGGGATTACAGACGCGTGCCACCACGTCTGGCTAATTTTTGTATTTTTGGTAGAGACAGGGTTTTGCCATGTTGGCCAGGCTGGTCTCAAACTCCTGACCTCAGGTGGTTCACCCACCTCGGCTTCCCAAAGTGCTGGGATTACAGACGTGAGCCACCACACCTGGCCCAGTTTACGGCTCTTACTTGCTTTTTCTTCTTGCATACTACACCTTTGATCATGTTTTCATAGTATTGTTTTTCTGACCTCTCAATCAGCAGTACATATTCCAGGAAACCCCCATTTTTCTTAGCCACCTCTTTCCTGGATCCCTTTATTCTTTGGCTCCATTTTTTTTTTTTTTTTTTAAGATGCAATCTCAGGCCGGGTGCGGTGGCTCAAGCCTGTAATCCCAGCACTTTGGGAGGCCGAGATGGGCGGATCACGAGGTCAGGAGATCAAGACCATCCTGGCTAACATGGTGAAACCCCGTCTCTACTAAAAATACAAAAAACTAGCCGGGCGAGGTGGTGGGCGCCTGTAGTCCCAGCTACTCGGGAGGCTGAGGCAGGAGAATGGCGTGAACCCGGGAGGCGGAGCTTGCGGTGAGCTGAGAACCGGCCACTGCACTCCAGCCTGGGTGACAGAGCGAGACTCCGTCTCAAAAAAAAAAAAAAAAAAAAAGATGTAGTCTCACTCTGTCGCCAGGCTAGAGTGCAGTGGCACAATCTCAACTCACTGCAACCTCTACCTCCCAAGTTCAAGCAATCCTCCTGCCTCAGCCTCCTGAGTAATTGCGACTACAGGCACGTGCCATCATGCCCAGCTAATTTTTTGTATTTTTAGTAGAGACGGAGTTTCACCATGTTGGCCAGGATGGTCTTGATCTCTTTATGTCTGATCTGGCCGCTTTGGCCCCAGATTTGATTGACTTTCTCAGTCTGCTGCTTAGCTGACTTGCTCAGATTACCCCTTCACTGCCCTTCTCAATTGAATCTTTTGTTTCATGGATCCCATTTCTTCTTTTTTTCTTGGTTGATTTTCTCCTTCATCCTAGAGTAATGTCTTAGGGTATGTGGCAGTTAAATCCTTAGTCTATTTATGATGTAAGGTGCTTTTATTCTTCCCTTATACTTGATTGATGCTTGGTTTCTAATATTATAGGGAGAAAATCAAATTTACGTAGAATTTATATTTTACCATTTATTATTGCTGATGTGAAAATTGATGCTAGGTTGATTCTTTTCCATTTTTAGGTGACTTGTTCTTTTTTCCCTTTTCTTTTTTTCCCCCATTGTCTTTAGGTTCTTTTCTTTATTGTTGGTCTTTGGAAATTTCACAGAGTTGTGTGAACTCTTTTGAATTTGCCAAATTAAAATTTGCTTTAATTTTAAAGACTACCAGCCCTGGGAAATTTTCCTTTTAAATTGTTTTGAGGCTGGACGTGGTAGCTTATGCCTGTAATCCCAGCACTTTGGGAGGCCGAGGCAGTTGAGTTACTTGAGGCCGGGAATTCGAGATCAGCCTGGGCGACATGGTGAAACCCAGTCTACACAAAGTACAAAAATTAGCTGGGTGTGGTGATGTGCACATGTAGTCCTAGACGCTCCAGAGGCTGAGGTGGGGGGATTGATTGCATGAGCTCAGGTGTTCAAGCCTGCAGTGAGCTATGATCACCACTACACTTCAGCCCAGGCAACAGAGTGAGACCCTATCTCAAAAAAAAAAAAAAAAAAAAGAAAAAGAAAAAGAAGTGACAGTCTGGGGAAAAAAGAAATGGTATTTATGTCATTCAAAGCTGTATGGTTATATGGCTATATGGAAGACAAAGCAGATACTAAACTGAAAGTAAGGGTTGGAGGAAGAGGTGTCATTTAAATTCCAAAATGAAGGAGTAATTGTTTTTGGCACCAATACCCACACTAGCAGTTCTTTTATTTATTTTTTGGTTTTTCTGAGACAGAGTCTCACTCTGTCGCCCAGGCTGGAATGCAGTGGCGCAATCTCGGCTCACTGCAACCTCTGCCTCCCGAGTTCAAGCGATTCTCCCACCTCAGCCTCCTGAGTAACAGGGATTGTAGACGTGTGCCACCATGCCTGGCTAATTTTTTTGTATTTTTAGTAGAGATGGGGGTTTCACCATGTTGGCCAGGCTGGTCTTGAACTCCTGACTTCAGGTGATCCACTTGCCTCTGCCTCCCAAAGTGCTGGGATTACAGGCTTGAGCCACTGCATCCAGCCTAGCAGTTCTAATTATAGTATTCTTCAGTATATTTATACAAAATTTATATATTATCATTATTATTTTGGGAAAGTTAACATTTTGGATGTAGGTGAGGGAAAATGTTGAGTATACAGACTTTCAGTTAATCTCTATTTTCAGTCCCTCTTTTTTTTTTTTGAGAGACGGAGTCTTGCTCTGTCGCTCAGGCTGGAGTGCAGTGGTGGGATATTGGCTCTCAGGTTCAAGCGATTCTCCCGCCTCAGCTTCCCAAGTAGCTGGGACTCCAGGTGTGCGCCACCATGTCCAGCTGATTTTTGTATCTTTTAGTTGAGATGGGTTTCATCATGGTGGCCAGGCTGGTGTTGAAATCCTGATCTCAGGTGATCCTGAGGTCCTGCCTCGGCCTCCCAAAGTGCTGAGATTATAGGTGTGAGCCACCATGCACGGCCTCAGCCCCACTTTTTATTCAGGCTCTTCTCAGATACGCCATTTCCAAATTTTAGCTTCTTTAGGCCTCTGTTTAATAGACCCTTTTCCCTTTGTTTTCACTCTCCCCCAACTCCTCTCTCTCTTGCTCTCTCTCTCTCCTTCCCTTCTCTTCCCCTCCCCTCATTACCCCACTGTTCTCTTCCATTTTTGCATGTCAGGCAGTGACAGTGATAATTGTCATCTGTTTTTCTCTACACTAGAAATGGTACTTAGTATCATCTCAATATGATGCATCCCACTTACCTACCTTACGTTGCAGACACGTTTATGTTTATATTCTGGTAGTTTCCAATAGGGAGAGTTGGTAATCCTTCAGATTAGCAACTGAATGTCTTTTCTTTCTTCCTTCCCTTTCCCTTTCCCTTTCCCTTTCCTTTCCCTTTCCCTTTCCCTTTCCCTTTCCCTTTCCTTTCCTTTCTTCTTTTCTTTCTTTTCTTCTTTCTTTTTTTTTTTTGAGACAGAATCTTGCTCTGTCGCCCAGGCTGCCATGCAGTGGCGCCATCTCAGGTCACAGCAACCTCCGCCTCCCCGGTTCAGGTGATTTTCCTGCCTCAGCCTCCTGAGTAGCTAGGATTACAGGCATGGGCCACCACGCCTGGCTAATTTTTGTACTTTTACTTTCAGCATATTGGTCAGGCTGATCTCAAACTCCGGACTTCATGATTCACCCACCTCAGCCTCGCAACGTGCTGGGATTATAGCCATGAGCCACGGCACCTGGCCTGAATGTCTTATTTGTGTATTTTAACTTTCTTTTTCAGTGTAATACAAAACTATAAACGTTCTTTTGTGACCTTTTTCTTTTTTAAAGATAATTTTTAATGTAGAGGGAATTTGCATAGGAGATTTCTGCCTGTATATCCTGGTAGTGTCTTGCAAAAGTATGTCTAACTGCTTTCTACCTTATCAGCTTTATAATATTTTTGAAGTGGATAAGTCACCAAGGGATTACATTCAAAATTAAAATAAATATTTAAGATTATAAAGAGGAGTTTGCATGAAATCACTTGATACTGCTTTTTTAATCTACAGAAAGAATGGAGGGAAGATAGAAATGGAGAATTTAAAAGAAAAGTTGCCCGCTGTGTAAGAAAAAGCCAAGAGACTGCTTTTGAGTGACATTTATTTAGCAGCTAGTAACTTCACTTATTTCAGGGTAAGTTTATTTTAAATATCATACTTTTGGTTTTTTGTATCATATTAGTTTTTGGAAATTGTGTGATTTGGGTATTTGAATTACATGTTTTCATGGACTTCATTTTTTAATGGTATTATCCAGTAGTCTGGTTCTTAAAACTACTGTATAATCTGCTTGCTTTTCTCCTAAGACATCAACTGTTTTTGACTAGATATTCTGCTTTCATATGGTTGGTATGCTGATGGCCTATTTCTTTTCACTGATGGTAAAGTTTCTAATAATAAGGTTCTTATTTCAGTGTAGTTTCTTTGTTTGACTTTTTGATCTAGCATCCTGATCACTTGGGCACTAATGTTTCTTATATCTTTTTTTGTTTTTGAGATGAGTCTCGCTCTGTTGCCCAGGCTGGAGTACAGTGGCGCGATCTCGGCTCACTGCAAGCTCTGCCCCCGGGCTCACGCCATTCTCCTGCCTCAGCCTCCCCAGTAGCTGGGACTACAGCACCTGCTACCTCGCCTGGCTAATTTTTTGTATTTTTAGTAAAGATGGACTTTTCACAGTGTTAGCCAGGATGATCTCCATCTCCTGACCTCCTGATCCACCCGCCTCGGCCTCCCAAAGTGCTGGGATTATAGGCATGAGCCACCATTCCCGGCCTCTTATATCTTCATATACTGTATTATGTAGGGTATAGGCAAGACTATTAGCCATCTATCTATTCCTTTAAGGTTGGTCTTCTGGCCGGGCGCAGTGGCTCACACCTGTAATCCCAGCACTTTGAGAAGCCGAGGTGGGTGGAACACCTGAAGTCAGGAGTTCGAGACTAGCCTGGACAACATGGTGAAACCCTGCCTCTACTAAAAATACAAAAATTAGCTGGGCATGGTGGCGTGCACCTGTAATCCCAGCTACTCAGGAGGCTGAGGGAGGAGAATCACTTGAATCTGGGAGGTGAAGCTTGCAGTGAGCCAACATCATGCCATAGCACTCCAGCCTGGACAACAGAGCAAGACTCTATCTCAAAAAACAGCAAAAAACAAAAAAAAGTTGGTCTTCTATCTCCTTGGTCTTTACAGATAGGGCCAGTAGTAAAAACTTCCCTTTCATTGTATAACATCTGTCTATAGATTTATGTTAGGTCTAGAAAGGAGTCAAAGATAGAAGGCACCCATCTACCTTAGAAGAGGAAATAATATAGATTAATTGCCCACATGTGGGTTATTTGGTCTCTTCTTTTAAAAAATTAAATATTGAAATGATAGAAACTGAAATGAAGACTATCCTTTCGGGGGTCATTTCTATAGTTTGTTACTATAGAAGTTTTCTGAAGGCTTAGAGCACCAAAGGTTACAACATCGAGCTTGTTTCAAATTCAGCTGCTCTGATTCAGCAAGCTGCAACAGTTAAAAACATAGCAGAAAATATTTATTTAGTATCTGTGTCTCTGAAAAAGGAATAGTTCTGCAGGTTTGTGAATAACGTCTAAGAGTTGTCCAGCTACAGAAACAAGATGCCAGATGATTCATAAGACATATTTGTGACATTTAAATTATGCAATAAAAGACCTGTTGATTTGTGAGGGTTAAGGGAGAAACAAATACAGTGTCCAAAAAAATCACACTTCATGATACATCTTGAATCTACCTATTTTAAGAAAACGAACATTACCATTATCTTCTGTCCCCTACAGGCCACTGCTTTCTTCTCTCTCTTTCTCAGATTCCTAATTCTGGGTTTACTATTGCTTTTCTTCATAATTTTACCAAATTTGCATTTTTAAACAATGTATTTCATGATTTTGAACTGTTGATATGTGGAATGATAATGAATGTATTCTTCTGTTACTTTTATTGCTCATCATTCTTCAGGTTGATCTGTGTTGTTGCAAATAGGTATATTTCACGAGTGTGCTGTTTCATTTGGTAAATTACCGCTCTACTCCTTACTGCCATTGCAGTTATTTTCTGAATTGGTGTAGGGGTGTTTTTTCTTTTTCTGTGATAGAGAGTGGCTCTCCTTGTTTCCTGATTTGCATGTACTGTTAAGAGTTTCTCTAGGGTATATACTTAGGGGTGGAATTGTTAAATCAAGGGTACACGTATGTCATTTTGACTAGATAATGCCAAATTATTTTCTAAAGTGTTCCTTCTTTACATAGTCCCATTGGCAAGGATAAATGTTCCCTTTGCGGCCGGGTGCAGTGGCTCATGCCTGTAATCCCAGCACTTTGGGAGGCTGAAGCAGATGGATCACAAGGTCAGGAGTTCAAGACCAACCTGGCCAATATGGTGAAACCCTGCCTCTTCTAAAAATATAAAAAATTAGCCAGGTTCGGTGGCAGGCGCTTGTTGTCCCAGTTACTCAGGAGGCTGAGGCAGGAGAATCGCTTGAACCTGGGAGGCAGAGGTTGCAGTGAGCTGAGATCGGGCCACTGCATTCCAGCCTGGGCAACGAGAGCAAAACTCCGTTCCCCCCCCCCAAAAAAAAAAGATTCCTGGCCGGGCACGGTGGCTCACACCTGTAACCCAGCACTCTGGGAGGTGGACAGATCACCTGAGGTCAGGGGTTCGAGATCAGCCTGGCCAACATGGCGAATTCCCATCTCTACTAAAAAATACAAAAATTAGCTGGGCACGGTGGCTTGCACCTGTAATGCCAGCTACTCGGGAGGCTAAGGCTAGAGAATCGCTTGAACCTAGGAGGTAGAGGTTGCAGTGAGCCAAGATTGCACCACTGCCTTCCAGCCTGGGTGACAGAGCAAGACTCTGTCCCAAAAGAAAAAGAAAAAAAAAGAAAGATTCCCTTTGCTTCATATACTCAATAATATTTGAGATTATCAGACATCTGAAAGATTATCAATCTGACTTGGCTCATGCCTGTAATCCCAGTATTTTGGGATCTCATCTCAGTGGGCAGATTACTTGACATCAGGAGTTCAAGACCAGCCTGGTCCATGTGGTTGAAACCCCGTCTCTACCAAAAAATACAAAAGTTACCAAGGCATAGCGGTACACTCCTATAGTCCCAGCTACTTGGGAGGCTGAAGCAAGATAATTGCTTGAACCCTCTCAATCTGGATATTGTGGACTTAGTATGCATTGCCCTAGTTACCAATGAAATTGCATATCGTTTCATGTGTTTGACCATTGAGGTTTTCTCTGCGAAATGCATGTTCAGGTTTTTAGACTACTTTTTTCGTTTGTTGATTTGTATACTTGTTCTTCTATTTTCTTTATGGTATCCTTTGGACAAACTGAGGTTCATATATATATATATATATATATATATATATATATATATATAATTTTTTTTTTTTTTTGGGCAGAGTTTCACTCTGTCGCTCAGGCTGGAGCGCAGTGGTTCAGTCTCAGCTCACTACAGCCTCCGCCTCCTGGGTTCATGCAATTCTCGTGCCTCAGCCTCCCAAAGTGCTGGGATTACAGGCATGAACCACCGCACCCGGCCTGAGGTTCTTAATTTTAATGCAGGTGAACTTATTAGTCTTTTCCTTTATGGATTTTACTTTTCGTTTCTTAGCTAGAAAGCCTGCTCTTTTTTTAACCACCAAAAATCTGTTTTGCCTTTCATATTTGGGTTGAATCCACTGAAACTGATTTTTGTGTATGGTATGAGGTAGAGGTTGAACATTCACCCCACTTTTCCCCTGATGTATAACTGTTGACTATACCATTTATTGACAAGTCCTTGCTTTCACCACTGGTACACAGTGCTTGTTATGTTACAAAATCAGATTTCCAACACATCAACCAGTGTGTATTGATCTGTTTTGGGCTTTTTTTTTTTTTTTTTTTTTTTTTTTTTGAGATGGAGTTTTGCTCTCATTGCCCAGGCTGGAGTGCAACGGCGTGATCCCGGCTCACTGCAACCTCCACCTCCCAGGTGCAAGCAATTATCCTGCCTCAGCTTCCCAAGTAGCTGGGATTACAGGTGTATACTACCACTCCTGGCTTATTGTATATTTTTTAGTAGAGATGGGTTTCACCATGTTGGTGTCTTGAACTCCTGTCTTCAAGTGATCCACCTGCCTCGGCCTCCCAAAGTGCTGGGATTACAGGCGTGAGCCACAGTGCCTGGCCATGGGCACTTGTCTTTTTCAACGGTTGGCTTATCTTAATTTTAATTTATTATTTTTGTGATTAAATGTATCAAATGTGAAGGTTTAAGTCAGAAGTAAAGCTAAAGTCTATCCACCATTTATCCTGTTTTCATGTTTGATGTCTCTGGTTTCTAGAAAAAATTTAGATGTGCTTTTAGATCTTCTTATTATAACCAGAAGTGCTCCCCTTTACTATGAGATATACCATGCAGTCTAAAAATTATTCCTATTTTCACTATCTTTTTAAAATCTGCTAGGGAAGTAAATCCTCATTAAGTACCTAAACCAATCGTTAGTTGAACTAAAAGTGTAATCATTTAAAAATTGGATTAAGGCCGGGCGTGGTGGCTCAAGCCTGTAATCCCAGCACTTTGGGAGGCCGAGACGGGCGGATCACGAGGTCAGGAGATCGAGACCATCCTGGCTAACACAGTGAAACCCCGTCTCTACTGAAAAATACAAAAAAACTAGCCGGGCGAGGTGGCGGGCGCCTGTAGTCCCAGCTACTCGGGAGGCTTAGGCAGGAGAATGGCGTGAACCTGGGAGGCGGAGCTTGCAGTGAGCTGAGATCCGGCACTGCACTCCAGCCTGGGTGACAGCCAGACTCCATCTCAAAAATAAAATAAAATAAAATAAAAAATAAAAAATAAAAATTGGATTAAATATACATCACACCAAAATCTGTGACTTCACTTGTGTGTTCTAACAATGGGTTATACTCAGAGTATAGTACGCTAGCTTGTCCAGCCTGCAGCCTGTGGGCCACATGTATCCCAGGACAGCTTTGAATGCAGCCCAGCACAAATTCGTAAAATTTCTTAAAACATTAAGATTTCTTTTTCTTTTTTCCTTTTTAAGTTCATCAGCTAAGATTAGTGTCAGTGTATTTTGTGTGGCCCCAGACAATTTGTCTTCCAGTGTGGTTCAGGGAAGCCAAAGGATTGGGCAACCCTGCTATATCAAATGCTTAAATAAATGAGTTTGTCTTCTTTTTATTGAGATGTGCACCTAATTTTTAAATGTCATTGTCATTTCACGATTTTTTTGTATTTAGGCTTTATACCATGGAAACCTGTTTCCTTAGGCCGGGCACGGTGGCGCATGCATGTAATCCCAGCACTTTGGGAGGCCAAGATGGGTGGATCACTTGAGGTCAGGAGCAAGACCAGCCTGGCCAACATGGTGCGTGGTGGCGGGTGCCTGTAATCCCAGCTACTTGGGAGGCTGAGGCAGGAGAATCACTTGAATCCCGGAGGCGGAGGTTGCAGTAGGCAGAGGCAGTGAGCCAAGAGACTGAGACTCCGTCTCAAAAAAAAAAAAGTATAAAGATACTTGTTTCCCCAAGTCCGGCTTTGTAGACTGAATAGTCAGCAGCCTCACCTGTCTCTTGTCGGAGGCTGGCTTTTCTCACAGCTTTGTCACCGTGCACTTTCTGAGTACTTTTTGTGTTTTCAGTCACGCGATGGGGCATAGATGTGAACGCAAACTCAGTATAAACACTTGAAAAATGTATAGTCTGTCTGGGCTGAACTGAAAATGAAAGCAATTTAAGATTGTTTGAAAATACATCTGGCCGGGCGCGGTGGCTCAAGCCTGTCATCCCAGCACTTTGGGAGGCCGAGGCGGGCGGATCACGAGGTCAGGAGATCGAGACCATCCTGGCTAACACGGTGAAACCCCGTCTCTACTGAAAAATACAAAAAAACTAGCCGGGCGAGGTGGCGGGCGCCTGTAGTCCCAGCTACTCGGGAGGCTGAGGCAGGAGAATGGCGTGAACGCGGGAGGCGGAGCTTGCAGGGAGCTGAGAACCGGCCACTGCACTCCAGCCTGGGCGACAGAGCGAGACTCCGTCTCAAAAAAAAAAAAAAAAAAAAAAATACATATTTATCTACATTCAAGTCCATGAGCCACACATATTTTCTCAAAATGCATGGATTACTGTGGATGCTGCTTGGCCCAGGCTTTATCTCACATTTTGTTAGTGTTTACACCTCACCCTATATAGAGATTATTAGTTTCTTATACCTTATGTTCTAATTCAGCTGTGGGGTAGGAAGAATAGAGAGGAAAAGGAAACAAATCCTCCCCTTGGCACAGATCAGCACCATGGCTACTGTATACCACTGGAAAGGAGGGCTCTGCTCTGCATTAAGGCTAGAGGGACTGTATTCGTTCTTTATTGCTACCTAACAAATTACTAAAACGTAGTGGCTTGAAACAACATTTATTATCTCATGATTTCGATGGCCATGGGATCTGGGTGTGACTTGGTTGACTCCAGGTCCCTCACAAGGCTGTGGTCAAGGTGTTGACTCAACTGGGGTGCATCTGCTTCCAAGCACGACTGAGTTCCTCCTCACTGCCTGTTGGCTAGAGTTCTCCCTCAGTTCTGTCTCCTGCAGGCCTCTCTGTAAGTCAGTTCACAACATGGCAGTTGGCTTCATCAGAGGGAGCAGGTGAGAGAGGGTGAGCCCGGTGTCGGCAGACTGCCATGAGGGAAGCAGTCGTTCCCAAGCTTCTGGAATCCCTGGTGCTGAGCTGCATTCGGTGACTAGTGGATTAGGTGGGTGGAGTTGGGTTGGTACAGAGGCCTGGTCAAGTGGCTCTTTTGTCTTGTTTGGGAATTCTCGGGAAGGTCATTCTAACATAGTATTAACTGAGGCCTGTGTTTCAACTACCTTGAATTAGTTTATCTTCTCCCTTTGTCTAAGCTTGCATCCCTCACTCTTGTTTTTGAGAGCACCTCCTGACAAACCTCAAATCTCTGCCTCAGAATCCGTTTCCTAGGGAACTGACCCAGAGTAAGTACTATGTATTGTGTAACTCAGCACAGTAAGGTAGAAGGCTGCCTGCCTTACCTAGTTGCAGATGTGGGGCATGAATCCATAGTAATTTCTCACACATTTGCAAAGGCACTGTCCTCTTGGGGAAGGAGGGAACACATAGAATGCGACAGATACATTATACTGGCCTGTAAAGAGCTGTTTGTCTAGTCAGGTAGACCAAGCATAAAATAAAGTAAGGTTAAACCACATTAAAAACTTCAGTGGAGGCCAGGGGCAGTGGCTCATGCCTGTAATCCCAGCACTTTTGGAGGCCGAGGTGGGTGGGTGGGAGTTTGAGACCAACATGGCAAAACCGCTTTCTACTAAAAATAGAAAAAAGTTAGCTGGTGTGGTGGTGCGCGACTGTAATCCCAGCTACTCGGGAGGCTGAGGCAGGAGAATCAATTCAACCTGGGAGACGGAGATTGCACCACTGCACTCCAGCCCGAGTGACAGAGGGCGACTCTGTCTCCAAAAAACAAAAAAAGGCTTCAGTGGGATTAGAAGCAGACCATGACTCAATTTTGGGTGTTAGAAGTAGGGCTGCTGGTGACATTGCAAGTCTCCAGAGTAGAGATGAAGATCTGTTTGGTGTAGAGAGAGCAGTACTTACCAGAGTCAAGGACAACAGCTTGGAAACTGCACATTTAGGGGACAGGAGGAAGAGACAGACTGGCTTGGTAACACGCAGGAGAGTTAGGAGAGTGAGTTCTCACAGAGAGCTCAGAAAGGAAGTTGGTGTTAGAGCTGCTCACCAATCTCATGGCAGAAGAGGAGGAGCAGCACGGCCCCAGTGCGGGAGAAGAAGTCAGTGGATTGGTGACGGGTCAGGAGTACACTGGGTGACTGTGTAGGGCGATTTGGAACTTTTGGAAGCATTTTTTTGTGAAGGGTAATGGGGAAAATTTCATTGGTATTGGCTGTTTTCACTTACGAGATCATTGAAACACTTCAGATCATTGAAATACTTGCCTGTGATTGAAGAATTACTTTTATTTTTGTCATTAACATCAAAAAGTGGCTTCTGTTTGGGAGCGCATTGGTCTGTTTTATATATTTTTAAAGATCTTTTTAGAAGATTAGGTTTTGTAGCCATATGGAAAATTAAATACTTCACTCTAGTTTTAGAAATATTCTTTTTTTTTTTTTTTGAGACGGAGTCTTGCTCTGCTGCCCAGGCTGGAGTGCAGTGGCCGGCTCTCAGCTCACTGCAAGCTCCGCCTCCCGGGTTCACGCCATTCTCCTGTCTCAGCCTCCCGAGTAGCTGGGACTACAGGCGCCCGCCTCGTCGCCCGGCTAGTTTTTGTATTTTTTAGTAGAGACGGGGTTTCACCGTATTAGCCAGGATGGTCTCGATCTCCTGACCTCATGATCCGCCCGTCTCGGCCTCCCAAAGTGCTGGGATTACAGGCTTGAGCCACCGCGCCCGGCCTAGAAATATTAATAAATGGAATAAGACACTCAAGTTCTTTGGTGGTAAACCATCTCCAGATTTTTAGGTTAAAAAGCAGGCATAATTATGAGAAAATTTGAGGCAAATGACCGGTGCAATTGATATAATTTCAATTAATATTGAAACATAAATTCTGGCCGGGCGCGGTGGCTCAAGCCTGTAATCCCAGCACTTTGGGAGGCCAAGACGGGCGGATCACGAGGTCAGGAGATCGAGACCATCCTGGCTAACAGGATGATACCCCATCTCTACTAAAAATACAAAATATTAGCCAGGCATGGTGGTGCATGGTGGCGGGCGCCTGTAGTCCCAGCTACTTGGGAGGCTGAGGCAGGAGAATGGTGTGAACCGGGGAGGCAGAGCTTGCAGTGAGCTGAGATCTCACCACTGCACTCCAGCCTGGGTGACAGAGCGAGACTCTGTCTCAAAAGAAAACAAAAAAAAAAAAGATTGATAAATTCATGTTGGGCTTCAGAAGGCATGCTGAATTTTGAACATGTCTGGTGTGAGTTAAAATTTGCCATAACTCTTAAGTATATTTGGCTTCTCTGTGAGGAATTTAAAATTATATCCCTTGATTTCTTAGTCATCTTCTGTTTGAATTCTTTTGCCCAAAATTGTGCATGGCAATAGATTCAGAGTTTCTGAGTTCTTTGGAACACTTGACTTAAAGATGTAATCCTAATAGGTGTTTCCTTTTCTGCTGTCCTTGGCGCCCCCACCCACCCCCCTTTCAAAGCACATATTAATATAATAAAGCTCCTGAAAAGTCTAATAGGTCAGACGAGACTTTTAAAGCTTTAACCACTGGGTTCAGTAGCACATGGCTGTAATCCCAATGCTTTGGGAGGCTGAGGTGGCAGCCTTGCTGGGGCCTGTGGTTCAAGACCAGCCTGGGTGACGTGGTGAGACCCTGTTTCTACAAAAAAAATTAAAAATTAGCTGGGCATGGTGGTGTGCACCTGTGGTCCCAGCTATTTGGGAGGCTGAGGTGTGAAGATCACTTGAGCACGGAGGCTGTGGTGAGCCGTGTTCATGCCATTACACTCCAGCACGAGGGACAGAGTGGGACCCTGTCTCAAATAAATAACAAACAAAAACTCCAACCTAGTGTTTTTCTAACTTTTTGAACAGGAAAGCCATTTATTGGCTATGTGAACTTATCTCACCTTTAGATGGGGAGACGCCTTCATAATGGTGATGTGAGCATTCAGAAAATGAGTTTGTAAAGCATTTAGCATGCTGCTGGGCACGTAAGACTTGATGAGATGGTCCTGCTTTTTACGTATATGTGTTCTTGACTTACAGTCTAATTTGACGATACGAGGCCAACAGATTGAAAACAGAAACTGTCATTGGGATGGAGGGTCATTTGTGGCAGGCTTTGTGGAGAAAACGGGTTTGAAGGGAGCTATAGTGAGTTGGATAGAATTTAGCAAGTTGGGAAGTATGGCAATCTTAAGTTGTTTCTCTGAATATCCTCAAATGTTTGTAA
The DNA here is from genome assembly GCF_007565055.1 of Rhinopithecus roxellana. Taxonomy (NCBI): domain Eukaryota; kingdom Metazoa; phylum Chordata; class Mammalia; order Primates; family Cercopithecidae; genus Rhinopithecus; species Rhinopithecus roxellana. The sequence goes on from NC_044567.1 coordinate 53,093,094, forward strand.
ATTTCCAAATCACTTGACTTTTAAATCTTCTCTTATGGATTCTAGATTTAATATAAGTTGAAAGACATTTGAAGTATTGAAAAATCTAAATTAGCGCTGTCCATTAGAACCTTCTGTGATGATAAAGACATAGCTGTGCTGTTCAGCTTGCCAGTCACCAGCCACATGTGACTGTTGAGCACGTAAAATGTGGTTAACATGACTGAGGAACTACACTGTAAATTGTACTTAATGTCAATTAATTTACATTTAAAATTAAATAGACCCACGTGGCTGTGAGCTACCATAATAGACAGAAACAAAGTGAGCTCAGAATGAAATTAAAGATTTGTTGCCCAATAAATCTAATATGGAGAAAACCTACGTACAGTTAATTTTTTTGTAATTGATAAATTGACTATATAATGTTGTTTTTGTTGTTGTAGGTCTCCAATTGAGAAACATGGCACTGTTTTTCCTGCACTCTACCCACCTATTGCTGGACTTCTGTTGTACAAGTTGGCAAACACTGGCTGGAACTGGGCTGCAATAAAACATGCCAGTTATCAATGCTGACAAGAGCCTAACAAGTGCCAACTTACAGATGATTACGCATTTGGAATTCTAATGAACTGTTTTAACCTTCAGGAAGAATTGTAAAGACCTGTACATAGCACAACATGATCCGGATAATATATATACTGTTCATGTACATCCACAAATACACCTTGTACCAAATAATGCTTTCTTGTAGTAGAATAAGAATCGTGTAAATTCTAAAAGATTTTAGCAGGTTTTCTTTCCTATTCATTGTTTCTTATCAGTTTAAAAGGATTCCTTTAAGCATGTCAGATAAAAAGCAATTAGGATTAAAAGTTTCCATTTAATTTCCCTTAAACCATTGAGGCTTCATTAAACTCTTTTCACTTACTAAACTTTTGTATCTTCTTTGTTTTGACACACTCCCCTTTGCTTTTATCTCTTATCTGCCAGAATGTTCTCAAATGATTTAGTTCCAATACTGAAATACTTAATGAGCAATTACTTGATTTTTAATGATGACTTCGAAGGAGTCATCACTAGGTGCTTTGTCCTTTTTGTATTCCAGTTGCACCCACCTCTTGGATTGGATATAGCAATAACATTTATTGGCTGTTGTGAGCTCTTGATCCCAGTCATTACCCCCCGAGAACTAAAAATAGATGGTTCTTAATTCAACTTACGGAAAATTTCCCCCAAACAATAGCAAATCGGACTTTTCCCCCTTCAGTTGCCTGGTATTAAGGTTGGATAAATGGAGCATGCACAGCTACAGGCTTTCTCCTTAACTTCTGGGTTTGCTATTACAAATACTAGTTACTCTCATACCCTTCTCCTTAGTCCTTCATATTTCTTTGCCTCTATTCTTCTATACTGCAGATTTTTCTCACCTATTGTACAAAGAAATTGCGATGTATATTTTCATGTAATTTGATTTTGGAATTCTGTCACCTTATGTAGTGAGTTCTTCCAAAATATAATTTTTTTTCAATAATTGTCAAGTTGTTGGCTTTTATTGTACTGAATGAAGGCTATAATACTGAATGCCAGAGAAGTGGTTTAGGAAAATCTCAGGTTGATTCCTTATGCAAATGAACTTTTAATACTTGAAAATCACATGGCCATGGCAGTATATGTATTTGGTTCTATCCAGACTCTTATGTGAATCTAAAAGCATTACAGGGGTAAACCCTTTGCTATTTGACATATCCCATCACTAACAATAGTACACTTGGATTTGATTAATGTTTGAGCTTATATTTCATATCATACCGTTTTCTGAAACAACTTAAGCAATTGGTAAAATGAACATGCGCAGTGTTAAAGGCAGGCCCTAGGCTCCTTTATGTTGATTGTGAGGTTGTGTGTGGGAAGTAGTCTTTGGCTTATAAGGGATAGAACTTGAAACAGTAGCAGATGGGACATGGTGTTTGATTGTGAGAATCAGTGAGAATTCGTGCATCTCTGCTCTGTGGGGTTTGCAGAAATGCTTTGGCAGAAGAGTGAAGGAACTGCTGCCAAGAGCCCAGACCTCTACAAACGTTGTATGTCCTTTTTTAAGCAGAAATAAAATGGTTGAGGATGTCGTCACAGTAGAGAGTGATTTTTTTCTAAACCCCTGTCTGTTCTCTACTCTGAAGCATTATAAAAATCCGTAAACATTATACAAACCCACAAACCTTATAAAAACCCATAAATGTGTTGTGACTGGAAATTGATTCATTGGAAACCAGTTTTCTTCAAGAACTTTGTGACTTGGTTTTTTTCCAAAGACTCTGTAAAAATAGTTGCCCCAAAATGTCAGCACTGTACACCCTCAAGGGACTTGGAATGCAATCCTTTTTACTTCTTTTTTTTTTTTTTTTTTTTTTTTTTTTTTAATTTAAGAAACTGGGTCTCTCTGTCACCCAGGCTGGAGTGCAGTGGCAACGATCATAGCTAACTGCAGCTTTGACCTCCTGGGCTCAAGTGATCCTCCTGCCTCAGCCTCCTGAGTAGCTAGGACTATAAGTGTATGTTACCATGCCTGGCTAATAAAAAAAATTTTTTTTAAGAGATGGGATCCCTCCCTTTTTACTCTTAAATCAGAAATTGTTCACATGGTGGTTGCTTGTGGCAAAATGGAGTTAGAATTTTGCTCTCCTATTGCTGTAATTCTGCCAGCAATCTATTGAGGTGAAACTTGGGATCTGACTCTTCAGCAAGCAGCAAATGACCTAGTAACTCAGGGACAACTATTTTTGAACTTTTAAGTGCCACTTTAATGCAGTTACTTTGATAAAACCATGTGGTTTTTTTGTTTGTTTGTTTGTTTGTTTTTAGGGCTAGCTCTACGGGAGTGGAAGTAAGAGCCAGGAATGAGTGCGTCTCTCTCCACGTGCTTTTCCATCTAGTGCCCTGACTCTGTTACACACTGAAACAGGCCTACCTAGATGTTACGACTTCCCTTCCTCTGTCAGAGATGTCATCTGTGCCTTTCTCAGTGTTCATCTGATAATGTAAATTTAAATGCCTCTACATTTGATATGAAACCCACACTCAGGTGACACTGAACCAGGTGGCTTTTGTTCCACCAGTGCCTCACCATCGATGTGAGGCGATTCTTCTCTGCTTTAGGAAAACGATATTTTCCCCCTAAACTTGTGCCAACCATCAACAACATCTCCTTAGATCTTATGGATTGTAGAACTGTTGGCTGTTTCCTGAATTTATTCCAAGTTCTTGTAGAGGCATGTAGATTTCAGTCTGTGCTCGTATGGGATAGACGATCTCAGTGGCTTTCTGGCCTCTTGAGTTTAAAATCCATATGAGGTTGACTTCTTGTTATTCTAAGGTAACGTGTGTGAGGTTATTCCACTAGTACTGTGATCACGTGGGTGTCAGTATCTTTAACAGCCTTCATTCTTGGTTGTGAAATTTGATTTGATGTGCTTGCTCACCCTCTACAAATTGGCCCGCTCTGGGCTGTGGTGCCTGTGTATCTTTGCCCCTCTGGTCTCCAGTTGGTGGAATTACCTTCTTTTTGTACTGCCACTTCTCAGCATCTTTGAAATTTGACATAATGTTGCTTCGTTTCAGTTTTTTTAGTTCTGTAATTTGTTGATTGTATTTAACTATGTGAGTTCTGTTGTGATGTTGACTGTATTGTAAAGCACCTCATTCATGTGATGGGTGCTCTATAAATCAATAAATGACGACTTAGAGGCTGTATCATGAGCTATTTTGGTTTTAGGATGCAGGTCTCGAAAGCAAATTGTGGGACTCTTTCTGTATAAACAGCACATGATGCCAAAGGGACCACAGGGAAACCTCGTATTTCACAGACTTTAAAGAAGGAACCAGAGACGTTAGGTTACCTTCCAAGCTGATAATGATGCTCTTTAGGTTTCCAGGACGTGGCCACGCACCATTTTAACTCAAGAGTCTGTGTGCGCTGTGATTTAGAACCTTCCAGTGAGCACATATTAGAACATTATTGGGGATTTTGCCTTTGGCCTCAACTGGCTTGACCATAAAGCTAAGCTAGAAGGTGAGGAACCCAGACTCAAATGTGAACTGTCACTGTCACCACCTCTGTCCTCTAAACAGATGGGAAAATGCCCCAATATCTGCCCAGGGGTCATTTAGTAAGTTACTGACGAAAGAGGTAAGACTGAGTAGAGGACCTTCTTTACAAGATATACAAGATATCAACATGCAGCTTTTTATCCTGAATCCTTACAGATAGTTCGTACGGAGTTAGTGTTAGGTGTTGAAAGCTTATTTGTCCTTGATATAAATCGCTAGTGACTTTTTTTTTTTTTTTTTTTTTTTTTTTTTTGAGACGGAGTCTCGCTCTGTAGCCCGGGCTGGAGTGCAGTGGCCGGATCTCAGCTCACTGCAAGCTCCGCCTCCCGGGTTCACGCCATTCTCCTGCCTCAGCCTCCCGAGTAGCTGGGACTACAGGCACCCACCACCTTGCCCGGCTAGTTTTTTGTGTTTTTTAGTAGAGACGGGGTTTCACCAGTATTAGCCAGGATGGTCTCGATCTCCTGACCTCGTGATCCGCCCGTCTCGGCCTCCCAAAGTGCTGGGATTACAGGCTTGAGCCACCGCGCCCGGCCGCTAGTGACTATTAAGGCCTCTTCCTTACAAACTCGGAGAAATGAACATGGAGTCACACCTCTTATTCAGCTAAATTATAAACAAGGAATTCCCCTAAGAGGAGTTTTGGGAAGATTAGGGGTTATTTCCAGAGTGCAAATTCTTGACAAATATATTTAGAATAAACTTGTGGAAGGGTCTGGACAATATCCCCAAACTTACATCAGTTTTAGACATAATCAGCTACTCAAGGTATAGAGCCAAAACGTTTTATTTGCATGCTGCTTCAAATGCAAATGAACAGGTTTTCGATGGTGTATGTGAGGCGCTTTCAGGAAAGATGTGGATCTCCCTCTCCCTCTCATGGGATAGGGCTAATAACAACCTTATCAAATTCAACCCTTTCTGCCTTGGGGAGGCCCACAACCCTCACAGGATTCAGTTCACAGATCACATTATTTGCTGGGCATGGTATTTCTGGTTTCAGATGTGTGTAATCTGGCTGCCAAGGCAGGATCAGGCTGTTTGGCTTGTTGAGTTGGTACTCCTCACTGAGCTTTAGTGAAATGATGAAAGAATTTTGAATTCTGTTCACACAGGTAAATAAACGGAAGGAAAAGCCTTTCACAAAAGGCAACCAAACACATCCAAAGACATAGGAGCAGCACAGAAAGTCCTAGGCAAGAAACTTGATTTTTTTCCTCTTCTCAGCAGTATCCAATGTTCACAGCGACTTCCATTTATTCCCAATAAGAGCACTGGAAATCAGGTTTTTCTTTTTGTTGAGCCTCTCTTTTGTGGCAAGCTTGTGCTATGTGTTTTTCCTAAAGGTTTTAGTCACATTCTTAGAAGAAGCTTCCAAAGTAATCATTTCTCATGAGGAAACAGGCTCAGGTTAATTTGCCATCGCTGTAGAGCACACAAGTTGCATGGCTGGGATTCGGTTCCACCGCCTCCCTGACCTACTGAGTGCTATTAGTCCTTCACAGGTGAGGAAACCAGAGCCCAGGAACACTGACTTTTCTAGGGTCAGAGAGAGCATGGATGTGTTGAGACTGGTGCTTGACCCAGTTCATCCGAGTACCAGTGGAGGTGTCCTCCTCTTCTCACCCTGCCATAATACCGCACTGCCTCCCAAGTCTGTTCCCCTGTGCTCTTGAAGCTAAGGCAGACAGCATTTATTTCTTTCCTGTTCTTCATGGACCTTGCCTGAGACAACACCACACTAAGTTCCTCTGAATCTGACTGCAAAACCTGAAGTGGGTCTAAACTGAACCATGCTCCAGTGCTCAGCTTTTTCAAGACATCTGTACTTCTGGTTATAGCTAATGTTATAGCTCCATCCAAACCTGGTGGGTGTTGTAGTTTACTGAGTACTACGAGTGCTTTATTTCACAGGCTTTACTACATTCTCTGTAACTCTGGAGTTACAGGCCAGTGAGAGTCCCCTCAAAAGACAAGGGGTGGCTGGGCGTGGTGGCTCACGCCTGTAATCCCAGCACTTTGGGAAGCTGAGGTGGGTGGATCACAAGGTCAGGAGTTCGAGACCAGCCTGACCAATATGGTGAAACCCCCGTCCCTACTATAAATAAAAAATTAGCTGGGCGTGGTGGCATGTGCCTGTAGTCCCAGCTACTCGGGAGGCGGAGGCAGTGAGGATCAGGGAGGCAGAGGTTGCAGTGAGCTGAGATTGTGCCACTGCACTCCAGCCTGGGCAACAGAGCGAGACTCCATCTCAAAAAAAACAAAACAAACAAAAACAACAGACAAGGGCCCAGGGATACAGTTAAGTCATTTCTAAGATGGGTACTTTCACCTCTGGTAGAGAGCTCCTTAGCGTGAGGTTGTGATGAAGAGGCAGTCAAGCCCCTGAGTTGAGCAATCCCTTCAGGCGAGTTCTTCTTCGATCATGGACATCTAGTCCAAGCACACTCTGAAAGGGCACACGTTTGTTTATTCCTGCATGTGTGCTACTCAAAGGCAGAGGGTCTCTGGTTTTCATCAAATTCTCAAAGGGGGTCACGGCTCTCCGAATCTTTAGGAACCATGGATTCTAGTCCCATTTCCTCAGGAAACAGGTAAAATCTGAGATGCAGCATAAGGCTTGCAAGGACTTGCCCATCATCAACACAGCAAGTCAGCTGCGGAGCCAGACTTGAACTCAGGTCTCTTAACTCCCAGAATAGCACGCAGTGGAAACACCTCATCAAACATCTTGAGCGCCTGCTATATTCCAGACCCTAGGCTGGTGCTGCTGAGGTAATGATAGTCATCACGCAAAATCGGGAGTCAGCTGTGCCAGTACTTTACCACAACTTCCATGTCGCTTTTACGTTATGGCCCAGGCAATATTTGCAGGGTACTCCACAATAAAAAGATGAGGCTGCTTGCATCCAGAGGAGCCTGGCCTGCCTGGCCACTCTGAAGGCCCCAAAGACTCACCATTGGGCACACCTATAAACCATTCTCAACAGAGAGGGACGCTTTGAGCGATGGCCCTTCCATGGAGCCTGGAAAGTTCTCCCCTACCCTTTTTGTCTCAGTGTTGCTTGCTCAGTGCAGTTCCTCTAAGCACCTCCCTAACTCATACCATCTTCACGCCTTTCGTCTCCTGCCACAACAAAAAGGCTTACACATTTCAACACCGTCTCTCATCTCCCAGGTACCTGTCAGCCAGAATTCCTATTCTTCCTCAAAAATTTAGTGCTTGACTCAATGTTTCCGTGATCTAAGCTCCAAATTCCTCCTCCACTCCACCTCACTACCCACTAATGCTTATCCTTAACAGCACCTAAAGCTTCTCCAACTTTAAATCCTCCCTTTCGGCCGGGCTCGGTGGCTCACGCTTGTAATCCCAGCACTTTGGGAGGCCGAGGTGGGCGGATCATGAGGTCAGGAGATCGAGACCATCTTGGCTAACACGGTGAAACCCCATATCTACTAAAAATACAAAAAATTACCCGGGCATGGTGGCGGGAGACTGTAGTCCCAGCTACTCCGGAGGCTGAGGCAGGAGAATGGCGTGAACCTGGGAGGCGGAGCTTACAGTGAGCTGAGATCGCGCCACTGCACTCCAGCCTGGGCCACAGAGCGAGACTCCATCTCAAAAAAAAAAAAAAAAAAAAAAATCCTCCCTTTCGTTTCTGACACTCTTATTCCGTTTTCAGATCCTTCTTTTAAAATTTCTTTTCTTTTTCTTATTTATTTTTAGATACAGAGCCTTGCTCTGTCACCCAGGCTGCAGTGGCAGCGGCAGGATACAGCTTACTGCAATCCCAAAGTTCTGGTCTCAAGCGATTCTCCAGCCTCAGCCTCCCAAGTAGCAACAACTAAAAGCCTACATCACCAGGTATAGCTAATTTAGTTCCTTACTTCCAACCTTTTATCTCTTACTCCTGGCTGTCCTCCAAGGCCACCACTTTCCCGGCAATCCTGAACTATTGATGCATTCTTTCGATTCTCCCTTGAGTAAAAGTCTTTTTTGAAAAGGTCTCATGCCAGGCCGGGCACGGGGGCTCATGCCCGTAGTCTCAGTACTTTGGGAGGTTGAGGTGGGAGGATTGCTTGAGACCAGGAGTTTAAGACCAACCTGGTCAACACAGAGACTCCATCTCTGAAAAAAAAAAAAAAAAAAAAAAAAAAAACAGAAACAAAAACAAGAAAGGTCTCATTCTATTCAGCTATGTTACTGTTTAGCCTTCCATTCTGCAATTGTCTAACTAATCATATAGTTAGTCCTCCCCATTTTTGCCAAAGATTTTAGCACTTGAAGCTCCTTTCCTTTCCTACCTCTAAATCCCAACATCTAATTTTCCTGGCTTCTCATTTCCACTTCAGCCCTCTATTCCGTGGCTCTGGACTTTTTTTTTTTTTTTAGACAGTCACACTTTGTTGCCCAGGCTGGAGTGCAGTGACACAATCTTGGCTCGCTGCAACCTCCTGCTGGCTGCAACCTCCAGCTCACTGCAACCTCCCCCTCCCAGGTTCAAGCGATTCTCCTGCCCCAGCTTCCCAAGTAGCTGGGATTACAAGCGTGCACCACCATGCCCAGCTAATTTTGTATTTTTAGTAGAGATGGGGTTTCACTATGTTGGCCAGGCTGGTCTTGAACTCCTGACTTCAGGTGATTTACCCACCTCGGCCTCTCAAAGTGCTGGGATTACAGGCGTGAGCCACCAGGCCCGGCCTGTCCTGGACTTTTATCATCTCCTAGTGCTACTTCACTAGGAACCTGTTTGCTACTGTAACCACCAAGCTCTCACAACATTGCCTGCACTGCACTGGCCTTCAGTTATTAGAGACCTGCAGTTTCGTGGCTCCTCCGTCAGTCCCTAGCCAGTCTGCATCCCATGTTTGATGGCCTGGGCTGTCGTCTCATAGCACCCTCAATTTATTTTGGGCAATATAATCCCAAGCCCTGGACAAATGCTAGAATTCAATGTATCTGTTACTACAGCCTGGTGGCTGAGTTCTAGAAAAAAGTGATCCATCAAGACATACATGAGGCATTTGAAACCAGGCCTTCCAACTTCAGCGTCCTCTTCCAAAGTTTCTTCGCTCTTCTTGGTCTCCTTCCTTGTCTCATAACTTCACCCATAAAATCGATGTCATCAAATAATCTCCCTGATTTTCTTCTCCCCTATATATCTGCACGCATGTTCTTATTTCCTAACGTTTTAGTGGAATAACAGGTGACCTGCCTCTAGGCCAAATTTAATCCGTTTTCCTGAGTTCTGCATCGCCTGCCGAGCATCCCACGTCCCCAGGCACCTCTCCACTGGCTCCTTTCTCCCAGCCTCTCCTACCTTTACAAGCTAAGGACCAACAAACCCCCTCTCTTGACCCTCTCACTGCCAAGCTTCTCCGAGGAGTAGTCTGCATTCGTTGTGTCATCCTTTTCGGTGCCCTGCCAAGGACGTGGAATATGACAGGGCTCAATCAGTGCTTAATAAATCTCGAGCCTCAAAAACACCCGGTAAAAATAAACCCGGCTCTCCGCCTCCCCCAGAGCCCAGCATCCCCCTCCACTTTCATTCACCCCTTTCCTACCCTCGGCTCCGCCCTTTGCCGCGCCTCCCATGATTCTCGCGAGACTTGGTGATTCCGTTCTGCACCGCCCCGCCTGAGCCGCGCACTTCTCGCGAGGCTGCAGGCAGTGCCCGGCCAGACATGGCGGAAGGTAGGGTTTTTTTGTGGAGCCGCGCGGGAAGACGCGGAGCTGTGGGGGCGCTGCTGGCCGGGAGAAGCTGCCCTGGGAGGGGAAGGCCGGGCGTGGTTGCATGGGGGCTCCGCGGGTCTCGCGAGCCTTTCTGTGCAGCCTCTCCTGAGCTGCTCGGGCATGGGGTCCGGAGCGCGGTTTCTATGACAACGCCCCTCCCGCGATGCCGACCCCGCGGGACTGCGGCCGGCTGCGGAGCGGGGCTGGCGGGTCTCGTGCCGGTGCAGCGTGCAGCCGCGGGGCCCCGAGGGCAGCAGGGGAGGCTCTTGATTGCCGGCGGTGCCGGGACGCCGGGGGAAGTAAGCCTTCTCCTTAGGAAATCGAAACTGCTGTCCTGGCACGTCCTGCATCCGGAAGGGGTCCATCCCTTGCTTGCGGAAGAGCGTGGGACTCCTCGGGCTGGGGTCAAGCAGGCGGGCGCACTGGCGGCTCCGGCTCCGCAGCAGCCCCTGCCTTCAGGCCAGGCGTACCGATAAAGACGGGAGGAAGGGGTTTGCGGGAAGGGAGTTGGCCAAGGTCACACTGCTCACAAGAGGGCTGCTCAAACCAGACCTCTGTGCCTTTGCCTCCCGGTCCAGTGCCTACCCTCAGGTCTGGTGCACTTCTTATGACATCGCAGGTTAAGGCACTCTGGTCTCTCAGAGTCTGCCTCTCTTAATGTAGCAGTAATTAGAAACCTTCATTGTCAAAGCCTTATTGTACACGTAGGGGGAAAGAAGGCCCAGAGATTGGGAGTTACCTGTCAGGAATCGTGCAGCGACATTGTTGTATCTGGGCAGCGTGGTTCTCCTCTTTACACCATTATTGGAGAAGAATATTCCTTATTTGACCTTTGTTTATTGAGTGACTGCAGTGTGCTTGGTCACGACTTGTCCTGTTGGTTTTGAGCTTTGACTGAACCTATCTCTTGATGGATCTTAGATTTGGGCAGCACGTGACAGTTGGTCGGCTTTTTTCATTTGCATTAGACTTTAGATAACCTCGTGAAGGAGGCCTGACATGTATATTTGCCCTTTATTGATAAAGGAATTTAGGCAAAGTTACAGAGATCGCTGGCACTGGCACCCAGTTGGTTTTGGGGGGTGTGTGTGTGTGTTTTGAGACAGGGTCTCGCTCTGTCCCACAGGCTGGAGTACAGTGGCGCGGTCACGGCTCACTGCAGCTTCAGCTTCCTGGGCTCAAGCGATCCTCTTGCCTCAGCCTTCTGAGACCACGGGCGCTCGCCACCACACCCTGCTAATTAAAAAGTTGTGTCTGTGTGTGCGTAGACAAGGTCTTGGCCCGATGTGGTGGCGCACGCCAGTAATTTCGGCACTTTGGGAGGCCGAGGTGGGAGGATCGCTTGAGGCCAGGAGTTCAAGAGCAGCCTGGGCAACATGGCAAAACCGCGTATCTACAAAAAATACAAAAGTTAGCCAGGTGTAGTGGCACGTATCTGTAATTCCAGGTACTCGGGAGGGTGAGGCACGAGAATCACTTGAACCCGGAAAACGGAGGTTGCAGTGAGCTGAGATCGTGCCACTGCACTCCAGCCTGGAGTGAATGGAGTGGTGGCGGGTGCCTGTGGTCCCAGCAGTAATACTAGGGAGGTGGGAGGATCATTTGAATCCGGGAGGCGGAGGTTGCAGTGAACTCCACCAGCCTGGGCGACAGAGCAAGATCCTGTCTTAAAAAAGAGAGAGAGTAGGTCTCACTATGTCGCCCAGACTGGTCTCCAGCTCTTGGGCTCAAGCAGTCCATCCGCTTTGGCCTCTCTAAGTGCTGCGGTTACAGGCATGAGCCATTGCGCCTAGCAGGCAGCCAGTTTTTGTCTTTGCTTTTTCTGCCATATCCCTGGAGGGGAAACTTGAGGTGAAAGCAAGGGAGTAAGAAAAGGAGCGAAAACCCAAGACATTCTCTGAAGTTACTTTTTGGGTCAATCACAGAATGTTGTTGTACACAGCAAATAGCTGTTCCTCACAGGAGTGAGGTGGGTGGAAAGGTTCAGGAAGGTCTTCTGTGAGGTAATGGGTAGTCTGGCGCTTTTACACTAGGAAGGTAAGTTCAGTGTTTTGGGAATACAGTAGCAAGGTTGAGATTGTGGAGGGCGGCGGGTTTTTCATTCAGGAGCTTTACTGACCCCCTGCTGTGCTATGCAGTGGGGTTCCAACCCCTGAGGAGCTCATACAGGCCAAGTCAGCATGCTCATCATCCATACTCGTCATCTGGCAAGTGCCTCGAGAGACATCCCGTCAGTGGGGTATCTCTCCTTAAACACACGAAGAAAACATCCTTTCAGGGTTAAATTAGCAGGGGGATCGCTAGGTAAGCAGTCATGAAGTTCTGACTTAGCAGTTTTTCTTCCTCCCTTCCTCCCTTCCTCCCTTCCTCCCTCTCCCTCTGTTGACCAGGCTGGAGTGCAATAGCGCGATCTCGGCCACCGCAGCCTCCACCTCCCGGGTTCAAGTGATTCTCTTGCCTCTGCCTCCCAAGTACCTGGGATTACGGGCACCCACCATCATGCCCGGCTAATTTTTGTAGAGACGGGGTTTCACTGTCTTGGCCAGGCTGGTCTTGAACTCCCTGCCTCAGCTGATCTGCCCGCCTCGACCTCCCAGAGTGCTGGGATTGCAGGTGTAAGCCAGTTTTGCTTTTACCTTTTTTGTGTCCCAACTTTTTGTTGGGGTTTAAGCTTTTTAGAAACGATGTTGCAAACTTCAACTAGGAGGCATTCTGGGCCATTTAGCTCATTAACCTGAAGCTATGCAAAGGAAGACAAGATTAGGTAGAAAATGTTTGTGGGACATTAATCCTGCTTGTGCTTTAATCAGATTCTCAGAGCCTGCTATGCTTGTTTGGAGAGACGTATTTAAATATAAATAAATAGCAGATATCTGTGTCATATAACTTGAATGATCTGTGAACACACTATGGGAACTTCCCTGACAATGGTTGGTTGGCTGTGTGAGAATGTGGGAGATAGTGCCTAGGAATAGTGAACAGAATTCCTGAGAGACTGAGCATACAGCTTCTTATGTGACTTGTTTAGAGGACAACCTTCTTTCCTTCCATCTATCCATGACTATGGATTTGACCATATGTATTTAGCTAAAGTCTGTCGTAAAATTAGTTTTATTCCCCATCTCTACATCTCTGTAGCTGTCCTGCTCATCTAAGCTTCGTTTGTGGTCCTTTTTTTTTTTTTTTTTTTTCCTGAAACAGGATCTCACTCCATCACCCAGGCTGGAGTACAGTTGCGTGATCACAGCTCACTACAACCTCCACCTCCCAGACTCAAGTGATTCTCTCACCTCAGCCTCCCAAAAAGCTGGGAGTGCAGATGTGCGTGCCAACACATCCGGCTAGTTTTCGTATTTCTTGTAGAGTTGGGGTTTCGCGATGTTGTCCGGGCTAGTCTTGAACTCTTGGGCTCAAGCCATTCACCTGCCTGGGCCTCCCGAAGTGCTGGGATTATAGGTGTGAGCCACCGCTCCCAGCCCTAAGCTTCCTTTCCCAAGTGAACTACTTCAAAAGGTTCCAATTAAAAGGTTGCTTTTAACTTTTCCGCCTAGATTTTGCTTTCTCACACTCTAATTTCACACAGTTTCTGGTGTTTCATTTAAGACATCAGTCAGATCATGTCTCTCCCACTCTTCTTAATACTCCTGCCCCTCATTGCCCAACTCTCACAGTTCTCCGTAATCTTAAAATATATTCCAATTCTCCCAATGACCTTTAAGTACTAACAGGGTGTGGGCCCCACCTAACACTTCGAGCTTGTTTCCTGCTTTCATTCACTGTGCCCCGCCACACTGACTTGGTTGCTGTTCTTTGTGCGTGCCCAACATGCTGCTACCTCTGCGTCTTTGTCCCTGCAGTTGCCTTGGCCTGGAACAGTCCTCCACTGCTTCTCCACACAGCTGACCCACTTTATTCACTCAGTGCCTGTTCAGTTGTCATCTCATTAGAGAGCGTCCCTCACTGGAATATAAACCCCATGAGGGCAGGGACTTGTTCTGTTTTGCTCGCTCCTGTATCTCCCAGCTTAGAATCATGGCTGTGGTTGAAGGAATGTATGAATTTATCAAGCATCACCTGCTAGCCATCAAGAAAAGTTGCCTGGATACATCCTTAGCTTCTTGCCAAGCAAACTGGCTGGTCCAGCTTTTATTATGCTCTGGATAACAAGTCTGCTGAGAGCTACCTAACCTACTTTTCATCCTGCCCATTTTTGTTTTAGCAACTAAAATATAATGTTTAAGGCCGGGCACGGTGGCTCACGTCTGTAATCCCAGCACTTTAAGAGGCTGAGGTGGGCGGATCACTTGAGATCAGGAGTTCCAGACCAGCCTGACCAACATGGTGAAACCCCATCTCTACTAAACATACAAAAATTAGCCAGGTGTGGTGGTGCATGCCTGTAATCCCAGCTGCTCAGGAGGCTGGGTCAGGAGAATCACTTGAACCTGGGCGGTGGAGGTTGCAGTGAGCCGAGATTGTGCCACTGCACTCCAGCCTGAGCAACAGAGACTGTCTCAAAAAATAATAATAATAAAATAAAATGTAGTGTTTAAGAGCTCAGACTCTGCAGCTGGACATGGATTTAAATCCTAGTTTAAGCTATGGTCATAAGCAAGTCAATTAATTGCTCTCAGTCTCAGTGTCCTCAGCTTTAAAAGGGGGATCATCTGTAGCTCACAAGTAGCTGTCGGGATCCTAGGATATTTCTCAGGCGCAGGAAGAGCCTTTTTCCACAGCGCCTGATGCTTTTCCCACAGCGCCTGATGGTTTCATCCTGGCGTGCAGTCCTTCCCTCGAGTCTCCTCTAAAATCACTCTCCACTTCTTCTCCTCAGTAAAAGTAAAAATTGGAAAAAAAAAGTAAGGTTTTTTTTTTGTAGATAGTATATTGAACAGAAAATTTATCATAAACTTTTATTAACCTGATGGCATTTGATCAGAAAAATACTTTTGACAACAACCCGAGTAACATGGGGAAAACATTCCATGTCCTGGGCATTCATCGACCAACACATTAGTCACTAGCCACATGTGGCTACTTAAATTTGATTAAATTTAAATAAAATTTAAAATTAACTTCTCAGTTGTGCTAGTCCTATTCCAAGTACTCAGTTGCCATGTGGCTAGTAGCTCCCCCTAATGGACAGCACAGATTAATAGAACACTTGCCTCATTGCCAGAAGTGCTTTGGATAGTACCGTTCCAGAAAATGCCTCATTAGTGTAGGTTGGTAGAAATAAGGAAAGAAGGAACTTTGCTGTTTCTACTTTTGAAATTTATCGGCCGGTCGCGGTGGCTCAAGCCTGTAATCCCAGCACTTTGGGAGGCCGAGATGGGTAGATCACGAGGTCAGGAGATCGAGACCATCCTTGCTAACACGGTGAAACCCCGTCTCTATTAAAAAATACAAAAAACTAGCCGGGCGAGGTGACGGGCGCCTGTAATCCCAGCTACTCGGGAGGCTGAGGCAGGAGAATGGCGTGAACCCGGGAGGCGGAGCTTGCAGTGAGCTGAGATCCAGCCACTGCACTCCAGTGCGGGCGACAGAGCGAGACTCCGTCTCAAAAAAAAAAAAAAAAAGAAAAAAATTTATCTGTTTATTGTTTTACTTATTGAACAAATGTCCCAGGTCATTGATGATTATATGTAGTCTAGAGACCTCTCGAGGACTTTTCCTTTTATACCATTGTTTTCTTTTCTCTTCCTTTCCTTACTTTCACTGCTGTCACCAGCTGTAGCTGTTAGCTTTCTCCTTGTGGATTATTTTTACTGAGAAATAAAATTTATCCATTAGTGGACATTTCGAAGTAAAGCTACTGAATTGTGCTGAGATACACAGGATTCTGTCACTGGCAGGGTGATTTGCTGTAGGCGATTTGAGATATTATGATTTACAGCCTTGCTGAACAAAATGAGAAATTGCTGTGTCCCCAGAATCTCCTGTTGAACCTGTGGTATTTATTGAACTCCATTTGGTAAGGTACTGTCAGGAGGAAGAGGAGATAACCATGGAATGGGTATAGAGGGAGAAGTAATTGGTAGTTAAACAAGAATAGCCAGAACTAAAGCTTATTCACAGGGAGTTCTGAAGTCTAGGAGGGGTGATAAAAGAAATTGTGTATGAAAAACTATATTGTAAGGTGAAAGGTAAAAAATGCTTAGGAGTTACTTTGAAAACTCAGAATAGGGAGAGATTTTTTTTTTTTTTTTTTTTGAGACGGAGTCTTGCTCTGTCGCCCAGGCTGGAGTGCAGTGGCCGGATCTCAGCTCACTGCAAGCTCCGCCTCCCGGGTTTACGCCATTCTCCTGCCTCGGCCTCTCGAGTAGCTGGGACTACAGGCGCCCGCCACCTCGCCTGGCTAGTTTTTTGTATTTTGAGTAGAGACGGGGTTTCACCGTGTTAGCCAGGATGGTCTCGATCTCCTGACCTCGTGATCCGCCCGTCTCGGCCTCCCAAAGTGCTGGGATTACAGGCTTGAGCCACCGCGCCCGGCCGAGGGAGAGATTTTTTAAGGAAGTAATGGGGAATGTATTTTGGATGTTCACGGAAAGTCTTGTTGCAGAAGACATTACTTGAGCTGAGCTTTGAAAAATGGCCCTCCTTTGGACATGGGGACATGAGATTGAGGAGAGGTCACTGTTCTAGGTGGAAGGATTAGTGGGATGTGAGGTTGGAAGAGTATGTTAAGGGCCAGGTTATTAAGGGCATTGGTTCAGCATTTGGATTTTATTCTGAGAGTCATGGAGCAATACTACCGAAAGGAATCAGCCACGGTAGCGACATAACTGGAATTGTCTGAAACATGACAAAATGACTGCAGTGCAGAGGATGAATTGAGAAGAAAGGAAGTCAGAGAGCAAGCTGTAGCAGTGAGCCATTTGGTAGGGGCTGTGGGGCTGGAGAGGACTGATGGGAGAAAGACCGCAGAACATATGAAAGACAGGACTTTTGAAATCTGGTTGAATGTTGAGAGAGAATCAAAGATGACTCAAGAGTTCTAGGTCTGGATGACTCAAGACAAATGGCTGAGCTGCTAAGAGGTAGAGGAGGAATAGATTTGAGAACAAATATTTTGACCTCACTTTTGGACATACTTGCTCTGCCCAGTATACTTCTGTGTGGTGGTGTCTAAGTTGGAAGTGTTTCCAGTCAGGAGTTTGGGGTGGAAATAGCTAGTTACCTAATATTTGTTGTGCATCTCTTATGAAACCAGCCCAGTCGTCACTGCTGTACAAGGTGAGCTTTTGAAAGATGTGTAAGTCATGCCACTGATTGTAACATAAGGCAGATGAACCTCACAGAGTTGAATTGCATTCAGGAAAAATGTATTTTACGGTAGGTGCAAGCTACTATGCCGGAGATGACCAAATGAGCAAGACACAACCTTAACCTTAATGGAACTTGCAGAACAGAGAGGGGAAGGCAAAGTATTTCAAATAAGCATGCATGTTTTGTTTTCTAGTTATACTGGGTTTTCTCTTCTACATTCATGATTAATGGCACTACTGTTCAGCCAGACTCTCAAGTCACTAACCAAAAAGTTATCCCCGACTCCCCCCCTAAGTCTGCATCAGTCACCAAATCCCCGGGATGCTGTACACCTCTCACATCTGTGCTTTCCTCTCTCCTTCATTCCGTTAGTACATAGTTCTCAACCTGGAGAACCCTGCACGGTACAGTCACCTGGGACCTTTTAAACATCCAGATTTGTGGGCTGGGCATGGTGGAAGCTCATGCCTGTAATTCCAGCACTTTGGGAGCCTGAGGCGGGCAAGTCACAAGGTCAGGAGTTTGAGACCAGCCTGAGCAACATGGTGAAACGCCGTCTCTACTAAAAGTACAAAAACTAGCCAGGCTTGGTGGTACACGCCTGTAATCCCAGCTACTTGGGAGGCTGAGGCAGGAGAATTGCTTGAACCCGGGAGGCGGAGGTTGCAGTGAACTGAGATGGTGCCACTGCAGTCCAGTGTGTGCGACAAGAGTGAGACTCCGTCTCAAAAGGAAAAAAAAAAAGAAAAGTAGTAGTGGTGGTAATTCATCACCAGTGAAGAGCTCTTCTAATCTGATGCCAACAAGGAAGATAGTATTTTCTGGGAAGCTGACACTTTAATGAAATATTTTATGTGGAAGATCCTAATGTAAGCCTGAAACAAAAAATTATTCTTGTAGTTCTCCAAATAGAATGTTATCACAACCTTTACAATCATTTCTCTTTTATCTGATGGACATAGTTAAAGCAGAATAGGAATAAAGTCATTTAGTCATTAAAGAATTACATGAATAGGCCTGGCATGGTGGCTTATGCCTGTAATCCCAGCATTTTGGGAGATGGAGGCCAGGTATCACCTGAGGTCAGGAGTTCAGGACCAGCCTGGCCAACATGATGAAACCCTGCCTCTACTAAACGTACAAAAAAATTAGCTGGGCGTGGGGGCAGGCGCCTGTAATCCCAGCTACTTCAGGAGGCTGAGGCAGGAGATTGCTTGAACCCGGGAGGCAGAGGTTGCAGTGAGCCAAGATCGCACCGCACCATTGCACTCCAATCTGGGCGACAAGCGAAACTCTGTCTCAAAAAAAAAAAAAATTACGTGACAAACACTAATTCAGTGCTGAAGTTTTGGCTAGAATAGAAGAACTATAGGAATGTAGAGAAAGGCAATGCCAGGGTGGTGGTAACCGAAAAACACCGAATACCGTGCGGGTTAGAACTGGAGTGGCCAGAGGGCAGTAGAGTGCATTTACGGTAGGAAATGGAAGGAGCTCATTTAGTTCCTGCATTCATTAATGACTGATCTTGATGTTCTGATATTGGAGCTGAAATCTGGCATCATGGTATTAATGGGATGGGCTCTGGCTTGAGATCCCAAATCTCGAGTCTGCCTTCTGCTAATTGTGTGATTTTAGGCAACCCACTTAACCCAAGTGAATTTCACTGTTAGTATATTCCTTTTTCAATATAGTTAGAATCTGAGATGATGAATGTGAAGAACTTAACTGCCATGGGAGACAAAAAGTACTAATTCCCTCTTTCTCTTTATTGCAAAATATGACAGGAAAGTGTACATTTCCTTTTACCCCATCAAATGTTGACACTAATCTGGCAAAAAGTTACCAGGGCATTAAAATCTTCCACTAAACAGAATTTTTTGTTTGTAAGTATAGCTGTTTTAGTTTCCTGTGGCTGCTATAACAGATTTCCACAAGCTAGATGGCTTAAAACAACAGAAACGTGTTCTTATGATTCTGGAGGACAGAAGTCTGATTGAAATCAGCATCGCTGGTCTCAAATCAAGGTCTCAGTAGGACCCTATTCCCTCTGGAGGCTCTAGGAGAAAATTTTTTCCTGATTCTTCCACCTGCAAGAGGCTGCTCACGTTCCTTGGCTATTGGCTGCGTCATTCTAGGCTTCAAGGACAGCATCTTCAAATTTCTCTCTGTTCTGTGTTCACGTGACCTTCTACTCTGAGTGGGTCAAATCTCCCTCTGCTTTTTTTTTTTTTTTTTTTTCCATGGAATCTCACTCTGTGGTCCAGGCTGGAGTGCAGTGGCACGATCTCGGCTCATTGCAGCCTCTGCCTCCCGGATTCAAGTGATTCTCCTGCCTCAGCCTCCCGAGTAGCTGGGACTACAGGCGCCCGCCACCACACCTGGCTAATTTTTGTATTTTTGGTAGAGTTGGGGTTTCACTATGTTAGCCAGGATGGGCTTGATCTCCTGATCTCGTGATCCGTCTGCCTCGGCCTCCCAAAGTGCTGGGATTACAGGCGTGAGCCACCATGCCCGGCCTAGAAGGGCTACAGTTTTAACCCTTCCATTTAGATATGTGTGATTTTGAGTTAGTTTTTATATGTATCCAGGAATAGGGATTTGGAATAGGGATCCAAAAACATAGTTTTCATATGTATCCAGGAATAGGGATTTGCGTTTTCCATATAGATCTCCAATTGTTCTGGTCCCATTGCTCTTTACTCATTGAACTGCCTTGACACCACTGTCAGAGCATTTGTATATGTCAGAGTCTATTCCTGGATTCCGTTATATTCCATTGCTCTGGATATCTGTCTTGATGCCAGTACGATGCTGTCCTATTTACTGTAGCTTTATACGCAGCCTTGCGTCAGGTAAATGCTAAACCTTTTTCTTTCCCCCCACGCAGAATTTTTTTGGCTATTCTAGGAACTTTGCATTTCCACCCAAATTTTAGAATCAGCTGCCTGTGCTTGTGCATGCCTGTAATCCCAGCAGTTTAAAAGACCAAAGTGGGAGGATCCCTTGAGGCCAGGCATTCAAGGCCAGCTTGGGCGCCATACTGAGACCCTGTCTCTACAAAACAATTGGCCAGGTGCGGTGGTGCTCACCCATAGTTCTCCCTGTTTGGAAGACTGAGGCAGGAGAATCACTTGAGCCCAGGAGTTCGAGGCTGCAGTGAGTTGTGATCAGGCCACTGCACCCCAGCCTGGGTGACAGAGGGAGACCCTCTTTCTAAGAAAAAAAATTTAGAATCATTCTTTCAAATTCTACAAAAATAGTTTGCTGGGATTTTTATTGGGAAGGTGTTGAATCTATAGACCAATTTGGAGAGACCTGACATCTTAATAGTACTGAGCTATTGAGCCTTCCAATCCACGAGCGTAGTATATATCACCCTGTTTATTTAGGTTGCCTTTCATTTCTATCAGCAGTGTTTTATAGTGTTCAGTGCGCATGCATTGCACATTGTGTTAAATTTATCTCTAAATAGTTTGTATGTTTGGTGTGCTATATAAACGCATTACCACAGCCTGTACATTGATAACTTAGGGCTTTGATAACATGAAATGAAGTAGGAAGAAGACTTTGATTTGAGGAAGATACGAAGTTTGATTTTGGACTTGTTGAGTTTATAGTACCAGTCGATCATTCTTTCAGCAGGAGCTGTTGAAGGAAAGAGAGATTTGGGTCCATTTTTATAGCAGTGACAGTAAAGTTATGGGTGTGCATGAGACCACATTCAAAGAAGAAGATTTAGGAAAAGTTCCGTTGTAGGTGTGAACCTTGCAGCACTTGCCTTTTTAGAAAGTGGGTAGTCAGAATAGATGAAGGGTCTGTAACGAGGTTAGGAAGAAAGCTAGAGTACAGAGTTAGGAAGCCAAAACAAGAGTTTTAAGAATGGGGTGATTGAGAGGCTACAGAGAGGTTGAGGAGCTTGAAGAATATGGAAAAGGTCATCAAAGTGGGTGATTTGATCATTGTGACTGTTTAGCAGAGGGATGTGGGTAGGAGCTAAGTTTCAGAAGGTTCAGGAGGCAAGGGAGGAAGTAGTGACTAAAGAGGACTCTTCAGAAATTGGTGGAGTAGGCCGGGCGCGGTGGCTCAAGCCTGTAATCCCAGCACTTTGGGAGGCCGAGACGGGCGGATCACGAGGTCAGGAGATCGAGACCATCCTGGCTAACACGGCGAAACCCCGTCTCTACTAAAAAATACAAAAAAAAAAATAGACGGGCGAGGTGGCGGGAGCCTGTGGTCCCAGCTACTAGGAGGCTGAGGCAGGAGAATGGCGTAAACCTGGGAGGCGGAGCTTGCAGTGAGCTGAGAACCGGCCACTGCACTCCAGCCTGGGCGACAGAGCAAGACTCCGTCTCAAAAAAAAAAAAAAAAAAAAAAGAAAGAAAGAAATTGGTGGAGAAGGCAAAAAGTATGATAGACTGGGCAGTCAAGAGCAGAACTGTGTGGAAGAGTATTTGTCTAGGGGTGTGGGAGGCGGTACTGTGAGCCTGTTTCTGAGGGTGAGGAGGTAAGCTTGGAGAGAGGCATATTTTGAAGATGCAGTGGCTGCTGTTGTGACTTAGGGTGTGGTGAGAAGTGAGAGGTTTCAGAACTCTAGGCCTTCCAGATAGATGAACTGCTTTCTGCCCTTTCATTTGGCTCTGGGTGTCATTTTAACATCCTAATTCTTTAAAATCACCAGCAGGGGAGCAGGGCTTGTGTGGCCTCTCAGCCAAATCTGACCTGAAACCTGTTGACTTGTTTCTGTGCAGTCCTTAAGCTAAGAATTTGTTTATATGTTATAGATGTAACATATAAAAATAGCTTATACATATGAACTGTATTTTAAATATTTTAAACTGGTTGAAGAAAAATCAAAACAATGTATCATGATATGAAAATTACATGAAATTCCATTTTCAGTGTTCATAAATAAAGTATTTTTAGGGAAACAGCCACACTCCTTCATTTGTATTTTTGTTTTACAACTGGCAGAGTGGAGTAGGGCCACAGAGACTGTGTGGCTCCCAGAGCTAAAATATTGGCTATCTAGCCCTTTACAGAAAGTTTGCCAACTCCTGAACTAAAAGGAAGAGTGTTCTAAAAGTCATTCTTGGTTTCTCTCCTGACTGTGCCATGTAACTTCTGAAGAGGTAATTTGCTGATTAACTACTTTTTTGCAATAGACATTACAGTCTTTATTTTAGGCTATTCATAATGAATGCAGATTTTTTTTGTCTTAAGCATGCTTTGTTAACTCAACAGTGATGAACTATCAGAAAGGATACTTACTGAAAGTCTGACCATAGACTGCACTCATGGAGAACAGATAGATATTATTTGGAAATTGGAAGTTCCTGGGATTCTTCACTGATACTTAGTGTAGCTTTTTTCGTGAAACTCTAGGTTTTATCTATTATTTAAATTTCCAGGTTTGCTGTCCTCTCCTCTCTCCTCTCCTTTTTTGAGACAGGCTGTCTCTGTCTCAAAGGCTGGAATGCAGTGGCATCATCTCTGGGACTGCAGCGCCACCATGCCCAGCTAATTAAATTTCTAGGCTTGCTTTTCAAATGAAAGTTGGAAGGGGACAAAGAAAAAACCACGGCTGAAAACTGGGCACTGGATGAAGAATAAGTAGGCGGAGAAGCAGCAGCAGTGGTAAATCTTACTAAACCAGACACTGTTCCGAGTGATGTAACCTATCCTAATGACTTTCCACATCGTTCTCTAAGACAGTGGTCCCCAATCTTTTTGGCACCAGGGACTGGTTTTGTGGAAGACAGTTTTTCCATAGATGGAGTAGAGAAGGGAGTAGTTTCAGGATGAACCTGTTCCACCTCAGATCATCAGGCATTAGAGTCTCATAAGGAGCGTGCAGCCTAGATTCCTCGCGTGCGCAGTTCACAGTAGGGTTCGCGCTCCTTTGAGAATCTAATGCTGCTGCTCATCTGACGGGAGGCCAAGCTCAGGTGGGCACGGTGGCTCGCCCGCAGCTCACCTCCTGCTGGGTGTGGCCCAGTTCCTAACAGGCCACAAGCTAGTACCCGTCCACGGCCTGGAGGTTGGGGACCCCTGCTCTAAGATAATATCATTAGTCTCATTTTCCATGTGAGAAGACTGAAGCACAGAGAGGAGTAAGTAACTTGCCCAAGGTCACACAGCTAGTAAATGGGTAAGCTGGGGTCAAACCCAGTCAGTGAGGCTCTGAAATGCATGCTCTGGGCTATCAGCGTGCAGGGAGAATCTTACAGCACAGGACTGACTACCCTGGGTTGCCTTTCTAAGAATTGTAATAATAGCTAAGATCTTTTGACCACCTACTGCGGGACAGGTTGTATTCTAAGGTTATTACGTGTATTAGCACTTTCAGTGTTTACAGCATCCTTACAGATGAAGAGAATGAGTCACCTGCCTAAGGTGTATCCAGACTAGGTTTGATCCCAGTCAGTCTCGCCCTAGAACCTGTGCCTTGTAAATTCTCTCTCCATTATTGCTCAGAATGATAATTTTGTACTTTTTCTTGCAAGAACTGTTCAGCTTGGTGACACTTCAAGGACACAGTTGCGTTGTTGTTTGTAAGCAGACAGTATTCCCCACAGGCTGGTAATGTCTCAGCCATAAGCACTCCTCCGTTATGCTATGAAATGGTATGGCAATTGAAGTAGCACTGGTAAGTGCTCACGCTCCTCCATTATGCTATGAAATGGTATGGCAATTGAGGTAGCACTGGTAAGTGCTCATAAGCTTCCTGAGTACTTTTGTGATCCTTTGGGTTTCCCCGACAAAAGCTGCCGGGTGGGGGAGCATCTGTAATTTTGTGACTAAGAGTCCCAAATCATGCCAAAGCCCTGCTTTTATCTTGCCTCTTCTCTGCTCATTCCCTTGGTAGTTTATATCTTGTGTCGTTGTCCAGGCAGCTGCTACGTATTTGAATCAGGAATTCTGTGGAGAGACTGGGGCTGTTGCTGTAGAGTTTAGAATTTATGTGTGTAACTGATGTTTAAGGAAATGTGTATGGTTTCCTAGAGAGCAGAGGGGGAAGATGGCTGGAAACAGCTTTCAGGATCTCCTCCACTTGAAGGCTTAGATAGAGGAATCAGCAACTTTCCAGTCTTTTTTTTTTTTTAAATATAGGGTCTCTATGTCGTCCAGGCTGGAGTGCTGTGGTGTGATCTCAGCTCACCGCAGCCTCCACCTCCCAGGCTCAAGCAATCCTTCCACCTCAGCCTCCTGAGAGCTGGGACTACAGGTGCCCACCTCCACCCCTGGCTCATTTTTGTATTTTTTTGTAGAGATGGGGTTTTGCCATGTTGCCCAGGCTGGTCTCAAGCTCCTAATCTCAAGTGACTCACCCACCTTGGCCTCCCAAAGTGCTAGGGTTACAGGCATGAGCCACTGTACCCGGCCTAATTTTCCATTCTTGAAGGCAGATGTTCCTATAATTTCACCTGTTACCTACGTCCTTTTGATTCTAGCTCACCTGAAGGTCTTCCACAGATCTTTTTTTTTTTTTCTCTTATTTTACACTCAGGATCTAAGATCTTCTATTTGAGTGTTTGCCAGGGCTGCAACACCTTAGCACATAAATCAGTATCCAGCTTCTTTGTGACTGTTAGTTTTGTTCTTGCCCTTCTTATTTCTGAGCTCCTTGTAGATACGACTTTGATTCTACATTTGATACTGCTTTGATAACTTTGTTTGGAATAGGTGCTAATTAGGTTGCCCCCCCACCCACCCTTTTTGATATAGAGTCTTGCTTTGTTGCTCAGGCTGGAGCACAGTGGCATGATCACAGATCACTGTAGCCTCGACCTCCTGAGCTCAAGCAATCCTCCCACCTCAGCCTCCCAAGTAGCTGGGACTACAGGTGTGTGCCACCACACCCAACTAATTTTTTCGGTTTTTTTATGAAAAAAACAAAAAATTGCTGTGTTGCCCAGGCTGGTCTCAGACTCCTGGGCTTTAGAGATCCTCCTGCCTGGCCCCTCAAAGTGCTAGGATTACAGGTGTGAGCCACGACACCCAGCCTAGATTGCCCTTTTAACTCTTAAAAGAGGCAGCTCCTAATCTGCCAGAATGCTTAGTGCATAAATATATGCAGATTGACAGTTTAAGTGAAATGGAAATTCCCCAGCCAGCTATAGTCATGCTGGGTTGGAGTTGTTGAGGAGGAAAAGATGTAGGTTGGGTAGAATATGGTGTGATTAAAACCACAGTTAGAGGGTTCAGGTTGCTTATGGAAGAAAAGGTTACCACAGCGGAAACTTGGAGGCTGTCTCTTGGCAAGTGGGATATAATTTTGCAGCCACCAGGTTGAACTAGCGAGATGTGGTGTATACTATAGCCATCCTTTTCAGTTAACTTGCATAGAAGCTGGTGAGTGGCTGACATTTTTGTCAGTGAACTCTTGGAGGAGAGGGCGAGGCTTGGGCTCATAATTATTTGTATTTCTTACAGAGAAATGTACAGTGTTTATGTACTTTGTCTGTTTGACAAATCTGTTGACTGATACAAGCTTAAAAGGATAATCTGACCAAGAGAATAAAAGATTGGAACCTTTTCTTGCATTTCCTGGGTCCAGTATGCTACAAACAATTACAGGCTTTATTTACATCTTTTGAAGTAAGATACTGCTTTTCTGGAACATTTTCTTTACGCTGGCTTAAACCAGGAGGTCTCCCACCACACTCCATTTGTATCCCCTATCAGAGTGCTCAGGGTTTACTGCATTGGCTTAATTGCCTGTCTTCTCTATTACTCATAACTTTTTTCTTTGTTTGGTTGTTTTGTTTGTTTATTTTTTGAGATGGAGTGTCCTGTCGACCAGGCTGGAGTGCAGTGGCACGATCTTGGCTCACTGCAACCTTCGCCTCCCAGGTTCAAGCAATTCTTCTGCCTCAGCCTCCCGAGTGGTTGGGACTACAGTTGCGTGCCACCACGCCCAGATAATTTTCATATTTTTAGTAGAGATTGGGTTTCACCATATTGGCCAGGCTGATCTTGAACTCCTGACCTTGTGATCTGCCCGCCTCAGGCTCCCAAAGTGCTAGGATTTTTTTTTTTTTTTTTTTTTTTTTTTTTTTTTTTTGAGACGGAGTCTTGCTCTGTCGCCCAGGCTGGAGTGCAGTGGCCAGATCTCAGCTCACTGCAAGCTCCGCCTCCCGGGTTCACGCCATTCTCCTGCCTCAGCCTCCCGAGTAGCTGGGACTACAGGCGCCCGCCAGGTCGCCCGGCTAGTTTTTTGTATTTTTAGTAGAGACGGGGTTTCACCATGTTAGCCAGGATGGTCTCGATCTCCTGACCTCATGATCCGCCCGTCTCGGCCTCCCAAAGTGCTGGGATTACAGGGTTGAGCCACCGCGCCCGGCCCCAAAGTGCTAGGATTACAGGCATAAGCCACTGGACCCGGCTGGTTGGTTTTTTTTTGAGACAGGGTCTTGCTCTGTTGCCAGGCTGGAGTACAGTAGCACACTCTCGGCTCTTTGCAGCCTGAACCTCCTAAGCTCAACGAAATCCTCCTGCCTCAGCCTCCTAAGTATGGACAACTCTGCTCCTAGCTACTCTAGAGGCAGAGGCAGGTGGGTCGCTTGAGCCTGGGAGTGCAAGGCAACATAGCCCTGGCAACATAGCAAGGCCCATCTGTACAAAAAATTTAAAAATTGATAGCCAGGTGTGACGGCACACACTTGTGGTCCCAGGTACTAGGGAGGCTGAGTCAGGAGGAGCACTTGAGCCCAGGAGTTTGAGACCAGGCCTGGCAGCATAGTGATACCCCATCTCTACAAAAAATTGAAAATTTAGCCAGGCCTGGTGGCAAGCACCTGTAGTCCTAGCTACTCTGGAGGCTGAGGTGGGAAGATCACTTGAGTTCAGGAGTTTGAGGAGTTTGAGGCTGTGATGAGCTGGGATTGTGGCACTGTGCTCCAGGCTGAGTGACAGAGACCCGATTTCTTTAAAAAAAAAAAAAAAAAGAAAAGAAAAAGAAAAAGGAAAGGTTGGGAAAGGATGCAGGGAAGCATGTGAAAGAGACAGAGAACCAGAATCAGAGGGTGGTGTTGTGGTTGCTGTGGTTGCTAAAATAAGAGAAGGGATGGACAACAATGTGATGTGGTGTCATAGGTCTAGGAGGAGAACCACTGGCAGGAGTCCATTGGACTTGGCAATTAGAAGTTCATGGGTGAAAGGAGTTTCAAGGGGATGGTGGGGACAGAAGAGGGAATGGCAGGTGAGACAATGGTGTATGGTAGCTAGAGATGGCGGGGCTGAGGGTTTCAGATGTGATGTGGAAGTGGGGTGCTTTAATAGATAAGAGACTTAAACTGGCTTATATGTTGACTAGAACCACCCAGTTGAAAGAGAGACTGGAGTTCGGAGATGGGGTGGTTGATGATAAAGCAAAGGTCCTGAGGAGTGAGGAGAGTGATGAGATTTAGGGAGCACACAGTGGGATTAAACTTGGGTAGGAAGGATATACCCTGTCTTAGGAAGCAAAGGGGAGATGGGAATCATTGCTGGGACGGTGGGAGTTATTGTCAGTAGCTCAGTTTTCTCAGGGTATTGGCATGGAATGAGGCAGGTTGGATGGGAGATGGGCCTCAGGGCAGTGTCAAGATTTGGAATGTCTGTGGTGTGGAAGAGGGAGGGGTGAAGGGGCCAGGGCCCAGAGGATGATTGTAGCAGCACTGTGGAGCCACAGAGACCTTGACTGATAAAGCTGCCAATTTGCATGGTTGCATAAATCCCATCTCATCCGTTCTTAAGACTCCAGAGCTCAGGCAAAGGAGAAGTTTCATGGCTGCTTCCTCAGGGAAGCATTTCCCGGCCTCTTCAGTTAACTTGCTGCATAGGCGTTCATAGCTGTTTTCACCTTCTCGCTCTCAATGTCGAGCTGTAGTTTTGCATTTGACTGTTACAATTATTTTAATTATGAATTATAACTAAAGTTTTTTGACTTATGACTGAGCATGGTAGCTCATGCCTATAATGCCAGCACTTTGGGAGGCTAAGGTGGGTGGATCACTTGAGGCCAGGAGTCTGAAACCAGCCTGGCCAACATGGCAAAACCCTGTCTCTACTAAAAATACAAAAATTAGCCAGGCTTGGTGGTGCCCACCTGTCATCCCAGCTGCTTGGGAGGTTGAAGCAGAAGAATCCCTGGAACCCAGGAGATAGAGGTTGCAGTGAGCCAAGATTGCACCACTGCACTCTAGCCCAGATGACAGAGTGAGACTCTGTCTCAAAAAAAAGAAGAAAAAATTGTTTATCTTTGTTTTTATCAGTAACTCAGGGCTCCGAGGACAGGTATGTCAGAGTGCGCTTACCATCGTGCAGTGTCCAGCACCTAGTGGACACTTGATAAATGCTTGTTGAATTTAATCAATCAAATACAGTGGTTCTCAACCTTTGAACCTGCCCCAGCGCGCCTGTGGAAGATGACATGCCTCCATCTGAACCGTTATTAACTGCCCTGCTCCTCACCTGAAGGGGGACAGGTGCCAGGGTTGGGGAGTGTGATTAATATGATCACAGGCCCTGGAATAAGAATGTTGGGCTCAGATCCCAGCCCGTCCTCTCACCAGCCTTGCAACCCAGGGGAAATCTGTAACCTCTCTGTGCCCCAGTGTCCTCCTCCTCTATAAAATGGGGCTGGTATATAGCAGTACTTACCTCATAGGCTTGTCCTGAAGATGATATGAAGCTGGGCACAGTGGGATGTGCCTGTGGTCCCAGCTGTGGGAGGCTGAGGCAGGGGGAACAGTGGAGTCCAGGAGTTTGAGTCTAGCCTGGGCAACATAGTGAGACCCTCATGTCTTTAAAAAAAAAAAAAAAAAAGGCCAGGTGTGGTGGCTCACGCCTGTAATCCCAGCGCTTTGGGAGGCCGAGGCGGGTGGATCACAAGGTCTGGAGTTTGAGACTATCCTGGCTAACATGGTGAAACCCTGTCTTTACTGAAAATACAAAAAATGAGCCAGGCGTGGTGGCACGTGCCTGTAGTCCCAGGGAGGCCGAGGCAGGAGAATTGCTTGAACCCAGGAGGCGGAGGTTGCAGTGGGCAGAGGTTGCAGTGAGCCTAGATCGTGCCACTGCACTCCAGCCTGGTGACAGAGCGAGACTCCGTCTCAAAAAAAAAAAAAAAAAAAAGGGAGATTAAATGAGGTAATTTATGTAAAGCTTTTAGAAGAACATGTCAAAATTAGGAAATTGTTATTACTGTTAGTGGTTTCAAAAAATCTAGGTGATTTTGGTAGCCTTTTCTCCTGGAGACTCCTGGCTTTATGGTAAAGGATTTGCAGGGCAGGTGCCCGTCAGCATCTTTATGTACATCTCTTCATTGTCATATACTGTATAATACTGAGCTGCTGAGAGGAGAAATCCCTGTAACCATGATGGTCTCCTTGCTTCAATGACCAGCACCCTGAAACAAAGCCATTCTTTGTTATTTTTATTTTTATTTTTATTTTTTATTTTTAATGAATATTTTAAAAAGTAGAGACAGTATGTTGTCCAGGCTGGTCTCACACTCCTGGGCTCAAGTGATTCCCCCTGCTTGGGACTCCCAGAGTTTTGGGATTACAGGTGTGAGCCACCGTACCCAGCCATCAAAGCCATTCTTGATCCTGTGGGACTATCACTGAGAAATAGTAGAACTGTCAGGTGGCCGGTCACTTGGGGAGCGTTCCCATCGGTGGGATGAGGGACTAACGAATGCGCCTGCTTTACACTGGCCACGGTAAACCTGGTTCTTTCTTTTCCCTGCAGAGGAGGTGGCCAAGCTGGAGAAGCACTTGATGCTTCTACGACAAGAGTATGTCAAGCTGCAGAAGAAACTGGCAGAGACAGAGAAACGCTGCACTCTCCTGGCTGCGCAGGCAAACAAGGAAAGCAGCAGTGAGTCCTTCATCAGCCGCCTGCTGGCGATCGTGGCAGACCTCTACGAGCAGGAGCAGTACAGGTGAGCGGGGCTCCTGGACACCGAAGGCCTTTGGCTTTATTCCTGGGCCACACTACAACTTTTCTCATTCACTTTCTTCCGGAATTTATTTCTCTCCATTGAGGATATTAGCACATCTTTATTCCCTAGAACAGAAGCTCCTTGAGGCAAGATTTTTATTTTTTTATTTTATGTTATTGTTTTTACGACGAAGTCTCGCTCTGTTGCCCAGGCTGGAGTGCTGTGGCGAGATTTCGGCTCACTGTAGCCTCTGCTTCCCGGGTTCAAGCAATTCTCCTGCCTCAGCCTCCTGAGTAGCTGGTACTACAGACGCACACACCACTGCGCCCGGCTAATTTTTTGTATTTTTAGTAGAGACGGGGTTTCAACATGTTGGCCAGGCTGGTCTTGATCTCCTGAGGTACGTCTGCCTCGGCCTCCTAGAGTGCTGGGATTACAGGTGTGAGCCACCATGCCCGGCCTGAGGCAAGATTTTTATCTCTTGTTTAAGGCTTATCTTCAGCATAGTGTAGGAGTCATGGTGACAGCATTGCTAATTAAGCAGGAATTGGCGGACATGTCTAGGAATTCAGAGGGCAAACGTCCGTTTCTCTTGAGATGGTCAAAGCAAAACAGTCTTGGAACTAGTTGGAGGGTGCGTCACGATGGTTGAGGTTGAACTCTGGAGCCATACAGTTTCTGTTAGAAGCTTGGGGCTGGGTGCGGTGGCTCAGGCCTGTAATCCCAGCACTTTGGGAGGCCAAGGCGGGCAGATTACCTGAGGTCAGGAGTTTGAGACCAGCCTGGCTAACATGATGAAACCCTGTTTCTACTAAAAATACAAAAAATTAGCCGGTCCTGGTGGCGGATGCCTGTCATCCCAGCTACTCGGGAGGCTGAGGCAGGAGGATCGCTTGAACCGGAGAGGCGGAGGTTGCAGTGAGCTGAGATTGTGCCATTGCACCCCAGCCTGGGCAACAGAGTGAAACTCTGTCTCAAAAAAAAAAAAAAAAAGGCATGCTAATGTTATGTGGGTGAAATTATAAAGAGAAAAGAGCAGGGTGAGCACCTGTGATGTTGCGTATAGTCCAGAACAGCAATGATGAAAGACTGAATTGGGATGCTGGATCTGGCAAAGAAACACAGATGTGAATAGACATAAGAAGGAAGGACTTGAGCCGCTAGGGAGATAGAAGCTCAGTCTACATAAGACTTAGTAAATTTTCAAATAAATTACGACATTTTAAATAGATCGCTCACACCCGTTATCCCAGCACTTTGGGAGGCCGAAGCAGGTGGATCACCTGAGGTCAGGAGTTTGAGTCCAGACTGACCAACATGACAAAACCCCATCTCTACTAAAAATAAAAAAATTAGCCACATATGGTGGCACACACCTCTAGTCCCAGCTACCTAGGAGGCTGAGGCAGAAGAATTGCTTGAGCCTGGGAGGTGGAGGTTGCAGTGAGCCGAGATTGTGCTACTGCAACTCCAGCCTGGGTGATCGAGTAAGACTGTCTTAAAAAAAAAAAAAATCAAAATTTAGAGGATGCAAATAACAATACAATAACTCAGGATTCAAAATTACTGTTATCTGAGACCTTTCTAAATGAAAGAATAATCTATTACAGAAAAAGGGAAGCATATATTCTGAGTAAAGGATAGTTCTATAAATTCAATAGATACAGCTTCTTGTAAAACATAATCCATTGTCTTATTTTTCCTCTTCTTCCATGAACAAGTGAAAACTTTGTTTATTACTGGCCCGGGGAAGCCTGATGTTTTCCTGTTACAGACATACCTCTCCTACTCTTTGAGGCTCTTTCCCATTAGAACTCCCATCGTTTAGTTTTTCAATTGCTTATCAGTTGATTAGTAATTTTATTTCACATTCATTGTGTTGAAGTCCTCGGAGACAATGGGAATGAGACTGGGCAGTTTTCTTCCTGTCACTTTTTAGCTAGTTATGGTATGATCTTATGACTCCAACAAGTCTCCCTTCAGCTTCTGAAACGTGCCCTAGGCCAGGTGTGGTGGCTCACGCCTGTAATCCCAGCACTTTGGGAGGCTGAGGCAGGTGGATCGCTTGAGGCCATGAGTTCGAGACCAGCCTGGCCAAATGGTGAAACCCTGTCTCTACTATAATTACAAAAATTAGCTGGGCTTAGTGGCATGTGCCTGTAATCTCAGCTACTCAGGAGGCTGAGGCAGGAGACTTGCTTGAATCCGGGAGGTGGAGGTTGCAGTGAGCTGAGATCACGCCACTGCACTCCAGCCTGGAGGATGGAGTGAGATCCTGTCTTTTTAAAAAATAGAAAAAAAAGGCTGGGTGCGGTGGCTCACACCTGTAATCCCAGCACTTTGGGAGGCTGAGGTGGGCGGATCATGAGGTCAGGAGTTCGAGAACAGTTTGACCAACATGGTGAAACCCTGTCTCTACTAAAAATACAAAAATTTAGCAGAGCGTGGTGGCACTCGCCTGTAATCCCAGCTACTCAGGAGGCCGAGGCAGGAGAGTCGCTTGAACCTAGGAGGCGGAGGTTGCAGCAGTAAGCCAAGATCACGCCACTGTGCTCCAGCCTGGGCAACAGAGTGAGACTCCATCTCGCAAAAAAAGAGCCTGCCCTTTATCTAAAGAAGACTGAAACTCTATGTTATCTACAATTGAATATCAGATAGGGAACGGAGTCTTCCTAGGGGACTAAGCTGTCGAGATGTGGTAACTGAAATTGAGAAATCAATTTTTTTTTTTTTTTTTTTTGAGACGGAGTCTCACTCTGTCGCCCAGGCTGGAGTGCAGTGGCCGGATCTCAGCTCACTGCAAGCTCCGCCTCCCGGGTTCACGCCATTCTCCTGCCTCAGCCTCCCGAGCAGCTGGGACTACAGGCGCCCACCACCACGCCCGGCTAGTTTTTTGTATTTTTTTAGTAGAGATGGGGTTTCACAGTGTTAGCCAGGATGGTCTCGATCTCCTGACCTTGTGATCCGCCCGTCTCGGCCTCCCAAAGTGCTGGGATTACAGGCTTGAGCCACCGCGCCCGGCTGAGAAATCAATTTCTAAAGCAGACATCTTTTACCAACGTAGGGGAAAAAATACCTTTATCCCATAACATGCATTTTGCTGAAAAATTTAAATAGTATTTTTATGTGCATCTTAGTAGCTGGAATGACTGATGAATAGGTTTTAAAATTTTTTAAGTTGAGAAATGTGGAAGAAACCGGTAGCCTTTCTTTTCTTTCTTTCTTTTTTTTTTTTTTTTTAGTAAGAGACAGAGTCTCACTATGTTGCCCAGGCTGGTCTCAAACTCCTAGCTGTGGCCTCCCAAAGTGCTGGGATTACAGGTGTGTGCCACTGTGCCTGGCCTACATTTCAAGTTCAGGAGAACAGTTTTGTCCCATAAGGTAGTTAAAAACGATGGCTATATGTAGTTACTTACTGTACTCATTCTTTTACCAAACAAACCTATAGTTTTTCCTATTCAAGTGTTTGAGAAACTAGCAAGAAACTGTTCATCTCCTCTCCAGTTACAACATTCTGGTTTCCATGTTTTAAAAGGAAATACTCTTTAATTGAGTGGAATCAAGTTTTTTAAAAAAATTACTGGGTCCTTAATTGTTTCAACATAGAATCTTCATGGACTGGACTTGTCTGATTTTCCGGTTTTCATTTGTGTTTTAAAAAATTATTATTAGAAATTATTGATGAGGCCGGACGCGGTGGCTCAAGCCTATAATCCCAGCACTTTGGGAGGCTGAGACGGGCGGATCATGAGGTCAGGAGATCGAGACCATCCTGGCTAACACGGTGAAACCCCGTCTCTACTAAAAAATACAAAAAAACTAGCCGGGCGTGGTGGCGGACGCCTGTAGTCCCAGCTACTCGGGAGACTGAGGCAGGAGAATGGCTTGTAAACCTGGGAGGCGGAGCTTGCAGTGAGCTGAGATCCGGCCACTACACTCCAGCCTGGGTGACAGAGCGAGACTCTGTCTCAAAAAAAAAAAAAAAAATTATTGATGAAATCCTTATCTTTATTTCCCTTTGGTATGTCAGATTATAAAAGAGAGAATTTTGACCTGACACTCATGAATGGGGTAGAAATTTTCTAGAAACATTCATTCTTATAATTTTGTGGCTACAAGTTATACTCGTGGTTGAAATAGTACAGACTGAAAATCTATTTAAGTTATTAGGATGTAATACTTTATAAATATATTCAGATTTTAAAAATTATTTGTGCTTTGTAGGTAGCTTCTTGTTTTCATTAAATTTTTTACACTTTGTCACAGGATATGCTGATACAGTTTTATGTTTTGTTTTACATAGAGTATCCTATTTCTTCTTTGACCATGAATAATGTTCTACTGTGTTAACAGCAGTTTGTAATAATTTGAAATAATAAATACTCTCTTAATCTTGTGATCTAATATCATTAGTTACCGCTTGGTCTTCGATAGAACCGGAATTGTTGATACTTTCAAATGATGATTAAGTGTGTTGTAGACAATACTCTTGTAGGGTAGAATGTGTCTCTGTCAAGCATTATATACAAACAATATTCTGTTGGGGTTTCCTCCTTTTTTTTTTTTGAGACAGAGTCTTGCTCTGTCGCTCAGGCTGGAGTACAGTGGCGTGATCTCAGCTCACTGCAACCTCTGCCTCCTGGGTTCAAGCGATTCTCCTGCCTCAGCCTCCTGACCAGCTGGGATTACAGGCACCTGCCACCATGCCTGGCTAAGTTTTGTATTTTTAGTAGAAATGGGGTTTCACCATGTTAGCCAGGATGGTCTTGATCTCCTAACCTCGTGATCTGCCCACCTCGGCCTCCCAAAGTGCTGAGGTTTCAGGCGTGAGCCCCCACGCCTGGCCTGGGTTTCCTTTTAGTGGATGGGTTAATTCATGTAATGGTATTTTTCTTTTTCTTTTTGTCCATATAGTGGTTTTTGTGTAGTTAGTTTCCGAAGACTTTCTAACCTAGTGAATACCTTTAAAGTTGAATAGGAACATAAAACATATGACTACCAGCAGGATGATGACAGTGACTTTGGATTCCTGCCAGGATAGCCATACGGCATGTACTCGTGGCAGCCCAGTGGGTCATCTTGACTTTTTTGTTCACTGCCCAGATGCTCTCCTCCGGTAGCATTTGACATTTCGGAGTTACACATAAATATCTATTCAGGAAGATCGTTTCATATAATGGCATGTCATAATTATGGAAACAAGTTTTGAAAAGAAAGCTTTTTCCTCAGCCCATTTTTTTATAAGTAGTTGAGTCAAATTGGTCAATATTAGGGTCTGAATGTTTCTGGTGAGAACAGGAGTCCCGATGCTGGGTGCCGTGTTCATGGCTGCTCGTCAGTTTGTTCACCCTTTTTCTGTTTAACCTTGCTTAAGCATTACTGTGGGGCATAGCAGCGGTGTAGTCTCAGAGCCGTCATCACCAGCTTTAACCTTTCTGTCTTTCTCCCCCTGATGGTTTAGCTTGTTTTAGTCTATATAAAATATCTTTACTTTTTATGTGAATATTAATCCTCCTCCTTAACTTGTAGGTTCACCACTGTAAGAATCCCATTAGAAGATGTATTTGAAAGCCGAGCATGCCATGTGAATTAAAGCCAGAATTTACAAATAGAAAACATTTCTAGCAACGTATTATAAAGATGGCCCATCAGAATTCAGTGCCAGCATACAGAAACAATGTTTTGCTGTAATTTTTCCTTTTGCAGAAGTATGTTGGTCAATACTCCTGTGTTTATCAGCTATGAATCTTAGCTTTACCTAGGTATAATGACATTTTTCTAATATATGTGGATCTTTTTCTTCATCAGCGATCTGAAGATAAAGGTTGGGGACAGGCACATCAGTGCTCACAAGTTTGTCCTGGCAGCCCGCAGTGACAGCTGGAGTCTGGCTAACTTGTCTTCCACTAAAGAGTTGGACCTGTCAGGTGAGCCTTTGAGTGATCAGGGACACAAACCTGCTAGTGGAAGGGCTCTTGGCAGAAGGTTATGGTGTCTCATTTTGAAATATTTGTGATTCAATGAAAGTAAATAATTTTCTTAGCAATTGATGGTGACCACAAACTAGTTAAATAATTAATGAATCAGTAGGTTGTACTTTTAGGTACTTTGTGTATCTACCTATTTAGGAGGTAATACCTGGCTAACAAATCATAAATATTTGAGTATCTGCAATGTCCTTATGATTTATAAAATGTAAATATTTTTCTGTACACTCATTTCATGAAAAAGTATGCTGTAAATAAGGATTCATGTCCAGAAAATATTTTTCCCTCAAGTCTAATAAAAAGTCCTGCTGTCAAATTGCTTAAAACTTCATAGTAGATGCCAAAGGACTTTTTTTTTTTTTTTTCTAAGACAGAGTCTCACACTCTGTCACCCTGGCTGGAGTGCGATGGCAATCTCAGCTCACCGCAATCTCCCGCCTCCCAGGTTCAAGCGATTCTCCTGCCTCAGCCTCCCGAGTAGCTGGGATTACAGGCACCCGCCACCACACCCAGCTAATTTTTGTATTTTTGGTAGAGACAGGGTTTCACCATGTTGACCAGGCTGGTCTTGAACTTCTGACCTCATGTGATCCACATG
This sequence comes from Rhinopithecus roxellana, assembly GCF_007565055.1. Classification (NCBI taxonomy): domain Eukaryota; kingdom Metazoa; phylum Chordata; class Mammalia; order Primates; family Cercopithecidae; genus Rhinopithecus; species Rhinopithecus roxellana. The sequence goes on from NC_044567.1 coordinate 53,129,696, forward strand.
CTTCAGCCTCCCAAAGTGCTGGGATTACAGGTGTGAGCCACTGTGCCTGGCCAAAGTACTTTTTCTAGCCTATCAGAACTGAACTCAGAACAGTTACTCGGAAGAATAACAATATTCTTTCTTTAACATCAAAGGATGACCATTAGCCTTCAGAATTTTAATAAGTATGGGTTACTACATGAGATGGTGGATATGTTAATTTGCTTCACCACAGTGCCCATTTTACTCTTTATGTATCCCACAGCATTGTGTCGCATAGCTTAAATATATGCAGTACAACTGATGTTTTAAAAAAAATTTTAAGGCCGGGTGTGGTGGCTCACGCCAGTAATCCTGGCACTTTGAGAGGCCAAGGTGGGAGGATCACTTGAGCCTAGGAATTCAAGGCTAGTCTGGGCAATATAGCAAGACCCTGTCTCTACAGCAAATTAAAAAAAAAACAGCTAGACATGATGGCATGTGCTTGTAGTCCCAGCTTCTTGGGAATCTGAGGGGGATGGATTTCTTGAACCAAGAGTTTGAGGCCACAGTGAGCTATGATGTCACCACTGCATTCCAGCCTGGGCAACAGAACAAGACCCTGTCTCAAAAAAAAGAAAAAGAAAAAGTTAATAGCTGCCTTGGCCTATTTACTGTTACTTGTTTTATATCACATTTTGTGTGTGTGTGTGTGTGTAGGATTGAAGCAAATAGGTGGCAAGTGGACTTTAAAACAGTCGTTTTCAAAAGTCGACCTGAAGGTTGCATTGTCATTTAGTACTTGCCTGACTGCTATTGGCCAAAAAGGGACAAAGAGCAAAATTTTAATTTACTTCTACTATTAATATTCGTGAGAATTATATGGTGAGGAGAATGACAGGGATGTGTTCTGAGAATGTGTCATTACGTGGTTTTGTTGTGGGAACATCATAGAGTATATTGACACAAATCTACATGGGCTGCAACCCTGTACAGCATGTTACTGTGTGGAATGCCATAGGCAGCAGTAACACAATGGTAAGTATTCGTATATCTAAACATAGAAAAGGTCAGTAAAAATAGAATATTATAATTTTATGGGACCACCATTGTATCTGCAGTCTGTTGTTGACAAAACATAGTTATGCTGCTTATGACTACTTGCCGAAGTGATTGTCTGTGTGAATTATATCTTTGTTCAGAAGGTTTGTCAGTGGAGAAGGTACTATTTTCCATGTGCAGTGCCAGGAACACTGAGATGATTATAACACAGTCCCTGCCATACGGAGCCATTATTCTGCTGGAGGAAACGGGCCATTCACAAATCATTTCAGACCAGGGCTATAAATACAGAAATGTAGTTAGCTTTGATGTAAGGTTGAGGAGAGACTGAGTTGGGGTGATAAAGGAAGGTTTCAGAGGTGGCTAATACCTGAGTTGTGTTGTAAAGGCTAAGTAGGTGTTTATCTCATGGATTAAGGGGAACGTATGTCAGTGTTTCCCAGCTGTGAGCCAACTCTCTCTTTATGATAATTTTGAGGATTTAACTTGAGGTCCATAACTAAAAGTTGTAGATACAAATGCACATACACACCTACACATGTGCAGATGCCTGCATGCCAGTAACTAAAAACATCTGCTTGGGAAATAGTTTTTTACTGGGAGGGCACCAGTCCACGTGATCGAAATCTCAAGGCATAACTTTTTTTTTTTTTTTAAGTATAGTGTTTTGAAGCCATGTATCTTTGACCTCATATGTAACAGAATTATGAAGACCTTACAAGGTCATGTAGCATTCTTCACAAAATGTATGATAGGATCTTCATTATATGAACAGAATGTCTATGAAGACTAGAAGATAATAAATACATGGAAAATATTCGACTTTGCTAGAACAAAGTTAAGAATAAGCTACTATGTTTTGATATCTGTATAATCAGAAACGGATGATCCCAGTAGTTGTGAGTGAGGCTCATGAAATTGGTATTCTTGTACATTGCCAGTGACATTATAAATAGGTATGACCGTTTTAGAAAGCAGTTAGGCAGCCGAGCTGTGAAATATTCCTACTTTTTTTTTTCTTCATTATCTGACTTCTGGGATACTGTCCTAGGTAAGGTAACTCAGACAGTGCTCATGTTCCTCAGTTTTACTTTAATTGTGACATAGTGACTGCAACCAAAATGAATGAGAGGGAAAATAAAACATCACTGCTCTCTGAAACAAAATTACCCAACACAGAAAATTCCATTAAGGCAAAAAAAGCCAATGTCAACGTTGAATTAAAAAATTTGTTTTACACTGAACTTTTTTAGTACATCCAGACTTGTAGAGCTCTCATTCAGTGCTGTCTGGCCACAAGATCTCATCACTATGAGTCAGGAAGTTTTATCGAGTTTAGGGAAATAGAATATTAATATCTTTAATTGTCTCTAGACTCTCCTCCAGTTGTAAATAATAAGTGTGTTTTGATTCTACCATAAGATTTGCTTTCAGGAGTGATCCACTTCAAAGCAAAAGGTTTTTGTGGCTTTCATAGATCAGGCACCTGTGAAGATAGCAGATAGGAGAACATGTGGCATTTTTACTTTTTATGACATTTTAATGAAATGTATCTTTGAAATGTGTTATGGGGGAGAGGTCCAAGGTGGTAGTGGCATGTGTGGACCTGTTCCTGTTGAATTGTGTGCTTTGTCCAGCCGTGCTGCTCATTGCGTCAACCTGGGGGTGCAGTTTCTGAGACTGCCTGGGAAGCCTGTGTGTTATGTGATACTTGGAAGCACTAACACTTCATGGCTGGCCAGCAGTTTGAGGAAGATTGGAAATAGGTTCTTGTAAACAGGTGTATAAATAGCATAAAAGCTATATTTTAAAGGCTCAAATGTTTTCCACACCAACAGGCTTGATAAAATCATTTAATGAATTTATCGGTGTTTTGTTTTTTCAACATTAATCCATTCATATCAAAAATATTGAGTGGTAAGCACTTTTCTTTCTTTCTTTTTTTTTTTTTTTTGAGACGGAGTCTTGCTCTGTCGCCCGGGCTGGAGTGCAGTGCAGTGGCCGGATCTCAGCTCACTGCAAGCTCCGCCTCCCGGGTTCATGCCATTCTCCCACCTCAGCCTCCCGAGCAGCTGGGACTACAGGCGCCTGCCACCTCGCCTGGCTATTTTTTTGTATTTTCAGTAGAGACGGGGTTTCACTGTGTTAGCCAGGATGGTCTCGATCTCCTGACCTCGTGATCCGCCCGTCTCGGCCTCCCAAAGTGCTGGGATTACAGGCTTGAGCCACTGCGCCGGGCCAGTAAGCACTTTTAAAGGTGTTAGGGATACAAAGTGTACAAAATTAAATTCTTGCTTGCATGAAACTTACATCTTAGAATGTAAGAAAAACTCCACATTTTTCTTTTGAAGTTCTTGTCTAATTGATATTTATTTCCTTCCTTCCTTCCTTCCTTCCTTCCTTCCTTCCTTCCTTCCTTCCTTCCTTCCGTCCTTCCGTCCTTCCGTCCTTCCTTCCTTCCGTCCTTCCTTCCTTCCTATTTTTTTTGACAGAGTCTCGCTCTGTCGCCCGGGCTGGAGTGCAGTGGCTGGTTCTCAGCTCACTGCAAGCTCCGCCTCCCGGGTTTATGCCATTCTCCTGCCTCAGCCTCCGAGTAGCTGGGACTACAGGCGCCCGCCACCTCGCCCGGCTAGTTTTTTGTATTTTTTAGTAGAGACGGGGTTTCACCAGTGTTAGCCAGGATGGTCTCGATCTCCTGACCTCGTGATCCGCCCGTCTCGGCCTCCCAAAGTGCTGGGATTACAGGCTTGAGCCACCGCGCCCGGCCTCTTTCTTTCTTTTTAAGACAGGATTTCACTCTGTCACCCAGGCTAGAGTGCCATGGTGCAATCATAGTTCACTGCAGCCTTGACCTCCTGGCCTCAAGCGATCCTCCCACCTCAGCCTCCCGAGTATCTGGGACCACAGGTGTGTGCTGCCATACCTGGCTCATTTTTTGTAGACATGGGATTTTGCCGTGTTGCCCAGGCTGGTCTTGAACTCCTGGACTCAAGGAATCCTCCTGCCTTGGTCTCCCCAAGGCCTGTTGGGATTACAGGCGTGAGCCACTGCACACAGCCTTAATTACGAGAATTTTAGCATATGTTGATGAAATACAACAGGCATTATATACACTTTAAAGGTATTTGGATATATGAATCAAACCTTGTTCAAAAAAGTGAAATGTTTGTACCTGATGTGGTCCACTGGTGAAGGCACAGTCCCTGCTGTAGGGATGCAGTGAGGCATAGTCCCTGCTGTAGGATTCTTTTCTGTTTTTGAGATGGGGTCTCTGTCACCCAGGCTGGAACGCAGTGACGCTATCATGGCTCACTGCAGCCTCGAACTCCTGGGCTCAAGAGATCCTCCCACCTCAGCCTCTCAAGTAGCTGGGAGTACAGGTGTGCGCCACCATCCCTGGCTAGTTGTTCAATAGAGATGGGCTCTTGCTATGTTGCCAAGGCTGGTCTCAAACTCCTGGGCTCAAACGATCCTCCCGCCTGCCTCAGCTACCCAAAGTGCTGGAATTTCAGGCCTGAGCCACTCTGCCTGGCTCTTCTATAGGATTTTTGCCATTAATGGATAACCTCAATCTAATCATGAGAAAACATCAGACCCAAATTGAGGGACATTTCTCAAAATAATCAGCCAGAGTGTTTCTCAAACATGTCAAGGTTATGAAAAACAAGAGTGATTTAGGAAGTATTACAGCTTGGGTGAGAAAGACACTGAATGCAGTGTAGAATCCTCAGTTGGATTCTGGCCACAGAAAGGGTATTACTGGTACAATTGGCAAAATGGGGCCTATAATTAGTGAATGGCATTGGTATTGTATGTATTACCTAGTTACCTAGTTTTGATCGTTGTACCAGGGTTATATAAGCTGTGTTAATAATAGGGGAAGATGAGTAAAGGGCATAGGGGATGCTCTGCAGCTTTTCTCGAAGTATGAAAGTATCTGAAAATGTAAACAAAGTAGAAATTAGTTTTTTTATTATTAAGATATCTTTAAATATATGAAGTGATAGATGTTAATTAGCTTATAACCATTTCATAATGTATACGTATATCAAAACATGTCATACATTAACTCTATATAATTTTGTCTGTTATACTCTAATAAAAAAGAATAAAAGATAAAAGTTTATAAAGATACTGATTGACCAAGTGGGAAGAGAAAGAATACGACTGTTAGCTCAACAAAGCATAACAAATCTGAGTCCACAAGGAAAGTATTACATTTACTTCTTGGTGAAGTAAAGCAGTTTGCTTCTAGCAAAATGATCTGTTTATGACCTCTCTGTAGCACTTTACCAATAGCAGCTGACACGATGAGAGGTTCCAGTGGATTGGAATGGCTGTTTGGAAGCTAGAGTTTGTTGCATGCTTTCTCAAGCAAAGGTCTTACAGTTCCTTGGCATAAGAACTCAGGGTATGAGTCATTCAGCTCTCCTGGAATGTGTCCTGGATAGTGTCAAGCCATTCCAAACAGCAGAAAGCATCCTCCTGTATTCCTTTTCCCTCTGGTTGGGAAAGCTATCCCCTGACGCACCACCTGGAAAGCTTGCACTCTGCAGTGGAAAGGGCATAGTTTCCCAAACCGTGTCCTCAGGGAGAGCTGTGTGATACTTAAATCTTTAGGAGAAGCACAGCAATATTCAACATCTGTTGGCTACTGTGTGAACTACTAGGTCAAGGCTGTTCAGTTTCAGTATTAAATCATAGTGTGTTCCTTCGATGACATCCATGGGAAGTTTAGAATATGCTCACAAAAAAGTAAAAAAGAATATGCTCACAAATTCTTTGCTGTTTCTCCCTTCAAAGGTGGATTCCAATTCTCCTCTTCAGTATAGGCTGATTCACCTCTAGTGAATGGAGTGTGGTAGAAGTGACAGCTGTCACTTGAGAGATGGCTTCATCAAAGGCATTGTGGCTTCCTCCTTGTTCTCTCTTTTGGATTGCTCACTTTGGGGGGACATTAGCGGCCATATCATGAGGATACTCAAACAGCCTTGTGGCCTCCTGCCAGCAGCTGAGTCCCATGCCCAAATATTCTCTTAGAGCTCAAAATAATCTATTTTATCTGTGGTTATATTCTTTACTTAATCCTGATACTGCTTTTGGTTTTTTCTCACCAATCTTTGGTTATGTTAAGTTTGTGTTTATGTTGGCTTATTGCAGATTTGGTATAGGTTCATTGTTCTTTTAATTTTTATTTATATTTAGTCAATTCAATAATTTCTTTTTATCTGTATTAAATCTTTCTTTGAAATTCCTTTGAATTATTTTTTCTTTTTGAGTTGAACTATCTTTTATCTCATTTTCTTTTCTTTTCTTTTTTTTTTTTTTTGAGACGTAGCCTCACTCTGTCGCCCAGGCTGGAGTGCAGTGGTGTGATCTTGGCTCACTGTAGCCTCCGCCTCCTGGGCTCAAGTGATTCTTCTGCTTCAGCCTCCTGAGTAGCTGGGATTACAGGCACGCGCCACCACCTCTGGCTAATTTTTGTATTTTTAGTAGAGGTGGGGTTTTGCCACGTTGGCCAGGCTGGTCTTCAACTCCTGACCTCAGGTGATCCGCCCACTTTGGCCTCCCAAAGTGCTGGGATCACAGATGTGAACCACCGTGCCTGGCTTCATTTTCTAATACGTTTAAGACTATGTCTTTTTTTTATAGTATGAATCTGGTTACCTCACAAATATTTTGGTAGGTAACAGTTTTCATTGTGATCAATTTCTAAATAGTCTATTGTAATAATGGCAAGTTTTTATATAGCAGTTACTATGTGGTGGTGGTGTTTTGAGTGCTTTATTACATACCAACTCCACACAGTTAGCAAGGATTGGAGCTGGGATTTGAACCCTAGGCAGTTTGGCTGCAGAATTCGTGCCATTAACCACAGTGCTGTGCTGCCTCTCAGTTTGGTTTCTTTTTCCTCCAAATTGAGGTGTAATGGAAGTACAGTAAACTCACATTAAAAGTAGCATTTTGGTAAGTTTTGACATATGAATACACCTGTGAAGCCATCACCACAATCAACATAAACATTTCCATCCTTGCGGGGTGTGGTGGCTCACGCCTGTAATCCCAGCACTTGGGGAGGCCGAATTGGGTGGATCACCTGAGGTCAGGAGTTCGAGGCCAGCCTGGCCAACATGGTGAAACCCCATCTCTAATAAAAATACAAAAAACGAGCTGGCCATGGTGGCACATGCCTGTAATCTCAGCTACTTGGGAGGCTGAGGCAGGAGATTGCTTGAACCTGGGAGGCAGAGGTTGCAGTGAGCCAAGATCACACCATTGCACTCCCATCTGGACGACAGAGCGAGACTCTGTCTCAAGTAAAAAAAAAAAAAACTAACAAAAAACATTTCCATCGTTACAGCTTTCCTCATGTCTCCTTGCAGTTCTTCCCTTTTGCCATCCACTTCTGCAGCTAAATGCTGATCTGCTTTCAGTCTTTATAGATTAGTTTGCAGTTTCTAGGCTTTTATAGAAATGGAATCATAGAGCTTAGAGTCCCTTTTGTCTGACTTCTTTCACTTCTTTTAGCGTATAGATTTTGAGATTCACCCCACACCTTAGTATGTTGCTTTGTGTTTTAATTATTCATTCTTTGTTATTGTTGAATAGTGTTCCATTGTATGAAAATACCGCACTTTTGTTTTTTTTCATTTACCTGTTGATGAACATTTGTGTTCTTTCTGGGTTTTATTAGAAAGAAAATTACCTGTGTTCAGCCAGGCACGGTGGCTCACTCCTGTAATCCCAGCATTTTGGGAGGCTGAGGCAGGCGGCTCACAAGGTCAGGAGATCGAGACCATCCTGGCTAACACGGTGAAACCCCGTCTCTACTAAAAAATACAAAAAATTAGCCGGGTGTGGTGGCGGGTGCCTGTAGTCCCAGCTACTTGGGAGGCTGAGGCAGGAGAATGGTGTGAACCGAGATCGCACCACCGCACTCCAGCCTGGGCGACAGAGTGAGACTCCATCTCAAAAAAAAAAAAAAAAAAAAAAAAGAAAGAAAAAATTACCTGTGTTCAGTTGTGTAAGGCCTTTCTGTAGACAGGTTTTTATATCTCTTGAGTAAATATCTAGGAGGGACTATTTAATGTTAAGAAACTACCAAACCATTTTCCACAATGGAGGTACCATTTGACATTCCCGTCAGCTGTGGACATGAGCGCTCCGAGTGCTTCACATCCTGACTAGTGCTTGATGTGGGCAGGTTGTTTTGGGTTTTGTTTACAATTTTAGCCATTCTAATGGATACAGAGTGCGTGGCGGTTTTATTTTGCATTCTCCTGATAACGAATAATGCTGAGCCTTGTTTGTGTGTTATTGACAATTTGTATATTTTCTTATACAGTATTCACGTCTTTGGCCTTTTCAAAATGTGGCATTGTATTGAGTTTTGAGTATTGAGTATTAACAAACAGTTCTGTATATAATTTAGATACAAGTCATTTGTCTGAAAGCAAGCATCCTTAACTTTGTTCTTGATCTCAGGGAGATATAATGAGATCTTCTATCATTTTGTATAGATTAGTTGTAGGTTTTTCTTGGATACGCTTTATCAATTTGAGTATTCCTGGTTTTCTAGATAAGTTACCTGAATTGGTTTTTGAGTTTTGCCACTTTCTTTGACATCTGTAGAAATGATTATATAATTTTTGATGAATTACAAATGTTAAACTAAGATTGCATTCCTGGGGTAAAGCCTATTTGGTCATTATTTATTACCCTTTTTTGTGTATGTTGTTGAATCCTATTTGCTAATAGTTTGTTTAAAAATTTGCAACAGTAATCATGAGGGATATTGGCATGTAATTTTTTTTTAATGTTTTTCAGATTTTACTATTAGGGTTATATAGGCCTTATATGATCCTTCATTGTCTGTTTTCTGAAAATGTTTTCTAAGATTGATGTTATTGTTTATTTCTTGACTATTTGATAGAATTCACCATTGAAGTAATCTAAGTCCAGAATTTGCTTTCTGGGAAGCTTTTTGAACACAATTTTTTAAATATATAATCTATTTAGATATAGGACTATTCAGATTTGTTTCTTCTGAGTCAGGTTTGGGAAGTTTTGTTTTTCAAAAATCTGTCTATTTCATTTAAGTTGTTGAATTTGTTAGTATGAATTTGCAGTTTTCTCCTTTTAATGTCTGTAGCAGTAACTCCTTTTTCATTCTTGGGTATTGGTGATTTATGTTCTCACTCTTTTTTTCTTGATCAGTCTAATTAGAAGTTTGGCATTTTTATTATCTTAAAGAATGAGCTTTTGGCTTTGTTAATTTTCTCTATTGGTTGTTTTCTATTTTATTGATTCTTTATTTTTTTGAGACAGAGTCTCGCTGTGTCACCCAAGCTGGAGTGCAGTGGCGCAATCTCAGCTCACTGCAACCTCTGCCTTCCGGGTTCAAGCAACTCTCAAGCCTCAGCCTCCTGAGTAGCTGGGATTGCAGGCATGCGCCACCACGCCCAGCTATATTTTATTGATTTCTATCCTTTTTTTCTTTCTTTGGATTACTTTGCTCTCCCATTCTCCTTTTTTCTCCCTAGTTTTCCAAAGTTGTGGAACCTGAAATAATTTATTTTAGATCTTCTTTTCTAATACAAGTACTTAAAGCTTTGAATTTCCTTCTAAGCACTTCTCTAGCTGCGTCCTATGAATTTTATAGTAGCTGGGACTGTAAGTGCATGCCACCACACTCGGCTTATGTAAAAAAATGTTTTTTGTAGAAACAGGGTCTCACTGTGTTGCCCTGGCTGTTCTCGAACTCTCAGCCTCAAATTATCTTCCCACCTCGGCCTCCCAAAGCTCTGGATTCACAGGCAATATCCACTATGCATAGCCTAGTTCTATCAGTTCCTTAAAGGAGAGCGTTAATATCTCCTATAATTTTTTTTTTTTTTTTTTTTTTTTTTTTTTTTGAGACGGAGTCTGGCTCTGTCGCCTAGGCTGGAGTGCAGTGGCCGGATCTCAGCTCACTGCAAGCTCCGCCTCCCGGGTTTACGCCGTTCTCCTGCCTCAGGCTCCGGAGTAGCTGGGACTACAGGCGCCCGCCACCTCGCCCGGCTAGATTTTTGTATTTTTTAGTAGAGACGGGGTTTCACTGTGTTAGCCAGGATGGTCTCGATCTCCTGACCTCGTGATCCGCCCGTCTCGGCCTCCCAAAGTGCTGGGATTACAGGCTTGAGCCACCGCGCCCGGCCTCCTATAATTTTAGAATTGTCTAGTTCTCCTTTTAATTTTTGTCAGTTTTTCTGCATATATTTTTTAGCCTCTATTATGTACATTTACATTTATAATTATGACTTCCTAATGAATTATTGCTTTTATCATTTTAAAATAATTTTTGCCAAGTGCAGTGGCTCACGGCTGTAATCCCACACTTTGGGAGGCTGAGGCAAGTGGATCCCTTGAGCCTAGGAGTTTCAGACCAGCCTGGGCAACATGGCAAAACCCCATCTCTTCCAAAAATGCAAAAAAATTAACCAGGTGTGGTGGCACGCACCCGTGGTTCCAGTTACTTAGAAGGCTGAGGCGGAGGATCACTTGAGCCTGCAAGGCAGAGGCTGCAGTGAACTGAGATCAGCCCACTGCACTCCAGCTTGGGTGACAGGATAAGAGTGAGACCCTGTCTCAAAATATACACACACACACACACACACACACACACACACACACACACACACACACACACACACACACACACACTCCAAAGCCATGGGAGAGGAACAAAACAGGGAAACTCATCCAGTGCAGTTGCTGCTTCAAGTTTCGCCTTCCTCTCAGTTCACCTGCTTTTGTTGACTTTTCCAAATCTTTAGGTCGTTGTACTCTGTCTAGAGTTTTTAGCTATAATCAGTTAAAATGGGATGGGTTGTTCCACTGCCATAACAGAACTAGAACCTCTGTCCTTGTATTTCATTTTGACCCAGAGATTATTTAGAAATATGGTTTGAGGTTTAATTTTATTTCCAGGAGGTTATATTTAAGGATACATCCTTAAACTGACTAAAAATGCTATTTATTGATACAAATGATACAGTCTACCAAGATTTTTTAATTTTATGAAGCAAAACCTTTTTTAAAAATATAAAACAAATCCTTTAATTTTTCAAGTGTTTTAAAAAACAATTTTATACTTAAGCCAGCCTTGAAAATAAGTACAAAATTTACCAGTTTACTTTAAAAAAAAAAAAAAAGACAACTCAAGCACCCACTCTGTGCATAGCACTATTCGAGGTCCAATAAAAGGGAATCTTAACCTTAGAAATATGAGTCCACTTTCTGGAATTGTATTATCTCCTTTTCCAGAGAGTAAAAATAAATAAAATCACCTTCGTTTACTACAGATCCGCCCCATACCACTTCTGGTTCACAGAAAAGCTAGTTTCTGCCGAATTAAAGATGCAATGAACTCAGTTCCTGCTTTCCCAAAAATACAAAAGCAGAATTCCTTTTCACTAAAAAAGTAAACAGTTTTCCATGCAAGGGCAGTTTGTTTCTAGTAAGTATTTAAAAAAAATTTTTTTCCTCTAGCTGTTCTTTAAGTTTTCTTCCTCTCATATTGCCTTTTCTTGTATAAGGCAAACCAGGTATCTTTTTTATGCTGTTTTTCCTTTCCTAAGAAAAGTATTGCATCTTGAAGACAAGCCATTTCAAGAGTACTGATAAAAAATAACATTAAAAAAACTTTAAAGGTGAATCACTTACATCACCTTGATAAAGTAAAAAAAAAAAAAAAAAGCAGTTGGCGCTAAGATAGCGAATTCCAAAAATCTGTGTCTGAACAATTTTAAAAACTGTTTATTTTGTAACAGTGTACCCCTAGTCCAAGGTAACTATGTTCTAAAAAATTTTGGTCAAAAAATTCATAAAAACCCTTTCACTTCAGCCTAATAAAAGTGATATCTAGAAAATATGCCACATTATTAACTGTCTTAAAAAGCTCAGATTCTACAGCATTCCTAAGGCACAGTGTTCTGGAAGACAGATGTACTGCTGTTGGCGTTGTGTTAGATACGAAGCAGCCATGACAGGCTTCAAGTGAGCCCCGACAGGCACCTTCCTCCTGATGCTGTGGGTGCGAGAGAAGAGTCAGACGTAGGCCCCCCCGGGCTGCATGAAACTCTGAGACACTGTACCAGCTACTGAAACTTGGGCCTCTCCCCCGGATCTAAGGCCCAGCAACAGGCCATCACAGCAAATGGTTCATCGGGACAGTTGATTGGCTGGGTTATTCGGTAACCATCTTTCAGGTATGCGGCCATCTCGAAGGGGTCAGTGTCCACGTAGGCCATCTGGCCCAGAGTCATGAGTTCCCACAGCATCACTGCAAAGGCCCACACATCACTAGTGCTAGACAGCTCATTATTAACCAGACTTTCAAGAGCCATCCAACGAACTGGCTTATTTTCATTGTCCCCCCAAACAGTGATAGTCCATGGAGAACCAGTCTCTGGAGAGGGCGTTGTCTGCGATCTTAACTTGAAGTGTGTTATCAGTGACACAGTTCCTAGCAGCCAGGTCTTTGTGGATGACTTCCCTTCTGGCCAGGTAGCTCCTTCCACAGGCAATCTGAATAGCCATGTGTACCAGGTCTTGTTGAGAAATTGCCTGTGGCTTATTGGCCTCTAACTCGCACTGCTGTAAAAACAAGTTAAGATTCCCCCAATTCATGTAAGGCAATATCACCATGGGCTTTTCTCCTTTTCCTATACACACATGAGTAATAGGAAGAAGATTCCTGTGATGAAGACCTCGCAGCTTATCACTTTCAGTGAACATCATTGTTGCCTGAATTTCAGAAGCTTGATCTTTAACTGTTGTGAGAAGTGCTTGTTTTTCTTTATTTGGATCTTTTCTATCTATTAAAATTCCATGGAAAATATGCCCAAAAGTACCTTGTTGGAGTACATCTTTTAGAGCTATCCTCTCCTTCACCTTGGCTTTGGCCTCCAAAAGAGTGACACTTCTCAAGTCGTTCTTCTCTGTCCACAAGGTAGGATAACCTGTGGAGCTGGTGATAGGAGTCGCATTGTTGGGTGTGTCAGCCCTCAGATACTGGGTCGTCTGGGTGGATGGCTGAGACAGCCCTTGGGAACTTACTGCTGGCATTAATGCTGTCATCCAGTTCAACCCTTTTCATACTATGAAGGTGCAAAACAGCTAATATTATTGCTACGAGAAATATTACTGCACAAGAAACCCCTACCCTAATATGAAACACGCATAGAAGTGGTTGTAACTGTATGTACAGGACCATTTTTGGTGCACATTTTCCTTGGTTTAAAATTTAAGATGGTAAAATTCTTTGAAGAATTTAGTCAAGTTGAGTTGCATTAGTATCATAACTTCAGCATGTACTTTGCCAGTACAGGAAAGCTCTACCCAAAACACTGATAAAATGCGTGGAACTTCCCCGGAAACGGAAATGTTGACCTGGGGCATGTCCATTGCCAACACATTGTCCGCTTGGAATCCCAGCTTATATTCAGCCTTGGACTTCTCATGCCAGGTGAAGTGCAGGACGTTTGTCTCACTGGGTACTAACAGATTAAAGGATAGAGCGTAGTGACTAATAAGGTCATTTCTCACATAATAAAGTTCTGCATCAAGACCAATCAGCCGGCGTACCTCGTCCTCACTCAGGTAGAGGCTCACGCTGGGCCCCGCGGCGGTCAACTGCAGCTCCGGGGACCTCGCGCATGGCCGCCTGCCGCCCCTCCGCCCACCCGCGGCCCCGAGCCGCTCACAGCCCCGAGCGGGGGCGGCTGCCCAACTCATCAAGCCGCTGGCCCGTGGCAGCCAGTAGCGGCTTCAGACCTCCAGAGCGCGCCGCCGTCGCCGCCTCGGTGGCATCGTCCGAAGTAGGGGAAGCAAAAACTTGTGTGTGAAGTAGATTAAGAACAAAAATAGGGCTCGGCATGGTGGCGCACACCTGTAATCCCAGCACTTTGGGAGGCCACAGTGGGCCGATCACCTAAGGTGAGGAGTTTGAGACCAGCCTGCCTAACATGGCAAAACCTCATCTCTACAAACATACAAAAATTAGCTGGGTGTGGTGACACACTCCTGTAGTCTCAGCTACTTGGGAGTCTGAGGCAGGAGAATCGCTTGAATTGGGATGTGGAGGTTGCAGTGAGCCGAGAATGCGCCACTGCACTCCAGCCTGGGTAACAGAGTGAGGCTCTGACCCAAATAAAAAGAAAAGAAAAAAAACAGTTGGAAACTCAAGAGAATTTAATTAAACCAGAGTCATAATAGGAGATTCAAAAAACACCTTTCTCAGCTTTTCACAGATTAAAAATAGAGGATTAAAAAAACAAAGTCAGGTGCTGTGGCTTATGCCTGTAATCCCAGCACTTTGGGAGGCCAAGGCAGGAGGATTGCTTAAGGCCAAGAGTTCAAGACCAGCCTGGGCAACATGACGAAACTCTGTCTCTACTAAAAATGCAAAAATTAGCCAGGCACAGTGCTATGTGTCTGTAGTCCGATTTACTCGGCAGGCTCAGGTGGGAGAATCGATTGAGCCTGGGAGGTTGAGGCTATAGTGAGCTATGATTGCACCATTGTACTCCAGCCTGGGCAACAGTGGCTCTGTCCCTAAATAAATTAAGTAAAAAACAAAGTCAGTTTACTCAGTATGTTTCATTTAAAGGTTAACTGCATACAGATCGGTTTATTCCCATCCATTTCAGATGTCTTGCAAAACATTTATTTTAAATTCAAACCAAAACAAAAAACTAGGCCACATAGAAAATCCTAAGGTCTCCAAAGTATATTTACATGCATCCTGGACTGCAGTGAAACAAAGTCAGAAGTCTAAGTGTTATTTTACCTTTCATCGTTTAAGTCAGAGATTTTTCTGGCTTGTGTGCCAGGCCTTCTGAGGGGATGATTACCTCCATCACGCAGGCGTCGGGGGCCAACTGCTTTCTCTTCTGAGTCTACTCCTTTTAGAGAGAGCTCCTGTTTTGTGCAGTCATCTGACTTTTACGGCCACTTGCTTAAGTAGATTGGAAGCAGACAGGCTGGATGGTTTACTCAAAAGTACACAGTTGCAGCACACACCGTCCTTCCTGTTCATGGTTCTCTGCCTACCCTTATACCACTGGCTGCTTCATCTGAATCACAGAGTGAATGTATCCTCGGTGTATTTTGTAGATGAGGGGAAGAGTCACGGCAGGAGTGGGAAAGCTCGTAAATCACTTGAACCTCATTTTGTTTGAAATATCAAGCCCTCCCAAGAAATCCCTACTGAAAGCAGTTAAAAACATTTTTTTTTTTTTTTTTTTGAGACGGAGTCTCGCTCTGTCGCCCAGGCTGGAGTGCAGTGGCTGGATCTCCGCTCACTGCAAGCTCCGCCTCCCGGGTTGACGCCATTCTCCTGCCTCAGCCTCCCGAGTAGCTGGGACTACAGGCGCCCACCACCTCGCCCAGCTAGTTTTTTGTATTTTTTAGTAGAGACGGGGTTTCACCGTGTGTTAGCCAGGATGATCTCGATCTCCTGACCTCGTGATCCGCCCGTCTCGGCCTCCCAAAGTGCTGGGATTACAGGCTTGAGCCACCGCGCCCGGCCTAAAACATTTTTTTAAAATAATCTAGGTTTTGGTTTATTACTTGTACAGGTCAAGTTTAACCAGGCAAATTTTCAAATAGTATTGAAGAAACTGCGACTGCAGGGAAGGTGTTTGAGGGCGGTGGTACTGGGGATTCTCTCAGCAGTTAGGAACGAGCCGTCTTCAAGATCAGGCCGTGTGAGAGTAGTAGGATGTGTTTTGAAGCATTTTTCGTTGCTCTGGACAAATCACATGGCCTACTTTTTTTTTTTTTTTTTTTTTCAGTAAGATGATTACTGAGGTATTGAACCCAATTGACAAAGCCTGCTTAGAAATTCAGCCTACTTCCAAGATGTGCGATGGAGACCTTAGACAGCTTAGCGGAAGTACCTCCTAAGTTAGTTGTTTAAATAAATCTAATTAGCTTTCTGTCTGATGTTAAAATGTTTTCTCTTTTAAAACATTATAAAGTGCTATTACTGGCCGGGCATGGTGGCTCATGCCTGTAATCCTAGCACTTGGGGAGGCTGAGGCAGGTGGATCACCTGAGGTCAGGAGTTTAAGACCAGTCTGGCTAACATGGTGAAACCCCATCTCAACTAAAAATACAAAAAAATTAGCTGGGCATGGCGGCCGGCACATGTAATCCCAGCTGCGTCGGTAGTCTGAGGCAGGAGAATCTCTTGAACCCGGGAGACAGAGGTTGCAGTGAGCCCAGGTCGTGCCATTGCACTCCAGCCTGGGCGACAAGAGCGAAACTCTGCCTCAAAGAAAAAAAAAAAAAGGTGCTATTACTACATTATTCAGTGAGAGAAAAAAGAAAAACCTTAACATAGTGACTACAATATTATCATTTTAGTGTATTTCACTTTTTCTATTTTTTTTTCTTTTTTTACTTTTAATATCTGGTTGTTTTAGGAGATGATGGTGAATTAACCTGGTTGCAGGTAAGTCGGGGTCTTCAAGTCCACTCACTTGACATTGCCCCCTTCAAACTCCTCCTCCGCGCTCTAGTTGGAAAGGAGATTAATCAGAGCTAATGAGCCATTTCCTAATTACGAAGTTAATAAGGCGTTCCTGGTCCTTGTTGCACCTTTCCTAGGTAATCAAGAGTCGAGTACGGTTTCTGAAACCTTAGTGAGCATCAGAATCACGTGGAGGACTTGCTAAGACACATGCTGGGCCCCATCTGTGGTTTCTCATTCAGCAGGTCTGGGGTAGGACTGAGAATCAGATTTCTAATCAGTTCTCAGATGAGGCTGAGTCTCCTAGCCCAGGACCACACCGTGAGAATTACTTGTGTTGACCATGATTTTAAGTATTCCTCTGTCACTCTTCTTCTGACTAATCAAGAGGTACCTCTGGTTGAAATAATAGTTTAGATATTTTATACTGTGATTCTCATCCCAAGCATTTCCCCAAGTTGCTGTACAGTCTTTATTTTAACTTAAAATGATTGCACAAGTAATGCGTGTTCTTTAAATAAAAATAAAGCTAAAAGTAAAATTAAGCTAAAGGAAAAATTAGTTATAAATTCCACCTGCATTGATATTTTAGTCTGTATCCTTCCAATCTCTTGAGAGACAAACACAGAAAAATGTATCTGCCTCTCCATGTATGTAGTGTGTGTAGGTATTTTATATATATATGTATGCATGCATATACACACAAGTGTATCTAACAAAAAGCAAGACCTGTTTTTTTCTTTTTCTTTTTTTTCTCTTTTTTTTTTTTTGACAGGGTCTTGCTCTGTCACCCATGCTGAAGTGCAGTGGTGCAATCACGGCTCGGTACTGCCTCATCCCCCCGGGCTCAATTTCTCTTCCCACATTGGCCCCCTGAGCAGCTGGGACTACAGACACATGCCACCACTAATGGCATGTGCCTGGCTAATTTTTATATTTTTTGGTTTTATTTTGTTTAATTTTTTCTTATTTCTGTAGTTTTTGGGGAACAGGTGGTGTTTGGTTACATGGCTAAGTTCTTTAGTGGTGATTTCTGAGATTTTGATGTAATTTTTGTATTTTTTGTAAAGACAGGGTTTCACCATGTTGCCCGCACTGGTGTTGAATTCCTGGGCTCCAGCCATCCACCCACCTTGGCCTCCCAAAGCATTGAGATTACAGGCATGAGCCACTGCACCCAGCCAATGAGATCTTATACAAGTATTTTTAGCTTACTTTTCAAAAAGCCTATGTAGTAAATATCTTATGTTGAGTATATATCTATCTAGTTTTAATTGCATTTTTTCAGTGTGTATGTATATTGTAATTTATTTAATTAGTTCTCCATTGTTGGACTCTTAAGATTTTTGTTCTAGTTTTTCGTTAATAATATTGTGCTGAGCATCTTAGTACATTTTTCTGTATTTGTCCAGTTACTTTCTTCAGATAATATCTCCATATGTAGTTGCTGTATGAGAGGTTATGTTCTTTAAAAAATCTTTGCTAGTCTCTGAGATAAAAAGAATATTCTGGTTTCAGTTCGTATTTGGTTATCGGTAAGGTTTATTGGCCATTATTTATTTATCTTTGTGAATTACCTATTTGTATCCATTGCCCATTTTTCCACTGGGTGTCCATCTTTGTATTTTGATTAGTAAGGTCTTTTTATTCTGAAGAATGTTAACTCAGGCTAGGTGAAGCAGCTCACGCCTATAACCCTAACGCTTTAGGAGGCTGAGGCAGGTGGATTGTTTGAGCCCAGGATTTCGAGACCAGCCTGAGCAACATGGCGAATCCCTGTCTCTACAAAAAATACAAAAATTAACCCAGCATGCCAGCACGCACCTGTGGTCCCAGCTACTCAGGAGGCTGAGGTGGAAGGATCACTTGAGCCCAGGGAGTTGGAGGCCTCAGTGGGGCATGATTGTGCCACTGCATGCCAGCCTGGGTGACATCGTGAGACCCTGTCTCAAAAGAAAAAAAAAAGATTAAATCTTTGTCATATGTTTCAAATATTTCCCCCAATTTACTCCATGTATCTTTCGTAGGTTCATTTCCCCACTCACTGCCCACTGCCAAACTTTAGAGTCAGATGCTGCCCAGACTGCTGAGTCACCATTTTATTTATTTATTTATTTATTTATTTTGAGACGGAGTCTCCCTCTGCCACCCAGGCTGGAGTGCAGTGGCTCGATCTCTGCTCACTGCAACCTCTGCCTCCCAGGTTTAGGCAGTTCTCCTGCCTCAGCCTTCTGAGTAGCTGGGATTACAGGTATGCACCACCACGCTCGGCTAATTTTTTGTGTGTTTTTAGTAGAGACGGGGTTTCAGCATGTTGGTCAGGCTGGTCTCCAACTCTTGACCTCAGGTGATCCACCCACCTCGGCCTCCCAAAGTGCTGGGATTGTAGGCGTGAGCCACTGCACCCAGCCGAGTCACCATTTTTAATGGCTGTGTAATATTCCTTTAAGTTGGGTGTACCGTCATTTACTTTATTAGCCTCAAATTTTAGGGATCCCTCGAGAAAGTCTAAGCATGTCGTTCTATGCTTTTTCAGTTGTTCTCTCTACTTTTTTTCTTCAACCAGATGCTAACCCTGAGGTGACAATGACAATGCTTCGCTGGATCTATACAGATGAGTTGGAGTTCAGAGAGGATGATGTGTTCCTGACTGAATTGATGAAACTAGCAAATCGGTTTCAGCTACAGCTCCTCAGGGAGAGGCAAGTCACAGCAGATATATTCAAGCACCTCAGATGGTGGTGGCTGTGCTTTAATTATGCTGAGCTCTGGAAAACAGCTTCTTCTGCTAATGTAAATAACTTCGCAAGGTGTTCCTTTAAAGGCGATGGTGGGGAGAGAATTTGTTACCTCCCTTGCTTTGTGTTATTTTGTAGCTAAATTTTGCTAAAGCTTTTTTGCTCTTTTCTTTCACTGGTCTGTTACCTGAAATTACATAATTGTATAAACTGAAAAATTAAATATGAAATAATATAATTCATTGTCCAAACTTCCAGCTCTCCTTCCCTTTCTGTTTCCCTTGACATTTTACCCTATTTTCTGATACATCGAGTTGAATGAAATCCTTAGTCATAATCTCTTTGTTGGAAACAATGAGTGCCTAAATGAATATGTGAAAATATTGTCCAAATAAGTGTCATAGGGAGTGTTCCAGAGATCTCACTTCATTTAAGTGACTGCATTTTAGGTTTTCAAGGAGATAGCATGCTGTGTTTTTATATTGCATTTTCTCTGTTGCTCTCCCAAGTTGGCATTTTAGAACAACAGAAAACAAAACGTTCACTAAATAATGTCAGACAAGAAGTCTGGGAGCATCTGTCTATTGGAGCTGTGGCTCTTGGTAATCAGCCTGGTGATGGAGTGTCTTTTTTTTTTTGAAATGGAGTCTCGCTCTGTCGCCCAGGCTGGAGTACAGTGGTGCGGTCTCGGCTCACTGCAAGCTCCGCCTCCTGGGTTCACGCCATTCTCCTGCCCCAGCCTCACGAGTAGCTGGGACTACAGGTGCCCGTCACCATGCCCGGCTAATTTTTTTTTTTTTTTTGTATTTTCAGTAGAGACGGGGTTTCACCGTGTTAGCCAGGATGGTCTCAATCTCCTGACCTCGTGATCCGCCTGCCTTGGCCTCCCAAAGTGCTGGGGTTACAGGCGTGAGCCAACGCGCCCGGCCAATGGAGTGTCTTTTTACAGCATTTAGTGAGCTCTTGTATTCCCTTGGGGGCGTAAAGGAATGGCTCTTCTCCTGGGTGAGTGAAGGGATGGTTTTAGTCATCAGGAGGCACTCCACCTGCGGCTGTGTTTTCCCCAGAGAGACTCTGCTGCCTAGAGCTGCTTGCCGTTTTCATCATGGGCTGGTGTTTTCCCAGGAGGGCTCACTGTGCCCCACGTGAAATCAGTGGACAGCTTACTCCTGTCTGTTACTGATGTGGGTTTGAGTGCATTTTCATATATAAATCCTATAATTAAAACACAAAAGCAGGTCCACAGTCTACAGGCGCATAGAGCATGAGGTTATGAGCAGAGCTGATTTGTTACTGAGGCCATTCACTTAACTCTTTCATTTGTTTGTTAATTTGTTTGGGTGAGGAGTCTTGGTGAGAGTGAAATGAGACGGATTTTAATTAGGTTGAGTATGATTTATGTCTTTATGTTTTTTCCAGACTTCCTGAACTTTCTCCTGTTGACCTTGTCAAACTTGGTTATGTAAATTAAATTGCTTTGATAAAATGTCCTGGGGTTGGAGTAGTTTAGATAATTGTAATCTGTGTAATGGATTTTTTAATTAAACGGTTTGTTGTTTATTGACTGAGTAGGCTTCATAACTGTCAACATTACCAGATGCTTAATTTTGTATTGTTGGATGTGAGTATTGAGTTATTATCTGTCATGGCTTTCTTAAGAGCTGGAGTGGAAGACACCAGGAGTGGAGTCAAGTGTTAGCTTTTAAAGGGTCACAGAGTGCCCCCTGCTGTCCTTGGAAGGAATTACATGCTTGGGATAGCGAATGAAAGGGTCAAGGGTGCTGGTGACGGGTGACGGGTGACAGGCGCGGCTCTGTGTGAAGCAGGCGTTGCTCTTTTTGTAATGTGGGGATCTCGGTGGTTTGGGAATGCTGGCACTAATTTGATGAAAGTCTTTATAGTAAGAATTAATCAGAATTAAAAGAAAACTTCTTTTTCTTTTCTTTCTTTTTTTTTTTTAACCATAGAGGGCACACTGAAGAAAATACTCTTAATTTTTTGTTTGTTTTGTTTTGTTTTTTAGTCAGAGTCTCACTGCCACCTAGGCTGGAGTGCAGTGGTGCAGTCTCGGCTCGTTGCAACTTCTGCCTCCAGGTTCAAGCGATTGTCCTGCCTCAGCCTCCCAAGTGGCTGGGATTACAGGCATGTGCCGCCACACCCAGCTAATTTTGTGTTTTTATCAGAGACAAGGTGTCACCATGTTGGCCAGTTGAACTCCTGACCTCAAGTGATCCTTCTGCCTCGGCCTGCCAAAGTGCTGGGATTACAGGCATGAGCCACTGCACCAGGCTGTTTTAATTGTTTGTTTTTTGAGGCAGTTTTGCTCTTGTCGCCCGGGCTGGAGTGCAGTGGCACAATCTCGGCTCACTGCAACCTCCACCTCCCGATTCAAGCAATTCTCCTGCCTCAGCCTCCTGAGTAGCTGGGGTTACAGGCGTCTGCCACCACACCCGGCTAATTTTTATATTTTTTGTAGAGATGAGGTTTTGCCATGTTGCCCAGGCTGGCCTCAAACTCCTGACCTCAGGTGATCTGCCCACCTCAGCCTCCCAAAGTGCTGGGATTACAGGCATGAGCCACCGTGCCCAGCTAATTTTTTTAAAGAGAGAATTAATGTATACTAAAAAAATTGGTTAATTTTTTTCTGCTTACAAAAGTATAATACATGTTCAGTGTATGATATTTGGAAAATACAGAATGATGTAAAGAAAAAAGTCATTTGTAACTAAATCATTGTTCTCCTTCTGTCATTTTTCTTTTCAATAATTTTTCTTTTTCCCACATCCACTCAAGAGGGATATGAAAACTAGACAGGAGCTTGTGGGACGTTTAAATATATGCTTGATTGTATACTTTAAAACTCGCCAACATGGTGAAACCCTGTCTCTACTAAAACTACAAAAACATTAGCCAGGCATTGTAGCGGGCACCTGTAATCCCAGCTACTCAGGAGGCTGAGGCAGGAGAATCGCTTGAACCCAGGAGGCAGAGGTTGTGGTGAGCCTGGATCGCGCCACTGCACTCCAGCCTGGGCAACAAGAGTGAAACTCCGTCTCAAAAAAAAAAGTTTTATTTTTTTTCTGTATCTGTATCCTTTCTGTACTCTAAAGTTAAAAATAATAATTAAAAAATCCCCTTCGGGTGAAAGTTAGTCTGTCTTGCTGTTTTCAAAGAGAATATAGGAAGCAAGAATGTAAATTTCTAAATAAGATGACATGTGCTTTGGTTGCGTAAATCATGTCAGTTACTATTTATAATCTATCCAAATGGCAAATGGCACTCTGGAGATCCTGAATTGGTGACAGTGAAATGTCTGCCAGCTTTAATAAAAGATCTGCCTTCATGAAACATATTTGAGTCCCTTGGCGCAATGTCATTTGACAGTTAAAAAGGAGGTGCATGGAATTTTCAGGTTCTCAGCATTTGTCTGTAAAAGTGCTTTGTAAAGTGCTTTACAAATGTGCGTCATTTACTCCCTGAGATCTTCCTGTGTATTAGGCTGCCTGGTGTTAGGATGTTAGGAAGGCAGATTGATGTTAGTTGTAAAAATGGTAAAAGCTTCTGAAAGCTATCTGAAAAGAGGTTTTTTTCTCCTGGGATGCTCAGATTTCATGGCTGAGGTTAGAGTGACTTTGTCAGGCATTGCTGTGGTGTGCTGCAGGTTTGGAGAAACCAATGGTACAGAAAACTGGGGCTTAGAAATATAATGCTGTTGGTGGGGCGGGGCGGCTCACGCCTGTAATCCCAGCACTTTGGGAGGCCCAGGCGGGCGGATCACGAGGTCAGGAGATCGAGACCATCCTGGCTAACACGGTGAAACCCCATCTCTACTGAAAATACAAAAAATTAGACGGGTGTGGTGGCAGGCGCCTGTAGTCCCAGCTACACGGGAGGCTGAGGCGGGAGAATGGCATGAACCCGGGAGGCGGAGCTTGCAGTGAGCCGAGATCGCGCCACTGCACAGCAGCCTGGGTGACAGAGTGAGACTCCGTCTCAAAAAAAAAGGCAATATAATGCTGTTGTATGTAACTTACATTCTTATTTATTATTATAACTTCTTAATGTAACTTACTTAAATATTGTAACAACATGATTTTTAAAGTGCCCTGGGAGAGATGCTTCCTTACACCAAGTCAGTAATGTTAATTAAAAACAAAGCACCCAGCCTGGCCACGGTGAAACCCTGTCCCTACTAAAAATACAAAAATTAGCCGGGTGTGGTGGTGGGCACCTGTAATCCAAGCTACTCTGGAGGATGAGGCGGGAGAATAACTTGAAACCAGGAGGCAGAGATTGCAGTGAACCAAGATCACGCCACTGCACTCCAGCCTGGGCGACAGGGCAAACTTCTGCCTCAGAAAACACCAGCAACAACAACGAAAAACCCCAAAGCTTTGACAGGTCTTAGTGTAAAGCAGGTCCTTGCATTTATTGCTAAATAGAGAAATGACTCCAAGATTGTATTCTTGCTCCTAGCCTCTCCTTCGTGAGATTTAGAAAGGCTGTTCTAAAAAAAAAAAAAGTAAAAGAAAGGGTGTTCTGAGATGGGGCGCGGTGGCTCACATCTGTAATCCCAGCACTTTGGGAAGCCGAAGCGGATGGATCACAAAGTCAGGAGATTGAAACCATCCTGGCTAACATAGAGAAACCCTGTCTCTACTAAAAAAAAAAAAAAAAAAATACAAAAATCTGCTGGGTGTGGTGGCACGTGCTTGTAGTCCCAGCTACTTGGGAGGCTGAGGCAGGAGAATCGCTTGAACCCAGGAGGCGGAGGTTGCAGTGTGCCAAGATCACACCACTGCACTTCAGCCTGGCGACAAAGCGCGACTGCATCTCAAAAAAAAAAAAAAAAAAAAAGCGTGTTCTGCATTCTGCCCAGGTCTTTCTCATGACCTTCCTTCCGCCATCACCCATTCCCATGGTCTTTTTCTACATCTGTTACCTAAAGCTCATCTGTTACGATTGGAAATTACCTGCTAGCTAGTTATGGTTAACAGTACTGAAATCCACTAATGTGGGTTATTAAAATTATGTGATTTCCTTTTGTGCTTTTTCCTTCGTAAAGGAATTCAGGCTTTAGAGACGAGAAGGGCTAGGAGAGGGACCTCAAACTTGTGAGCATATTTACTACATACCTCTAGCTGTGTTGAGTGTAACCAGTTCTCCTCCATCTTGACAAACACACAAGTATTCCTCAAACATCTGAAGTAGAGTAACATCTTTATTTTACAGAGGAGACAGGGACACAGAGAGCTCAAGTCATTTGTCCCCTAAAGTTCAATGTGTCTCTACTCAGGTCTTTTTTTTTTACCTCATTGTTTATTTTGCTCTGTCCACCACATTCTGCCTTTGTGATTAGAAAGAGTTTTGGTGGAGGCTGCTGGCAGGGAAAACAATGGTAGATGTCAGGAAATCTCGTGAAACCATACTAGTCCTCTGTGGCTGCCCTTGGAGGTGAACCTGATTTGGAGGGAGCTGTGGAGGCAGGGGGAGGTGAAGGACTGTGCCCTGGCCTTCTTTTCCTCATAGACCTGGTTTCATGGGAGACTCCCTAAGACTTCCAGGAATTACAGCATAGAGGAAGTGTGGTCTTTCCAATGCGGCATCTTCCAGACTACGGATGTGGTCCTGCTTTTGCTACCAGAGACCTATTTGCCTGCCTTCAGCTCTCTCTTCTATGACGTAGTTGATGTTCTTTTTTTTTTTTTTCAGGCAGGGTCTCTGTCTGTCATCCAGGCAGGTGTACAGTGGTGTGATCACGGCTCACTGTAGCCTTGAACTCCTGGGCTCTCACTTCAGCCTCCTGAGGAGCTGGGACTACAGGGACACGCTACCATGCCCGGCTAATACCGCATTTGTTTTGGTAGAGACAGGATCTTGCTATGTTGCCCAGGCTGGTCTTGAACTCGTGGCCACAAGTAATCCTCCTGCCTTGGCCTCCCAGAATCCTGGGATTACAGGTGTGAGCCTCTGCACCTGGCCATGTTTCCTTATTAATGATTCTGAAAGAGTCTTGTTTTTGTTATTACTTGGCTTTATGAGGACATCCATTGTAGCCAGTTTTTCTCTATTTTGGTGTACTGTGGTTTTGTTGTTATAGTAGAAACCTGATTTTTTTGGTGTGGGGGATGTACTATGATTTGGCTACTTTTTCTAATTTTTTTTTTTTTTTTGAGACAAGTCTTGCTCTGTCACCCAGCCTTGAATGCAGTGGCACCGTCTCAGTTCACTACAGCCTCTGCCTCCCAAGTTCAAGCAATTCTTGTGTCTCAGCCTCCCAAGTATCTAGGACTACAGGTGCGTGTCACCACGCCCAGCTAATTTGTTTTTGTGTTTTTAGTAGAGACGGGGTTTCGCCATGTTGCCCAGGCTGATCTGGAACTCCTGAGCTCAGCCAATCTGCTTGCCTCGGCCTCTCAAAGTGCTAGGATTATAGGCGTGAGCCACCATGCCTGGTCGATTTGGCTATTTTTTTTCTAAACATTATAGATATTTTAGGTGGGTTTTTTTTTTTTTTTTTTAGGGGGTCTCGCTCCATCGCCCAGGCTGAAGTGCAGTGGCGCAATCTCGGCTCACTGCAATCTCCGCCTCCTGGGTTCAAGCAGTTCTCCTGTCTCAGCCTCCCAAGTAACTGGGACTACAGGTGCCCGCCACCACACCCAGCTAATTTTTATATTTTTAGTAGAGACAGGGTTTCACCTTGTTGGTCAGGCTGGTCTCGAACTCCTGACCTCAGGTGATCCTAGGTGGGCTTTTAAAAGACAGCTATATTGAGTTATAATTCACATACCATACACATACATCTTATGGGAGAGCTTTCTTTTCTTTCTTTTTTTTTTTTTTTTTTTTTTTTTTGAGGCAAGAGTTTTGCTCTTGTTGCCCAGGCTGGAGTGCAATGGCGCAATCTCAGCTCACTGCAACTTCCGCCTCCCGGGTTCAAGCTATTCTCCTGCCTCAGCCTCCCAAGTAACTGGGATTATAGACATGCACCAGCACGCCCGGCTAATTTTGTGTTTTTAGTAGAGATGGGGTTTCTCTTCATTGGTCAGGCTGGTCTCCAACTCCTGACCTCAGGTGATCTGCCCACCTCGGCCTCCCAAAGTGCTGGGATTACAGGTGTGAGCCACTGCACCAGCAGGGAGAGCTTTTAAGGAGGTGTTAATTATTGAAGCATAGAGCCTCGTATTTGAAACTATTTCTAAGCCACACTGTTTGCATAATACAGTTGTGCTAGTGGGAACTAAAGCAGTGTTCCATACAATTAAATTTTCTTTGAAGGACAGAGGTTGATCCATTTTGTGCTTGATTCGACAGTTACCTGTCTATGTGATCAGCGAGTGTCATGTGTGTATTGTTAAGGCAGTTGGGGTATTATGCTTAATAAGTTTATTTGCAGGTTATTTTGATTCTGACCAGAACTGAGCAATGAAATATTATAATGAAATTCTAGTACTTTTTAAATATGGGAGACCAACTGTAATTTATTCATAACTACTTAGCTTACTCTTACCCCATAGTGTTATTAATAGGACGTAGCCAGCCAGTACACAGATGATCGCTTTGGTTTGTTCATTTGTGAATATATTTGTCCAGTAATACTGCTCATCATGAATACTCTCTTACAGATGTGAGAAGGGTGTTATGTCTCTAGTGAATGTCAGGAACTGTATTCGCTTCTACCAAACGGCGGAGGAGCTGAATGCCAGCACGCTGATGAACTACTGTGCAGAAATTATTGCAAGTCATTGGGTGAGTGAGAGGGTGAGGGTGTCGACAGAGCTCTCTAGCTGGCAGTCAAGAGACCGTGGCTTGGGACCTGGTTCCATGGAAAGTGACCTCTCTGGCACCTAGTTTTCTCTTGTTACACAATTGAAGAATAAATAGTTTGATTAGATGATCTGTGAGACTCTTTTCAACTCAAATTCTGATAGTTCTGTGATTTCAGAGCAGAAGGACAAAAGATAGCTCAGGTCTGGCCGGGCGCGGTGGCTTACGCCTGCAATCCCAACACTTTGGGAGGCTGAGGCGGGTGGACCACTTGAGATCAGGAGTTCGAGACCAGCCTGGCCAACATGGTAAAACCCCACCTCTACTAAAAATGCATAAATTAGCCGGGCTCAGTGGTGCGTGCCTGTAGTCCTAGCTACTCAGGAGGCTGTGGCAGGAGAATCGTATAAACCCGGGAGGTGGAGGTTGCAGTGAGCTGAGATGGTGCCACTGCACTCCAGCCTGGGTGACAGAGCGAGACTCCGTCTCCTACCCCCGCAAAAAAGATAGCTCAGGTCCAGAAACAGTCTTGAAAGCATCGCCTGCCTTCACCCTCCATCTGTGGAAGCTGCTGATGAGCTGCAGGAATAGGGTGTGGCTCCGTGGCCAGCAGACCCCACAGTTTTAGCAGCACGGTTTCTGAGCTTGCCCTTGTTCTCCTCATCAGGTGGAGAGCATCTTTAAATTTAGATTTCCCTTTCTTAGGTTGTTTCATCATAAAGAACAGTGTTTACATTTTTTATTTTTATTTGTTTTTGAGATGAGTTTCACTCTTGTTGCCCAGGCTGGAGTGCAGTGGCACCATCTCAGCTCACTGCAACCTCCACCTCCAGGGTGCAAGTGATTCTCCTGCCTCGGCCTCCTGAGTAGCTGGGATCACAGGCGTGCGGCACCTCGCCCGGCCAATTTTTGTATTTTTAGTAGAGATGGGGTTTCACCATGTTGGTCAGGCTGGTCTCAAACTCCCAACCTCAGGTGATCCACCCACCTCGGCCTCCCAAAGTGCTGGGATTACAGATGTGAGCCACTGCGCCTGGCCAGTGGTTCACATTTTTTTGTTGTTGTTTGCAGTCTTAAAAAATTAGGGCTGGTGCTACCTTTTACAAATTAGTTTCTGCGAATTGTTTGCTATTCAACAACATCATAGGAAAAGCCTTAGAGTTTCAGAAAAGGTAACTAGAAGAGCTGGATTTTAAGGAATTGAAACCGAGTTGGTAACCTTTCTGTTAAAATATGTAGAAATATAGAGATTTGCGATAATAGGGACCAGCTGTGACTCAGTGGAGTGACTTGCTTGTGGAAGTTGGAATTGATTGATTTTCTAACTGCCGTCTTTCGGGGGGTGGGAAGAGGACTCCCTCCTCTCAGGTGAGGCCCCCTCGGGGCGCATTCCAGTTAGAGGTAAGCGTGGCTTGGCTTTGCCACCTCACTGGGAGGCACAGTAGTGCCAGGGGAAAGAGTGAGGCTCAGAACGTCAGCCTTCTGGTTCCCCAGCCATTTAAGGACTGTCTGAACTAGAGCAAGTTATCTAATCTCTTTATGCCTTACTTTTTTCTTCTGTAAAATCAGGATGATCAAGTGCTTACCTCATTGGGTTTTGGGGAGAAGTAAATGAGTTGGGAAACGTTAGGCCCTTAAAGTAGGGCCTGACTGACGCGTTTTAAGGGCGTACTAAATGGTAGTTGTGTGTATTGCTTTGTATCTGTTCTGCTTTTTACTGTGTTGTGAATTGTTAGGATGACCTGAGAAAGGAGGATTTCAGTAGCATGAGTGCTCAGTTGTTATACAAAATGATCAAATCCAAGACGGAGTACCCGTTACATAAAGCTATCAAAGTGGAGAGAGAAGACGTGGTCTTCCTTTATCTGATTGAAATGGATTCCCAGGTACTGTAGCCACCTTTCCTGTTCTTCATTTCCCGGAACTCTAACGCACTTGTCTTTCTCCAGGCTGCTGCTCGCTTCTTCCGAGCCGTCACTGGCACAGTCCTTAATGTACGGATTTCTACTAAATAGTTTGTTCAAGGCTATCTGAGCTTTTTCTAACATGTTTCTCAAAATTCTTCCAGCCTTAGCCCATTGCCTAATTTAAAAACCTCTTATATGCTTTTAGGTAGTTTTTTTTTTTTTTTTTTTTTTAAACGCTTCTTAACTTGCAGGTGCCAAAATCTGTATTAGTTTACTTTTGCTGCTATAATAAATTACCATAAACTTAATGACTTAAAACAACACAAATGTATTGCCTTACAGTTTTGTGGGTTGGAAGTCCAGGACAGGAATCACTGGCCCAAAATCAAGGTGTCAGCAGGCTATGCTTCTTTCCAGAGACTCAAGGAGAATCCATTTCCTACTCATTTGGGTTTTTGGCAAAATTC
Organism: Rhinopithecus roxellana; assembly: GCF_007565055.1. Lineage (NCBI taxonomy): Eukaryota > Metazoa > Chordata > Mammalia > Primates > Cercopithecidae > Rhinopithecus > Rhinopithecus roxellana. The sequence continues at coordinate 53,159,112 of NC_044567.1, forward strand.
AGATTCTTGCACTTACAGGATCGAGGTCCCCATTTTTCTTGCCGGCTGTCAACTGAGGGCCATTCCCACCTTTTAGAGCCCGCCACACATTCCCTAGCTCATAGCCCTTAGCTCATAGTCCCCGGCTTTTGTCTTAAAAGCCAGCAGTGGTGGGTCAGGTGCTTCTCATGTCACATCTCTCTGACTTGTTCTTCTGGTTCCCTTTTTCACTTTGAAGGATGTGTGTGGTTAGATAGATCGGGCCTCCTGGATAATCTGGGATACTCTCCTCATCCCAAGGTCCTTAATCATATCCTCAAAGCGCCTTTTGCCGTGTAATGTGACATGTTTACAGGTTCTGGGGATTCAGACATGTCCATCTTTAGGGGGCTATAATTCTGCCCATCACATGACCTTGTAAGAAATGTAATGGCTCTTGACAGATGGGAATGAAGTATGTTTTATCCTGGGTGTCCAGTGTGTGGGGAGACATTAAACTGCTGGGAAAAATGAGATAAGCACGCCACCGCCTTTCATGGAAGCATTAGCTGTTCACCATAAAGCTCTCTGAACCTCTGCCTGGCACTTGTGCCCCACAGCATTCTGTCCACATTTTCCTGGGGGCCCTTACATCATCTCCCACATTGTTTATGTTTGCTCTGTGGTCCCCATTCATACAGTACTCCCTGAACACATGTACCCTGAGGAAGCCTGATAGAAGTTTATGAATGAAGTTGAATTTGGGCAGTAAGCAGTGTTGAAGTACTTAAATTTGACATTTGTATTAGCGATGATATTTAAGGGTCAAGGCGGGAGAAATGAAAATAGGTCGCATTCTTTACCCACTGGGCGCTAATTCACAAACATGTTCGTGTAGCTCCCTGGGAAGCTGAACGAAGCGGATCATAATGGAGATCTGGCATTAGATCTAGCCCTTTCACGACGACTGGAGAGTATTGCCACCACGCTGGTTAGTCACAAAGCTGACGTGGACATGGTGGACAAGAATGGCTGGAGCTTGTTACACAAAGGAATCCAAAGAGGTAGGAAGAAGTATATTTTATATTTTTCCCTGCAGGCAGTTTTATTTTTATCCAAGTCATTTTTGAAGACTTTCTCACCTTGTTCCCACAATTCTCAAAGGCTTCTCTAGTCTGTACTCACAGGGTACATGATTGAGAATTTGATCACTGGGTCAGAGGAAGCACTCAAGAGCTGTTCCCTGCACCTCGTTGGTTTGGCTGTTCCCAGTGCCAACAGGGCCCCGGGAGGAAAGGCTACAAAGGCAGTACTTCGTGTGAAGAAGCACCTTTACCTGTGAGCACTTACGTGTTTGCTTGTTCAGTGGGTCACTTGCTCCAGGAATTGTGCTAGGAAGGTTTTGCTTTTGTACCCTACCACAGATATGAGGATAGTAGCAAAACCATAAATGTTTAAACATATTCTTAGATTCGGGGTGTTCACTTTAACAGGCTAGACCTCTATTATGATAAATTGATAAAGTGTCATTGCGTTCTAGCAAAATTATTTGAAATTGTAGCTATATTTTGAATGCATTGTTAGTAGTTGGAAGAATATAGAAATGATAGACTTGAGAACAAAACATCTTTTTCTCTTTCTTTTTTTTTTTTTTTTTTTTTTTTTTGAGACGGAGTCTCGCTCTGTCGCCCGTGCTGGAGTGCAGTGGCGCGATCTCGGCTCACAGAAAGCTCCGCCTCCCAGGTTCACACTGTTCTCCTGCCTCCGCCTCCCGAGTAGCTGGGACTACAGGCGCCCGCCACCACGCCTGGCTAATTTTTTTTTTTTTTTTTAGTAGAGACGAAGTTTCACCGTGTTAGTCAGGATGGTCTCGATCTGACCTTGCGATCCACCCGCCTCAGCCTCCCAAAGTGCTGGGAGTACAGGTGTGAGCCACCGCGCCCGGCCGAGAACAAAACATTTTAATCTTAATGAATTGTCAAAGAAAAAACAATACTGGTTTTTTTGTTTATTTTTTTCCATAGTCTTTTTTTGTTGTTGTTGTTGAGACGGAGTCTCGCTCTGTCGCCCAGGCTGGAGTGCAGTGGCCGGATCTCAGCTCACTGCAAGCTCCGCCTCCCGGGTTTACGCCATTCTCCTGCCTCAGCCTCCGGAGTAGCTGGGACTACAGGCGCCCGCCACCTCGCCCGGCTAGTTTTTTTTTTTTTTTTGTATTTTTAGTAGAGACGGGGTTTCACCGTGTTAGCCAGGATGGTCTCGATCTCCTGACCTCGTGATCCGCCCGTCTCGGCCTCCCAAAGTGCTGGGATTACAGGCTTGAGCCACCGCGCCCGGCCTTTTTCCATAGTCTTACTAATTCGTAAGTCCCAAGTGAATCCTGACTGATTTTGCTTTGCAATGGTCATTTTTGACAGAGTGAAATCTGTATAGAGGTAGAGTTCCAGTGAGGAATGAAAGCATTCCAAAGTGTCAAAGCGTTAGTTTTGTGGAGGGATGGTTGACTTGATTGAAGTACATTGCCATGGCCACTTTTTTGTTATTTACATGTACATATCAAAGAGAGAATTTACTCATTTCGCTCCATCTTAATCTATATTTTTCCCGTTTTGATGATGCGTTGTCATACCCTTATTGTCTATGCTACATTTTTGCCATTCACAAATTGCTCCTAGTTGGTGGAATGTAGTTACATCAAGATGTGGTCCTGTGCCAGCTTTGTCCTTTTTGGGCAAAGGTTTTAATACAAGTATCCTTATAAGCCATGTGTTGGAGTGCTGAGCTTGCTGGCTGGTAGAGAGGAAAATTTTGCTCATCACTGGGTAGGAAATGCTTCGAGTATGTCAGTGTCAAGAGCAGATGCATTTTCCCCAAGCACCATTATGTGCCGTGCAGAGCCAGCGAGTACTTAGCACTGAACATGATGCAATGGGGAATGGTTCTTTCCCACACTGTTTCGTGTCTTGAGATGTTTATTTTGGAAACAAATACCCTGTTACTAAAAAAAAAAAAAAAAAAAAAAAAAATCTGAGAATTTTCTTTCTTTCCTCCCAGGGAGTTAATTCTTATGTTTGATGATAAAACATCTTTGAGTTATTAAATATTTTGGTGATTGCTTAGCTACGAGAATTGCCAAGAATTAGTGATACATTTTTGATGTTTATTTTCAGATGATTTAATCCTCCACTCTGAGTTTATTAATTGCCTGCAAGTATGTGGATTACAGTGTGGGTATAATAAACGTGATTTTGCTAACTTTAGAGAGTGTCACATATTACGGTAGACAGAGCACTGGCTATCAAGCTTGTATTTACCAAGGTTTGAATCTCAGCTCATCTGTTTACTCTGTGGCCTTGGACAAGTCACATTCTGAGTCTTCCTTATCCATAAAGTGGGAATCACTTTTGCTTTATTGGTTTGTTCAGAGAATGCGAGGCAATGTTAGTGGTACACCCAGCATTGATTACCAGGGGACTGGCGGGGTCAACCCTGCCGTTCATCCCTTGCCCCTGCATTGGAAATGCCGTAACCAGGTCCAGTTCCTGTAGCAGTTTTTTTCACTTTAACTGTTAAGAGTGAAAGTCTTTAATATATGAGATTTCGGTTTAGTTCTGAGCATGCATTGGAATCTGTCAACAAAATAGTGATCATCCTAATAACCGAGTATAGCAGTCATTTTATCTAAAGAGTGGAACAGGCAGGCAGTGTCTCTGCGGGAGTCCACAGCGGGCACATGTTTGGCCGGAGAGAGGCCATCTCCTTGGATTAGCCTGATTTGAGCAAGAAGATGAGTCTTCACTTGATAAAAACAATTCTTCCTGAACTTTTTTACCTTAATAACCAACATCAGTCAGTGGATTTCTTTCTTCTTTTTTTTGAGACAGAGTTTCACTCCTGTCGCCCAAGCTGGAGTGCAGTGGCGCTATCTTGGCTCACTGCAACTTCCGCATCCCGGATTCAGGCGATTCTCCTGCCTCAGCCCCCTAAGTAGCTGGGATTATAGGCACCTGTCACCATGCCCGGTTAATTTTGAGTTTTTAGTAGAGATGGGGTTTCTCCACGTTGGTCAGGCTGGTCTCAAACCCGCAACCTTAGGTGATTCGCCCGCCGCGGCCTCCCAAAGTGCTGAGATTACAGGCATGAGCCACTGCGCCCAGATGATGGGTTTCTTAAGTAGGATGTTCCTGTTAATTATTTTTAGTAAATTTGAAAATGATGGCCGGGCGCGGTGGCTCAAGCCTGTAATCCCAGCACTTTGGGAGGCCGAGACGGGTGGATCGCGAGGTCAGGAGATCGAGACCATCCTGGCTAACACTGCGAAACCCCGTCTCTACTAAAAAATACAAAAAACTAGCCGGGCGAGTTGGCGGGTGCCTGTAGTCCCAGCTACTTGGGAGGCTGAGGCAGGAGAATGGCGTAAACCCGGGAGGCGGAGCTTGCAGTGAGCTGAGATCCGGCCACTGCACTCCAGCCTGGGCGACAGAGCGAGACTCCGTCTCAAAAAAAAAAAAAAAAAAAAAAAAAAGAAAATGATGCCGCCAACTGCAGCAGCATGAAATATGGCTTGTATTAATTGAATAATGAAGGCTACTGGCTGAATAGAACTGTCAAGAAGCTGCATTGAAAGAAATATTGTATATGGATTTTTTGAGTGTGAAGTTTTTTGTTAGGAATAGTTTTATGTGGACAGATTGTAATAGTCATGCCTCATTTACCTGGCAGTGTCAGTGAATGAGGTGATGAAGTAACTGAAACTTTTTTTTTTTTTTTTTTGAGACGGAGTCTCGCTCTGTCGCCCAGGCTGGAGTGCAGTGGCCAGATCTCAGCTCACTGCAAGCTCCGCCTCCCGGGTTTACGCCATTCTCCTGCCTCAGCCTCCCGAGTAGCTGGGACTACAGACGCCCGCCACCTCGCCCGGCTAGTTTTTTGTATTTTTTTAGTAGAGACGAGGTTTCACCGTGTTAGCCAGGATGGTCTCGATCTCCTGACCTCGTGATCCGCCCGTCTCGGCCTCCCAAAGTGCTGGGGTTACAGGCTTGAGCCACCGCGCCCGGCCGTAACTGAAACTTTTAAGCACTAGTTTTTGTTTTAACTGTTTCTGATGATTTAAAGTCTTTCTAAAATGTGTTAACCATTTTCTTACTGACAGAAACCTTATAAACGGTGCTTGTGACATTTTCTGTTCCCTCCCTTTGTTCTGCTCTTCTGATATCAGTTGTCCTTTTCCTTTATGTACCCTCTGGGCTGACTTTCTTTTAATGTAAAACTTGACTAATTTTCTACTTCTAGTAATTTCTAAATAGCTTCTTTGGGGTGAATATATTTATATATATGTATGATTATAAGTAAAAACTGTATATGTGGATCTTATTAATAAAATAAATCTGATCCAAAGTCTATAATTCTTCTAAGGGGACCTAAGGATTTAAGATACAAACATTTTTTTATCATGCTATCCATCTGAATCCGATCATTCATAGGTTTTCATATACCTGTGCAGTATTGCCCAGTTTATCTTCTGTATGTTTGGTGTATTACACATTTTTCGTTAACCTATCTTGTCTTAGCTTTACTGTGTATTTATCTCTCTCTCTCTCTTTTTTTTTTTTTTTTTTTTTTTTAAAGACAGAGTCTTGCTCTGTCGCCCAGGCTAGAGTGTAGTGCTGCAATCTCGGCTCACTGCAACCTCCGCCTCCTGGGTTCAAGTGATTCTCCTGCCTCAGTCTCCCTAGTAGCTGGGATTACAGGCATGTGCCACTACGCTTGGCTAATTTTTGTATTTTTGTAGAGATTGGGTTTACCATGTTGGCTAGGCCGGTCTCAAACTCCTGGCCTCAAGTGAACTGCCTGCCTCGGCCTACCAAAGTGCTGGGATTACAGTCAGGAGCCGCTGCGCCTGACCACTATGTGTTTGTGTCTTAGTTTGGAATATATTTTAAGCTTAAAGGTAATGAAACTACATTATCCCTTCTGCCCTGAGTATCTCATATTTTGGACCCTTCTCCCCTGAGTATCTCATATTTTGGGCTTTTCATTAAGGCCCATTGTCCTAATAATTCTAAAGTTTCTTTCTACTCCCAGAATGTAAGTGGCTGTCTCTAGGATATTTAGTTCTATGGCTAATATATTGTTGTCTTTACATATTTTCTCCTATACCAAATCCATGCAGAGTTTGTTCATGCTACAGAGTCGGGCCCTCTGTGTATATGTATAAATGGATAGCAAAGGCCTGACCTAGCCTAGCCCCCAGTATGCATGTTACCTGCTGCCTGCAGTGCTTTACTGCGTCTGTACTATAAAATCTAAGCTTTCCTTCTGCACCCCTTACCCCACCCAAAACGGGAGCAGAAGAATCAAAATATTTCAAGAGAAGGGACTTACTGGAAAATTGTTAAGTTACCTGAAGTCATAATTCTTTCAAATAAGAGCCTTTCTGATAAAGTAGAACCCAATAGCCCTAACCAGTCAGTCCATTTTCTTCCCAAACGTTTCCCCAGGGTCTGTTTTGTGTAAGACAGTGTGAATACCAAAAAAAAAAAAAACAATCAGGCATGGGCCAATCCAGCATCTGAGGAACGAGTCAGCGTCTGAGGCCTCCTGGCTGCCCCAGGGCCAGAACCTACATTCTGTAGCAAGATGGGCCCTCGGAGGAAAGCATAGAGCAGATGGGAAGTATTGGAAACCAGTCAGTCGACCTGGGTACAGTGGCTCACGCCTGTAATCCCAGCACTTTGGGTGGCCAAGGTGGGAGGATCACTTGAGGCCAGGAGTTTGAGTACAGCCTGGGCAACATAGTGAGACCTCATCTCTACAAGAAATATTTTAAAATGAGCCAGGCAGGGTGGCATGCGCCTGTACCCCTAGCTCCTTGGGAGGCTGAGGCAGGAGGATTGCTCGAAGCTGGGAGGCTGAGGCTGCAGTAAGCCATGATGGCACCACTGCATTCCAGCTTGACCAACAGAGTGAGACCCTATCTCAAAAAACCAAAAGCCAAAACAAAAGCAAATGATTTTCTAATCTCATACCCACTGAGAACCAGATGAAACCTGTATATTCAAATGAAAATGTGCACAGGAATACCGGCAACAGACTCAAGAGAGCTTTACCACTCCTGAAACTCCATTTTAGATGTTCAGACTGTAGATGTGTGGTCAAAGGAGATGAAATGATACCATAAGGTATGAAAAGAAAACTTCGGAAGAGAGAAAATCGTCTCAGGTTGTGATTCAAAGGGGTCTGCACTCAAAATTCTAACAATTAGGAACCAAAGTGTCCTGATGCAAAGACAAAAGCAGATCGACTATGGGAAGAACACCATTGCCTGCGGTCCATACCTTAAAGAAGTCCCAAGTTCGCCTCAACAGTCCAGCATTCATCCTGAGATCACCCACACGTTTAAGGAGTATAGTCAGCTCTCATGGGACCAGCAAATCCAACTCTGGGATGTTGTTCCGCATGTTGGGGATCATCCAGCTGAAGAAGGGTGTGATTTGCAAGAAATTCATCCTGTAGACCTTGGTGAAATGGAGACGGAATCTGCAGAAAGTACCTCTGAATCCAGGCTCTTGGGTTAACTTGCTATCACCCATCAGAGTTACACATGGGGACTTCAAGTTGCAAGTTGCAGATGAGTTTGATTTGGAAGATGTTTAACTGAACCCTTGAAAGACTTTCCAGGCCAGGCGCTGTGGCTCACACCTGTAATCCCAACACTTTGGGAGGCTGAGGTGGGCGGATTGCTTGAACCCAGGAGGTCAAGACCAGCTTGGGCAGCAGTAGCAAAACCCATCTCTACCAAAACCACAAGAAAGCTGAGTATGTTGGCGTACACCTGTAGTCCCAGCTACTCAGGACACTGAGCTGGGAGGATCCCCTGAGCCCTGCAAGTCGAGGCTGCAGTGAGCTGTGATGATGCCACCGCACTTCAGCTTGGGTGACAGAGTGAGACTGTGTCTCAAACAAAACAAAACAAAAAAATCCCCAAAACCCGAGTTTCCTGGTGTGAGCTCATGGGTGCCACCTGGAGGCTACTGAGAGCAATTGCTTTCCCCCAGGAAGGCGTGATGCCCCAAGCCTTGGTAACGGTTTCTGTTCCATGTGTAATGATGCTTTGCTATTCTTGCCTTACTTTCTTTTCTTTTTTTTTTTTTTTTGAGACGGAGTCTCGCTCTGTCGCCCAGGCTGGAGTGCAGTGGCCGGATCTCAGCTCACTGCAAGCTTCGCCTCCCAGGTTCACGCCATTCTCCTGCCTCAGCCTCCCGAGTAGCTGGGACTACAGGCGCCCGCCACCTCGCCCGGCTAGTTTTTTGTATTTTTAGTAGAGACGGGGTTTCACCGTGTGAGCCAGGATGGTCTCGATCTCCTGACCTGATGATCCGCCCATCTTGGCTTCCCAAAGTGCTGGGATTACAGGCTTGAGCCACTGCACCCGGCCGATAAATTTCATATATTTGTAGTGTGTTTGCATGTTTTAAATTTTAAATATAACTAAATCCAAGGAAGACTGAACTTTTAATCTTACAACAAATTTAATTGCTTAATCCTTGTCATCCTCCAAGTTAACTTGACAAGTATACTTTAACTGGTTTTTCACAAGTATTTTTAACACTAAATGGCCACTTGTCAGATTGCTTAGTTCTGAGCTTAACCATGTATTTGTAGAACCAATCTAGAGTCAATTTCTCTTTACTAGTGTCTGACAGTATTTTCACAAATGTATACTGTTAACATCTTCCTCTTAATTCTTGGCCTTTTGTCAACATGTCAAGGTAGTTTTTTTCACTTCTACAGAGCATAAATAGTCAAAGATGGTAAATGAAGCTATTAAAATTAATGGATTTTGGCCAGGCACAGTGGCTCATGCCTGTAATCCCAGCACTTTTGGGAGGCTGAGACAGGTGGATCCCTTCAGCCCACGGGTTGGAGACCAGCCTGGGCAACATGGTGATACCCCATCTCTACTAAAAATATAAAAAAATAAGCCAGGCATGGTGGCATACGTGCTTGTAGTCTCAGCTATTCAGGAGACTGAGGCAGGAGAATTCCCTGAGCCAAGCAGTTGAGTCTGCAGCGAGCCATAATCATGCCAGTGCACCAGCCTGGGTGACGGGAGTGAGACTTGGTCTCAAACAATAAGAAGAAGAATGGATTTTCTGTGAGTTATTCAACCTTTGTTGAGTCAGGATCTCTCTCTGTCACCAAGGCTAGAGTGCAACGGCACAGTCACGGCCCACTGCAGTCTCGGACTCTTGGGCTCAAGCGATACTCCCGCCTCGGGCTTCCAAAGCCTTGGGATGTTCCTCAGTGTTGATTTGATATCTGTAAATAGTCCTAGGTAGACTCTGTAATACCGCCAGAGTTAAGTCAGTGGAAGGGATTTAGAAAGAAATTTTGTTTCCACAACAAGGTTTTTTACCATGTGAAATTTTTGTAAATAGTAATGTGTTACTATGTAAATAGTAATGTGTTGATACTCTGTTCAAATGTTTCATTGTAAACTTCTTGTTAAGTCAGTTAAGTGTATATAATGAAATTATAAAACTAAAAAGAGACAGGGTGCAGTGGCTCACATCTGTAATCCCGGCACTTTGGGAGGCTGAGACAGGTGGTTTGCCTGAGCTCAGGAGTTTGAGACCACCCTTTACATCATGGTGAAACCCCGTTCCTACTAAAATACAAAACATTAGCCAGGTGTGGTGGCACATGCCTATAGTCCCAGCTACTTGGGAGGCTGAGACGTGAGAATTGCTTCAACTTCGGAAGCGGAAGTTGCAGTGAGCTGAGATTGTGCCACTGCACTCCAGCAAGGCTCTGTCTGGAAAAAAAAAAAAAAATCTAAAAAGAAAAGAAATTTTATAATAATAAAACAGACTTGGGATTACTCTGAGTAGAACCTCAATGCAAGAACAGCAGAATGGGGGTAGTGTTGCTTAGTTAGGTACAAGCTGTGGTCAGGAAATGAGAAAGAGAGAGGGAGAGAGAGAAATTGTGTGGGGAGGGATCCTGGAAATCCTTTTGAGAGATGACCAGAAGAGGCCTTTGAAGAATAGAAGCCTAGTATTCTTTTTTTTTGAGATGGAGTTTTGCTCTTGTTGCCCAGGCTGAAGTGCAATAGTGCGGTCTCAGCTCACTGCAACCTCCGCCCACTGGGTTCAAGCAAATCTCGTGTCTCAGCCTCCCGAGTAGCTGGGATTACAGGCAGGCACCACCACGCCTGGCTAATTTTGTATTTGTAGTAGAGACGGGGTTTCTCTATGTTGGTCAGGCTGGCCTCGAACTCCCGACCTCAGGTGATCTGCCCGCCTTGGCCTCCCAAAGCGCTGGGACTACAGGCTTGAGCCACCACGCCTGGCCCAGCCTAGTATTCTCAAACAGTGAAAGGATACTGAGGTGAGGAGGCACGACAAGTGATAACAGGTAACCAAAAATTGAGCACAGCCTTTTGAATTCGTCTGTAACTCCATGATCTCAATGATGAGTTTCCACTTACAGATGCCCCAAGAAGTTCCTTCAGACACATCTAGTTATTGCTCTTTTGTCTGCAGTCACTTTCTGCTGCCTCTTGAGGAAGCACTGGCCAGAATACTTTGCCCTGAGTGTTGTCATGTGTTACTGTTTCTTCTATTATTTCTTTTCAAGGAGATCTCTTTGCTGCCACTTTCCTCATTAAGAATGGGGCCTTGGTCAATGCCGCTACACTGGGTGCCCAGGAGACGCCATTGCACCTCGTGGCCTTGTACAGTTCAAAGAAACACTCAGCAGATGTGATGTCTGAGATGGCGCAGATTGCAGAGGACCTTCTGCAGGCTGGTGCCAACCCCAACATGCAGGACAGCAAGGGGAGGTAAGCTGGGGAGCAGACACTGTGCCCTTAGCACTGTTCTCAGCTTATCTTACGGTAGCAGGTCATTGGCCTACGGGGAGTTCATGTTCTTTAGTTTGGCATTATTCAGTCTGATTTGTATTAAAGTCACAGACATTGATGTATAGTAGTAGTGTCACTACTAAAACCAGAGGCATTTGGGGAAAACATTTCCGTCCTGGGTAACTGAAGTCATCGAGGGTTTTTTTTTTTGTTGTTGTTTGTTTGTTTTTAATTGTGTCAGCATCTCACTCTGTCGCCCAGGCTGGAGTGCAGTGGTGTGATCTTGGCTCACTGTAGCCTCCACCTCCTGGGCACAGGTGATCCTCCCACCTCAGCCTCCTGAGTAGGTGGGACTACAGGCACGCACCGCCCCACCTGGCTGATTGTTGTATTTTGGTGGAGACAGGGTTTTGCCATATTGTCCAGGCTGGCATCAAACTCCTGGGCTCAAGCAATCTTCCCACCTCGTTCTCCCAGAGTGCTGGGATTACAGGCGTGCGCCAGTCTTCGAGCTTTTAAGCAATTTGTATCTTCATATTTGAAGGAACCAGAGTGGTCATCTAGTCCAGGGCCTCCAAGGGAACCTTGTAGCGTTTCTTAGAGTTTAAACTATCCAAGTGTGAAGAACTATCCAAGCAACCAGACAATCTGTTTTATTTCTGTGAGGTCTAATTGTTAGAAAATTCTAATTGTTAAACCCAATTTTACCTTCTTGTAAACACTCCCACTTTATCTGCACCGCTTGCTACCTTTGTTCATAGCACAGCCCTTTGCATATTTAACAATAATTACTGTGTTCATTTTGCCTATTTCCAGAAATACTTAGTTGGGGATTCCTTGTGGTTTAGGATCTAGGAAAAGGCTGCTTGTCTTGGGACAGTGGTGTGAGGCTGTGAAGGACGGTTAAGTCACCTGAATCACTGACCACAGTTGGGACCTGCTTGTCCTTACAACAACTCAGTATTTTATACCTTTGAAAACCCTCTCAAAAAAAGAAAAGATTTTTTGTAAAGTTTGGTTGTCAGATAGGAAAATGGACTTGTGTGATAGGGAAGGTACACAAATAAGATGTAGCTTCATGAAATCTCAATATCATGTGATAATTACCTTATTTCCTAAAATAATTGCATCCATGTCCCTGCTGTTGATTCTTTTATTTTTTTCCTCCAACAGCAGTAAACTTGCAGTGTGTGTATGTGTGTGTGTGTGTGTGTGTGTGTGTGTGTGTGTGGGGTAGGTGCAGCCTTGGGCCCTGACTCACAGTGTGTGTGTGTGTGTGTGTGTGTGTGTGTGTGTGTGTGTGTGGTAGTTCCACAGTGCCAGTCTCCTGCAGGGCTCCTGAGTGCTAAATGAAAGCAGTGAAAAGGGGTTAAATGCAGCTGTCATCAGTTCTCTCCTGTTGCTGTGCTGAGTGTGTTTGAGAAGAACAGAAAATTATGGGGCAAAGTTTCTTTTCCGAATTGACGGAGAATAGATGAGGGAAAATCTGCACACCTGTGGCAGAAACCGCTGTTTTTGAGAAAATCATGTCTATACCTCCAGGAGGGGGTCGGGATTGAGTTGGGGAGTGTTTGAGATGGCTTCCTTGAGCTGCTGCTTGTCCATTTTGGCCACTGAATAACGGTCACATATAAGCAGATCCGTTTTCAGGTTTTGATCCTGGGTCATGGTTTTAGAAGCCTTGTAGAAATGTGGAATTTCTTGTGGTCGGGGACTCTGCCTGGGATTCGGGGTGCCTCTTGCCGTGAGTCGTCCTGGACAGGCCTGTCCTGAATTGACCCTTCTTCTTTTTGGTCCTGCAGGACTCCTTTGCACGTGTCCATCATGGCCAGGAATGAACATGTGTTCAGTCAGCTGCTGCAGTGCAAACAGTACGTAGGGAGACATGCACAAGTGAGAAGATGGGTGTGAGGGGTGTGAGTGGAAAATCATTCTTCTTTTTTTTTGAGACGGAGTCTCGCTCTGTCGCCCGGGCTGGGGTGCAGTGGCCGGATCTCAGCTCACTGCAAGCTCCGCCTCCCGGGTTCACGCCATTCTCCTGCGTCAGCCTCCCGAGTAGCTGGGACTACAGGCACCCGCCACCTCGCCCGGCTAGTTTTTTGTATTTTTTAGTAGAGACGGGATTTCACCGTGTGAACCAGGATGGTCTCGATCTCCCGACCTCGTGATCCGCCCGTCTCGGCCTCCCAAAGTGCTGGGATTACAGGCGTGAGCCACCGCGCCCGGCCAAAATCATTCTTCTTAAACACCTTTAGTGTCGCATATATTAAGAAGTTAAAGTGAGCTAAAAAATGTGTCGTTGAAAACGGATAAAGAGGAAGAACGAGGTCGTTGTCAGTCTAGAGTGTCTCAGAAAGATTGGAGGTGCTGTTGACGTTGCTTCTGCTTTTCAGACTGGATTTAGAACTCAAAGACCATGAGGGCAGCACGGCTCTGTGGCTCGCAGCGCAGCACATCACCGTGTCTTCTGACCAGTCCGTGAACCCCTTTGAAGATGTCCCCGTGGTAAATGGGACTTCATTTGATGAGAACAGCTTTGCAGCCAGACTCATCCAGCGCGGCAGCCGCACGGACGCACCTGACACAGCGACAGGTAAAGGACAGGCCACCCGAAGGGGCGACGTTGGGATCTGCAGGCGCTGGGAAATGGCCTGTAAATGCTTTCACCGCAGATTTAGAAATGGAACGGCATACTATGAGGATAATGATTTTGTACTTAATTTTAAATAGAGTAAAAGCCTGGGTTGTAATTTTTAAAAATCCTGTGCTTCAAACAATTGAGCAGCCATCAAGTCCCTGAAACTGAAACTTCCATTTGTTTAATGTGGTGACTCCCAGACTCTTTGGACTCAGCATTCCTTTGACCGTCTTAAAAATGGTACCAGAGAGCTTTTGTTTAGGTGGGTGATAACTTCAGGATTTACCATCTTAGACTACACTTTGAGAACCACTGTTTTAATGTATTTCCTCGATCTGACTAAATAAAATACAGGGATATTTTAGGGAGAAGGATTCCGTGTAATTCAGTATTGAGTACCAGCAAAAAATGTATAAAACATGGGTAGGTGTCACTCACAGGAAGAGTTGACCAAAAAAAAGAAAAAAAAAAAAGATGGACATTAAAACAGCCCTTTCCCTAAAGAAGTTAATAATTGAAGGTCGGCCAGGTGCGGTGGCTCACGCCTGTCATCCCAGCACTTTGGGAGGCTGAGGCAGGCAGATCACCTGAGGTCAGGAGTTCAAGACCAGCCTGGCCAACATGGTGAAACCCTGTCTCTACTAAAAATGCAAAAAGTAGCTGGGTGTGGTGGCAGGCGCCTGTAATCCCAGCTACTCAGGAGACTGAGGTAGGAGAGTTGCTTGAACCTGGGAGGTAGATGTTGCAGTGAGCCAAGATCGCGTCACTGCACTCCAGCCTGGGCAACAGAGCGAGACTGTCTCAAAAATCAATCAATCAATCAATAAAAAATAAAAAAATACTTAAAGGTCAAATGAAATCACCACTCTAGGTGATACAAAAGCTCAAGGCAGTGATACTACAGGACAGCTAATATAGGAAGAACTATAAGTGTTTTAGACTGAAGACTTCTGGAAATCAGATTGTTACTAATTCCTTTTAATTTACAAATATATTGGTTATTGCCTATAATTTTACTGATTACTAATTTAATCATATCAGAATTTGGCATATAAGGGATTGGTTCTTTGATACTTAAGAATCGAGTGGTGGCTCATGCCTGTACCCTGAGCTACTCAGGAGGCTGATGTGGGAGAACTGCTTGAGGCCAGGAGTTGGAGGCTGCGGTAAGCTATGATCACTCCACTGTGCTGCAGCCTGGGTGACAGAGCAATATCCTGTCTCTTAAAAAACAAACAAAAAACAGGCTTGAATAGAACTAGTTTTTTGGTTTTTTTTTTTGAGATGGAGTCTCGCTGGGTCGCCCTGGCTGGAGTGCAGTGGTGCGATCTTGGTTTCACTGCAAGCTCTGCCTCCTGGGTTCGTGCCATTCTCCTGCCTCAGCCTCCCCAGCAGTTGGGACTACAGGCGCATGCTGCCACACCCGGCTAATTTTTGTATTTTTAATAGAGACGGGGTTTCACTGTGTTAACCAGGATGGTCTCGATCTCCTGACCTTGTGATCCTCCCGCCTCGGCCTCCCAAAGTGCTGGGATTACAGGCGTGAGCCACCGCGCCCGGCCAGAACTAGTTTTTATAAAAGTCTGACGTGTGCTTGAAAATAATATGCATTCTTTAATTGTAGGATGCAGCATTCTCTATGTGCGTTAAATCAAGCTTGTTCATTATGCTGTTCAAATCTTACATATTCTTACTAACTTTTGGACTGCTTGATCTGTCCGTTTCTGAGAGGCATATTAAAATTTTTCATTGGTTTTGTCCATTTTTCTTGCTGGTTCTGTTAATTTTACATTATATACTTTGTTTTAATTGTCAAATCTAGACAGGCTCAGGATTGTTTTTTCTTTTTTTTTTTTTTTTTTTTTTTTTTTTTTTTTTTTTTTTTTGAGGCGGAGTCTTGCTCTGTCGCCCAGGCTGGAGTGCAGTGGCTGGATCTCAGCTCACTGCAAGCTCCGCCTCCCGGGTTCCCGCCATTCTCCTGCCTCAGCCTCCCAAGTAGCTGGGACTACAGGCGCCCGCCACCTCGCCCGGCTAGATTTTTGTATTTTTAGTAGAGACGGGGTTTCACCGTGTTAGCCAGGATGGTCTCGATCTCCTGACCTCGTGATCCGCCCGTCTCGGCCTCCCAAAGTGCTGGGATTACAGGCTTGAGCCACCGCGCCCGGCCAGGATTGTTTTTTCTATTGATATGTTTCATTTTTCATTTTACGTGTAATCTTACTCCACTAAGATTTTTTAATTTTTTTTTTAATTTATAAAGTTTTTAAAATTTTTAAATTTTTTTTTTTTAATTTTAAGGCTAGTCAGGTGAAGCAGTGGGAGCGAAGAACGAACAAAGAAATCTGTAACTGGTTTTGATGAGTTGTAAACACCACTGCAGTCGGACCAGCCAATTCGTCCACTCACTTTTTTTTGTTGTTGTTGTTTTGTTTTGTTTTGTTTTGTTTTGAGACAGAGTCTCGCTCTGTCGCCCGGGCTGGAGTGCAGTGGCCGGATCTCAGCTCACTGCAAGCTCCGCCTCCCGGGTTTACGCCATTCTCCTGCCTCAGCCTCCCGAGTAGCTGGGACTACAGGCGCCGCCACCTCGCCCGGCTGGTTTTTTGTATTTTTTAGTAGAGACGGGGTTTCACCGTGTTAGCCAGGATGGTCTCGATCTCCTGACCTCGTGATCCGCCCGTCTCGGCCTCCCAAAGTGCTGGGATTACAGGCTTGAGCCACCGCGCCCGGCCCGTCCACTAGCTTTTAACAGTTTAGTGATGTTTTCGCAATCACGGGTTATCTTTGTTCTGTTGGGAGGTATAGAGTTTAAGTCTTGAGTACAGGGGAATGACTGCAGGCGTGAACATGGGGCCCACATTCGGAGTCTCCAGATTAGAGCAGCCATCAACTAGGAGTCGGATAAGGAAAAACATGGTATGAAAGCAAAGTAGTACTTTGTCCCATTTCTTTTTGTTTGTTTGATTGTTTTGAGACAGAGTCTCACTCTGTCGTCCAGGCTGGAGTGCGGTGGGACTGTCTCGGCTCACTGAAACCTCTGGCTCCCGGGTTCAAGTGATTCTCCTGCCTCAGCCTCCCGAGTAGCTGAGATTACAGGCATGTGCCACCAGGCCTGGCACATTTTTACGTTTTTAGTAGAGACAGGGTTTCACCATGTTGGCCAAGCTGGTCTCGAACTCCTGACCTCAAATGATCCACCCACCTCAGACTCCCAAAGTTCTGGGATTACAGGCAATGAGCCACTGTGCCTTGCTGTCACAGTTCTTTATCTTGTTTTTAGTTCTGGTGTTTAGTTTATTTAGAATTTCAAATAGTAGGCCGGGCGCGGTGGCTCAAGCCTGTAATCCCAGCACTTTGGGAGGCCGAGACGGGCGGATCACGAGGTCAGGAGATCGAGACCATCCTGGCTAACACGGTGAAACCCCGTCTCTACTAAAAAATACAAAAAACTAGCCGGGCGAGGTGGCGGGCACCTGTAGTCCCAGCTACTCGGGAGGCTGAGGCAGGAGAATGGCGTAAACCCGGGAGGCGGAGCTTGCAGTGAGCTGAGATCCGGCCACTGCACTCCAGCCCGGGCGACAGAGCTAGACTCCATCTCAAAAAAAAAAAAAAAAAGAATTTAAAATAGTATAGCTATTGACATGAGAGAGTTTGTTCATTGTTGGAAATGGATTTTAAAAGTCTGAGAAACACTGTTTTAGGACTAAAACCGTTTAGAGAGAAAAAGAAGAAAAAAAACCTCATTTTTTTCTTTCCAAGGTTTTTATTTAGAAAAGAGTGACACTGCTAAGGAAAATATTTCTAAGCCAAGAACAAACATATTTAAAGCATTAGGAATAAAACTGAAGTGTTTATATTTAAGGGGCATTTTCTAATAGAACTTAAAATGTTTTCAAAATGGTCATCCAGCCAAGTGGTTTTCAGCCTGGCACAATCCTCCCTTTACTGCCTGAGAACATTTGTCAACATCTGTAGACATTTTTTTTTTTTTCTTTGAGACAGAGTCTTGTTCTGTTGTCCAGGCTGGAGAGCAGTGGTGCAATCTCAGCTCACTGCAACCTCTGTCTCCTGGGTTCAAGCGATTCCCATGTCTCAGCCTCCCAAGTAGCTGGGATTACAGGTGTGCACCACCAAGCCTGGCTAGTTTTGTATTTTTAGTAGAGACGGGTTTTCACCATGTTGGCCGGGCTGATCTCAAACCACTGGCACCAAGTGATCCGCCTGCCTCGGCCTCCGAAAGTGCTGGGATGATAGTTGTGAGTCACCACACGTGGCCAACATCTGTAGACATTTCTAATTGTCTTAAGTTCAGAGGATGCTGCTGAACGTTGTACCCACAACAAAGAATTTATCCTGTCCAAAATGTCAGTAGCACCACCATTGAGAAACCTTGCTCTAACCCAACCTCGGCAAGGAGACAGAAGTTCCCTGCAGTCCTGGGCAGTGGCCAGTGGGAATCCCATGGAAGAACTGGGTGTTCCAGCTGGGGCGTTCCCTAGGGTCTGTGTCCACACACACACAGTACCTATGTGGGTGCTCCAGCCTGGGGTGTTCTCTAGGGTCTGTGTCCACACACACAGTACCTATGTGGGTGCTCCAGCCTGGGGTGTTCTCTGGGGTCTGTGTCCACACACAGAGTACCTATGTGGATGCTCCAGCCTGGGGCGTTCCCTAGCCTCTGTCTCTGTGTCCACACAACAGTACCTATGTGGGTGTTCCAGCCTGGGGCGTTCCGCAGCCTCTGTGTCCACACACACAGTACCTATGTGGATGCTCCAGCCCGGGGCGTTCCCCAGCCTCTGTGTCCACATGCATCAAGTACCTTTGTGGACTTAAATGATACTTACTGTCTCGTGTGGACCTACTGTCTGGTGAGAGCTTGCCAGTCACAGGGGTGGTGGGAAGAGCAGGGTGTTGTGCATTGTGCAGCGTGACTGCATTTTGATGCAAACAGAAGAATCAGCATGCCGGTTTTCTTCTAGGAAACTGTTTACTACAGCGGGCAGCTGGAGCAGGAAACGAGGCAGCAGCTCTTTTCCTGGCAAGCAACGGTGCCCATGTCAACCACAGAAACAAGTGGGTAAGTGTGACAGGGCAGCTGGAGAAAATGGTGTTGATCCATGGAAGAAATGGCACTGGTGGATATGTAGGAAAAAGGGGAATAGGTGGTTTTTTTCCGTTTTTATCAGAATAATACATGCATATATGGTTAAAAAGCCAGAGTGAAACAAATTATGTTTCCTCAAATATTGGTTGATTGATTCATTTAGCAAAACCATTTCCTAAGCATTTGTTTAGGAAACAGTGCTTGTTCGGGGTATCAGGCCCTGAACTAGATACCATGGACTTTAATAGAGGTTAGCAAACGCATGCACAAACCTACCATTTGCTTGAGTTTTCCTATGTGGATTGTCTTTTATGAGTCTATATCGCATGCTAACAAGGTAGAATGTATGGTGTTATGAATACAAGTGTTACCTTTGGGGTTGGACGTTACCGAGTTTTACCAGCTTTCCCATTTCCTCCCTATGCAGTATTTTTTTTTTTTTTTTTTTTGAGACAGAGTTTTACTCTCGTTGCCCAGGGCGGAGTGCAATGGTGCAGTGTCACCGCACCACAACCTCCGCCTCCCAGGTTCAAGCAATTCTCCTGCCTCAGTCTCCAGAATAGCTGGGATTACAGGGATGCACCATCATGCCCAGCTAATGTTGTGGGGTTTTTTTTTGGTTTGTTTTTGTTTTTTTCTTTTCAGTAGAGACGGGGTTTCCCCATGTTGGTCAGGCTGGTCTCGAACTCCCAACCTCAGGTGATTTGCCCACCTCAGCCTCCCAAAGTGCTGGGATTACAGGCATGAGCCACCACGCCCAGGTCTGTGCGGTCTTAATTTTAGTTTCCTCATCTATAAAATGAGGTTAATACTGATTTCATAGGGTGTGGTTGAGATGAAAGTAAATGATATCATTAAGTGCTTATTAGCATAATATCTGAGACATTAGGTACTATTTGGTAGTTATTTTTACTTAATTATTTTCAGACCTGGAGGATGTGCTTGTCTTCAAGATCACATTTATTTTACGGTCACTTTGTGCTAGCAGCTTTAAGGCTATTATCCCTTTTAATTTTCACAGTGGACCCGGAAGCAGCATGTATTATTAGGATTGAAGAAGCCGTTCCCACGTCAGTCAGTTCTTTATTTTGGAGTCAAGGACCTTGAGGTCCTGAGAGGTTAAGTGGCTTATAAATAATACCTATGTGGATGCTCCAGCCCGGGGCGTTCCCCAGCCTCTGTCCACACACACGGTACCTATGTGGGTGCTCATTATAAATAATGAGGTGTCCGCATTAAGACTCTGGCACAAGGCTGTCTAGTTGCATACTGTCTTGACAGCACTGGGCAAGGCAGTAAACAGTGAGCTTGGTATCTGAGCCAGACCAGCATATCTTGGTACAGGAGAGAGGGCAGTGCCATCCTTTCGAAATACTGCTGACTCCACTGTGTCTGCACACCGCCAGCTCTCCAGCCAGAGTGACGGCATGGCCCAGCGCCCACTGCTGCTTTTTCTGGGCTCACCATCGCAGCATCTCATGCCCTCTCACCTTCTCCATGCCTCTGCTCTTGCCATTGTGTGTCACTCTCTCTTTCTTTTCCTCCTGCATCATTAGCTTTGCCCATTATTCGTTTCTAATAGCATAAAGACTGCTCTACTCTCTCCTAACTTAAAGTCCTCTGCCGGGCACGGTGGCTCACACATGTAATCCCAGCACTTTGGGAGGCTGAGGCAGGCGGATCATCTGGGGTCAGGAGTTCGAGACCAGCCTGGCCAACATGGTGAGACCCCGTCTCTACTAAAAATACAGAAATTAGCTGGGCGTGGTGGCGGGGGCCTGTAGTCCCAGCTGCTCGGGAGGCTGAGGCAGAAGAATCCTTGAACCTGGGAGGCGGAGGTTACAGTGAGTGGAGACCACGCCGTTGCACTGCAGCCTGGGCAAAAGAGTGAGATTTTGTGTTGGAAAACAAAAAACAAACAAAAAAAAACCTCCCTTAGGCCCACATTGTCTACCCGCTGTTGCTCCTTCTCTGAATACCCTTCATAGCAAAACTAGGTCAAACCCAAACTGTAGAGACACGGGAGGCCTGACGTGAAAGCCGTGGAGAGCAGCGCCGCAGAAGTGCCTGGAACACTGGCTTCCGGTGTGTGGGCTTCATCCTGTGGGGACAGAAGAGCCACTGGAGGGTTTTGGGCAGACAAGTAGTATGATTCTTCTGGAGCTGAGAAAACTGCCTGGGATGGCTGGCATGGTGGGTGTGACGTGGAGCCCAGGCCGGAGCCAAGTGGGAATCGTCTTGACAAGCAGTGGCCTGTGCTGTCCTCTCACACTGCATTGGGATCCAAAGGAGCAGGTTCCGCAGGAATTGCAGAGTCAGTCTATACCACACGCATGCTTCAGGCTCCCGGGAGCGAGGGCAAGAGAACTGTTCCAGCTGCTGCAGTGCAGGGATGGCGTGTGGAATTCGGGGACTCGGAGGGGCCGCTTGGGAGGGCTGTGGGGATAAAAGGGGGATGCTGTGCGCAGTGTACCCTGCTCAGGTGACAGGTGCGCTAACATCTAAGAAATCTCCACTCAAGAACTTATCCGTGGAACCAGAAACCACCGGTACCCCAAAGACACCGAAGTATGGACTTAAAAAAACAATTACTGTGGTGAACCCATGAAAAAAAGAGGAAACTGGCCAGGAGGAGGAACCTAAGTAGGGGGAGTAAATTCCATTGTGATTTCTGAATTTCTAAACATTTAGGTAGGGATGTCTAACAGGCTGTGGAAAAATAAGATGCAAAAATGGGGCTGGAGGCCTGGGTTTGAGAGTCTCCTGCTTGTAGATAATGGCAGAAGCCGTGGAGTAGATCAGCACACCCAGTGAGAATGTGTAGGAAGAAGGTCTGGAACAGGAGACAGCCCTGAGGAAGGGGGGAAGGGAGAGAACGAGGAAGAGGAAATACTTGGGAGGGCTCACACTGCAATTATAGTTCCCCTGCATGGGGAGGATTTGGGTGGGAAGCGTGTGCTCTGGGTCAAGGCGTAAAAGCACTCAATCCTTATCTGCCAAAAGGCGTAAAAGCACTCAATCCTTATCTGCCACTGTAGCGAGTCCCACAGATAATGTTCA